>NC_138118.1:24310346-24910346 GCF_964146895.1 Miniopterus schreibersii | reverse complement strand
AAATCTTGATCCATAGGGGTGTCTCCAGCACAGCAGCTCTTTGGCTGTAGTTGCAGCTGGTCCTCACAGCTGATTGGCTGGGGGTCACTTCCTCCCAGGGACGCCAACAGCAACCAAGGCTCAACCACAACAGGACAGTGCACACAGCCCACACAGGGGAACACCTAGAAGGCCCAGCTCAGGTGACTGGGGAGACTGAGCCACTGGTTCCTACAGAACACCTTCTATACAAAGCCACTCTAAAAATTCCAGAAGACATAGCAGCTCTACTAATACATAAAAACAACCACCTGGAAGCAGCCAAAATGCGGAGGCAAAGAGACATGTCACAAAGGAAAGAACAGAAGAAATCTCTAGAAAAGGAACTGAAATAGATCCAAGCAACCTAACAGATACAGAGTTCAGAATAATGGTTATAAGGATGCTCAAGGATATTAGTAAGAGTATGATGAAAATAATTGCGAAAATCAATGACATAATAAAGGACCAATTTGAAATGAAGGCTACATGAACTGAAATGAAGAATAATTTACAGGGAATCAACAATAGAGTAGAAGACTCTGAGAATCAAATCAGCAATTTGAAACATGAGGAAACAAAAAACACCCAACTAGAAAAGCGAGAAGAAAAAAAGAATCTAGAAATATAAAGATAGTATAAGGGGCCTCTGTGACAACTTCAGGAGGCCTAACATTTGTATTATTGGCATGCCAGAAGGGGAAGAAAGAGAGCAAGACATTGAATACCTATTTGAAAAAATAATTACAGAAAACTTCCCCTACCTTGTGAAAGAAATAGACTTACAAGTCCAGGAAGCATAAAGGATCCCAAACAAGAAGAACCTAAAGAGGCCCACAGCAAGACACATCATAATTAAAATGCCAAAGGTTAAAACAAAGAGAGAATCTTACCAGCAGCAAAAGAAAAGCAATTAGTTACCTACAAGGGAGCACCCATACAACTGTCAGCTGATTTCTCAACAGAAACTTTGCATGCTAGAAGAAAGTGGCAAGAAATATTCAAAGTGATGAAAAACATGGAACTACAACCAAGATTGCTCTACCCAACAAAGCTATCATTTAGAACTGAAGGTCAGATAAAGAGCTTCACAGATAAGAAAAAGTTAAAGGAGTTCACCACCAGACCAGCACTGCATGAAATGTTGAAAGATCTTCTTTAAGAAGAAGCTAATGAACAAAATAATCTGATGAACTGAATAGATCCAAAAACATAGACACATGTAAGAGACGATCATATTTCAGAGGAAAGAGGGAAGGTGGGTGGAAGGTGGGAAGAGATTAACCAAAGAAGTTATGTGCATATATGCATAACCCATGGACACAGTCAATAACGGGTTGAAGGTCTGAGAAGGGGGTGGGAGCGAGGTGGAAGGGGTCAATTGGGGGGAAAAATAGGACTCTTGTAATACTTTCAACAATAAAGATAAATAAATAAAAAAGAATGATATCAACTACCAATGCCATCAGTAAATGTTACTAAAATGCCCTTTATTTTAATTGCTAAAGAAATTTATGACCACTTTGAGTTGAATTTTAACAACTTGGTAGAGTTGGTATTTAATAGCCTAAAAACTGGTATTATAATTGACATTAATTTGTACTCTTACGTTTATTTGTAAGGCTAAAAATAGTGTTGCTAAGCAACAATCTAAAGCATAAGAAACTATATATTCATCCTAAGAACATTAAAAATGAGACTACTAAAAACTTCCCATTGTTTTTAATCTGATCTATTTTGTAACTGACAACTGAAAATCATGATAGAAGTCATTCTAATCTTAAATTACCTGAACAATTTGTTTTGAAATCGGCTTTATAGGAAAAACAATGGAACAACCTTTGAAACATATCCAGTTATTTATTCATTACTGCTCTGAATCAACATTAGAATTCTGCTGAGCCATAGAGTGATATTGAATAGTGGTCATTGAAATGTTTCTTAACTGCTCTTCTTTTTAAATGATGCTGATTGTACATAGCCCATTTCCTGAGGGACAGGGAGATATTGGCAGATAAGCAGAAACAAAAGTCATGTTGAAATTACACAGCAAATGATGAAGTTCTTTGGGGAAGAGGCTGAAAGAAAACTTTGAGCTTATTTACAGTTGACTTAGGTACAACCAATAAGGGAGTAGGGGTTAGAATAAGTATTGATTATTGGGTCATTATTAACTTTTCAATAGTTTTTCCATGAAACAAAATTATACTGGTACATAAAAAGCAGTGCATGTAAGAAATAAGTATCCACAAATAATCCAGACAGAAATAAATATTTTCTAAAAATCAATTGGTATTTATTCCTCACATCAGTGTTTCTCTGTTTCGCTCTCTCCCTCCCCCTTCCTTTCTCTAAGCATATCCTCGGGTCAGGATTAAAAAAAAGTGAGGTCTAAATTGTTATTACTGAAAATACTGAAATACATTAGATTTCTATGTAGGTAAGTATAGTATTTGTTTAATGATTAGAAAATATGCTGACAGAATAAATTACATTAATAAGGAAATACTCTGAAACTAATTTTGAAAAATCCTGGGAATGCACAAAAAATTCTGATACAGAATTTTGCTTTGAAAGAGCTGGTAAAATGTGGACTGACCGTGGGATATCACATGAGCAGTGTTAACCTTAGTTTGCTGATAGAAAAGAAGTTGATTAAATCAGTGGTAAGTTTGTTTTGGCTTCCATCTCTCATTCATTTCCCCATGCCAACCATATACCCCTTAATCAGAAATTCCTCAACTAGACTGTCATACATTGAAGTTTAAAATTTAGTGACAGTTGCTCTAATAAATTAATTTCTGCAGTTAAAAATTATACTGTTTTATATTGTTTTGAAGATACCTGGGTATATTGCATCTTATCTGACTTTTCCTATATGTTTACGAAAAAAAAATTTTTTATTGGTTTCAGAGAGAGGAAGGGAGAGGGAGACAGAAATAGAAACATCAATGATGAGAGTCATTGATTGGCTGCCTCCCATATGTCTCCCCACTGGGGATCTAGCACAACCCAGGCATGTGCCCTGACTGGAAATCGAACCGCAATCTCCTTGATCATGGGTGGATGCTCAACCACTGAGCCAGCCTGGCCGGGCTTTTCTTATATGTTTTAAAACAATTTTTTGTTAAACAAAATTTTCACTTGAAAGGACAAGCCTTCTTTATAGTTAATACTTTGGTTTTTGTTCTAAAAAAATACTCCAACAAAACAAAACACAAATTAATGAAACAGTTTCATCAGCAATAATTAGGGAAAATATCTTTGTGCACCATATTAAGAATTAACAAATATTAAAATATTTCTTTCACTCAAAATTTTTAAAATGAAAAGTTTTCAAGAACAGCCCCTTTCCTGTTGATGGGCCCATTAAGAGGCCCATGTCCTAAGGGCAGCATTTCTTAGAGAGAACTAGTATCAGAGAAATTTTCACCCTCCTATACCATATTTTGACACAACCTTTATTAAGGACAACTTAAAACTTAATATAAATGCAATTATACAGTATAATTCTTTAACTTAATGTTTCTCAATTATAGTTTGGAAAAGTATATACGGTAACATATATACTTTTCATGGGTATGTGGTACATTATACTTCCTCATGTAAATATGGCACATTACAATTTCTTTTTTTCAGTTCTTTCTTTATTTCTAATTATTTTATTTTATTCAGTTATAGTTGAGATTTAATGTTATTTTAGTTTCAGGTGTGCAGCATAGTGGCTAGGCAATTATATAATTTACAAAACGATCCCACCAAGAATTCTAGTAACCACCTTGCATCATGCATAGTTACTACAGTATCATTGACTCTACTCCCTATTCTTTATTTTCATCCCTGGGAGTATTTTGTAACTACTAATTTGTAGTTAATTCTTTCACCTTATACACCTAGCCCCTCAAACACCCTCCCATCTGGCAACACTCAGTTTGCTCTCTGTATCTATGAGTTTGTTTCTGTTGTTTATTTTATTCTTTAGATTTCACACATAAGTGAAATAAAATTTGTCTTTCTCTGTCTGACTTATCGTACTTAGCCTTAATACTTTCTAGGTCCACCCATGTTGTTACAAATGGTAAGATTTCATTCTTTTTAATAGTCAAGTAATATTCCCCTTTATATATGTACCACTACTTCTTTATACAATTGACTATTGATGGGCACTTGGGTTGGTTCCATATCTTGGCTATTGTAAATAAAGCTGCAATGAACATAGGGGTACATATATCTTTTCAAATTACTGTTTTGGATTTCTTTGGATATATACCCAAAAGTAGAATCACTGAATTATAAGTTCTATTTTTAATTTTTTGAGAAACCTCCATATAATTTTTCATAGTGCCTGCACCAATTTGCAATCCCACCAATGAATGATGATTCTCTTCTCTCCATGTCCTCACTAATACTTGTTGTTTGTTGATTTACTGATGATAACCATTCTGACAGGTGTGAGGTGACATCTCATTGTGGTTTTAAATTTTTACTCTGTATACTCAATTGTTAGAATAGTTTCTGCTATGAATCTTTGTTTGTATTGTGATATATGTACATTAAAATAAATTTAGAGTTTTAAAAATGTTACCTTAAATTATTCATAAATAAGATAAAAGTTAATACTGTCTTGCAACTTTCATTTTATGATTACTTATTGCACATGGGAATCAAAAATTCAACCTGCTAACTCTTGAATTGCTAATTTTTTTAACTTTTTATTTTGAGATAATTGTAGATTCATAAGCAGGTATAAGAAAGAATACAGATAGAACATTTATTTCCTTCACTTCCAATAGTAATATTTCATAGTTATCGATTCATTAACTTTTATATCAAGAAAATGTTTATTGTAACTTTTAGGGTAAACATTGTGCTTGTTGTTAATTTCCAGTATGTAAAATGACTTTAGACTGGAAATAAAGGTAAGTAGTTTTATATGTTAGATTTTTATAGGGACTTTTTTATGTATTTAGAGATTTCAGAAAGATCTCCTACAAAAGCAATGCTTTTTAAGCCAATACTGACCAAGTGTTTCAATTGTGCACCACTGTGAATAAAGAAAACATATAAAATGCATGTATATGCTATAGTACTAATAGTAGATAAATTACAAGCATAAATATAAAACTTAACAGAAAAAGAGTAAATTAAAATAATTAGAAAATTTGTTTATTTTTAAAATATACCTAAATCACTTCAGTTTCACTAAAAATATTGTTTTGTGCCATATTCAGCTGAGTTATATTTGAGAATCTAGTTGTGTTTCTTTGAAATATAGTATTCCTAATATTTTAAGTTTAGTTTATTTTAATTCATGCTTTAAAGGACTATCAGAATTAGAAAAGGAAAAAAAAATAACAAAAAACAAAGGCACATTAATTTTGTTGCATTTAGATGTGTGTGCACATACGTGAACAGTTAATCATCATGGGAAAACCTTGAACATACTTAGCAATGAAGAGATGAAAGTTAAAGGAAAAGAAAAGATCAAATTGATGGAATAAAGTCCCAGAGCATGTGAAAGGAAATAGGATTCAGGTGGTTGAGCCACTGTTTGGAAGAGTACCTCTTTATCTGAAACAAAAGAAAGGAAATTATGATGGACATAGATGCAGATATCCTGTGAATACTCCACTGTAGACCAAGATTCTCATCTTCTAAGAGAGAAAATCAGATGCTGGCTTCTGAAGCAGAAAAAGGAATCCACAAAAGCTACAGTTTATACTGGTGTGTGTGTGTGTGTGTGTTTTTTCTAGAAACTCAGTTTAGAAAAATTTAATAGGCCAGATATTTCTGGCTTATTGTGCTATAATTTTTTATTTCTTCTCTGCTCTTTTAAGCACTATTTTGTCCTAACTATCTCCTAACAACACTAGTGTCTGAATAGGACTTGGAGTTTCACATTATAAAACAAAGATTTCACATTTTTCTTTATTTTCCTTTTTGTCTGCATCTTATACTCCAGTTTGCTGTATGTGTCACAGGTTATGTCCTCTGAAATCAGATACTGTAAGATGTTTATTAGCACCCAGCCTCTGTAAAGGGAGGAGGGAGAAAGCATGATTATGCATAGAAAGAAGTTCAAGTGCTATGCAGGTTCGACAAAGCTTCATTCAACTTGGTGAGGATCTCTAAAGCAAGAATGCTCATCCCCACATCTTGCTTTGGTGATATGGCCAACCTTTATATGCACAATTCGATCACTCCATGTAGGCTACCCTGGGAAAAGCGTAATTTCTGCCACAGCTGTAGTAGAGGCAGAACCTGAAGAAGCTGACTAGAGAACATTGTGATTCTGTCTTTAAAGCATAGAGAGCACATCAATGGATAACAAACTGCTTGTAAGGAAATTTTTTTCCAGCCATTTTTGTCTTTCTTTTTTTAAATCCTCACCTCAGCATACGTTTATTGATTTTTAGGGAAGGGAAAAAGGGAGAGAGAGAGAGAAAGAGAGAGAGATCTGAGAGAGAAACATCAATTGATTGCTTCCCTAATGTGCCCCAAATGAGGATCGAACCAGCAACCTAGGTATGTGCCTTGACTGGAAATTGAAACTGCAGCCTTTTTTTTTCTTTGATTTACTGGATGATGCTCCAACCAACTGAGTCACTTGGCCAGGGCAGTTATTTGTTTATATATGTTGGATATGTCTACCCAGCCTCTATCAATTGCATTCTCTGTTTGAATATTGATAGTTTTATTTTGCTATCCCCTACCCATAGTATCCTCCCTTCCACCTCAACTTCTACCCTTCAATACCATAAACAAAATATATACTACTACAAGAACCACACCAGGGTATCTGATGCTTAACATTCAAGAAATGGATATACTCTCATAATCCAGTGGTCATTTCATTATTAGTAATTCAAATAGAACTAGACAGAAATATAAGACCAAGATAACACTTGGACTTATCAAATCAAATACTCAGGGTGAAGTTAGGCCATGTGTGTTGGAAAATGTTCCTTGGTTTGTTTAGAATGATTAATAAATCTCTGTCCTTTGAACCACTCAATAGTGAGCCTAGGGGAAGAAATAAGTACCAAAGTCATACGTTCCAAAGTTGCAACAGGCATGAAGATTGGGTTAGCTCATAAAACAGAGCAAGAAGATATAAGAGGGCAAATAACATGAAGAAGAAACACAAATTAAAATGAATTACTGCATATAAAGCCATCCAATCTGTGCCAGAGCAGATGTAAGCCTGATTAAGAAAACACCAGAAACAAGATTTGGATGTAAATTGGATCAAGCTCTTGAGCTAAGAATTTGTATCTACATTCACCTTGATAATCTCTACAACCTTGCACATATCTGGGGATCAGTAACTATAACCTGGAATAAGTGCTTTGAAAGTAGAACATGTAACTAAGTTCATGCAGAAATGGAGAAAGAGCTGGTTGTACTTGCGTCACTGTTCCAGGTAGGAGGCAAAGCCCATCTGCTGTACCAGATGCCCAGTGGTTGATTGAACCATAAGCCTGTGGGAGGCAGAAGGCATCTCTTTCCAAGAAGGCCACCAGGAATGAAGCCAATGCACCTATGCCAGGCTAATCTCTGCCAATAGCCTCACAATCATATTGAGTTCCCTAATTCAACCAGAAAGCTCTACAAATGTGTTGAGAGGTGTCTGAGTTGCATTTTATGGTTTAAAATAAACAACCTTTGAATGTGACTGATAAAGGTGAATTCATATGGTGTTTATTATACAAACTTCTACTATTTGGGTTTGCCGTGCCTTCCTTTAAACAATATTTTCAATAAACACTATTACACAATATTGCTGAATTGATCCTCAGTTTTCAATAAATTAAATTGAAGTAATCTATGTATTTTGGAAGATTCAAAACTTTTCTTTAGCTCTAATTATATGGACAGAAGGAACTTGAAAATAATTTAATTAACTTTCAACTACAGATTTCTAGTTTCTTCACTTATTTGTACCAAGAGTTTTGAAACACAATTATGCAACAGTTGCCTTAAATTTGTGCTTTATTTATCCCATGCCAACATAGACTAGATGTTGTAGCTTTCTGTAACCAAAGTTAAATATTTTACTTCAATAAAAAAACACACGTTGGGGTAGATCCAAGATGACAGTGAAGTAGATGGAAGCTACACTTACTTCTTCCCAGGACCAAACTAGAATTACAACTAAAATATAGAGCAATCAACATGAATAACCAAGTGAAGACTAGCTGCAGAGAAGTCTTAATATGAAGGATTTATAGAAGAAGCCATGTTGAGACTGGTAGGAAGGGTGAAGATGCAAAAAAGGCTGATCCTACCCCTACAGACCACAGCTGAAATTTTGGAGGAATATTTCAGCTGCAGGGGCATTTGCTCTGAGAAGTATGGGGTCTAAACTCCAAGCCAGGAACCCCAGCCCAGAGCACCAGATCATGGAAGAGGCACTCACATAATACTTGGCTATGAAAAGCAACAGACTTCCTGTCTGTCAGGGAGAGACAGGAGTCTGCTAGAGATACAGGTGCCCTCTTAAATAGTCAACACACAAAATTTCATTCACAATCACTTACTCTGGTCACTGGCAGAAGGAGGGCAGAGCAGACTAGAGTAGTGTGAGGATAGTCTGGGGTTTGTGGCTCTGAGGAGGGAACTAAAGGGACAGTCCCAAGGATCCTTGTGCTGAGTCATTTTCCTATACCGCAGACACCATCTTTCTTGGGTGGAGTACACCCTTTCTGGTAAGGAGTGCAATCAGACAGTCTTTCAGCAACTGAGCCTAAAAGGCAGCTTGCAGGTAGAGGCAGACCTCATTGGGGTGTTTTAAGGCTTTTGCTGACCTGCCCCCAGGCCCATTGCTGGAAAAAGCAGGAATTGGTATGCAGCTTGGTCCTTCCTGTGTGCATCCAAGCCCAGTAGAGATAGCCACAGACTGTGGATTGCTTTTAGCTTCAAACAGGTTGCTGAGGGCCAAATACAGACAGCTTCTGACATTGGCCTGCACCAGAGTTCCTCCAAGAGGCCCAAAACCAACAGATCCAGTGGCCAGCATCAGACAACATCGGAGCAAGATCCAATAAGCTTCACAAACAGCGTATCCAAATGGAGATCTCTGTAGGAACTAAACCCTGCTGAAGAAAATTGTGCTTTATGTGATCAGCACAGCAGCTTGCACATTGTGGTTGGGGTTGAGCCTCACATTCAACCAGTCTGTGAGTTGATCCCATGCATGAATGGGCCAATAGCAATCACAACTCAATTACAACAGGAGGGCCCACATAACCCACATAGGAGACACTTCTGAGCACCCAGCTCAGGTGATCAAACTGCACCCCTGGACCCCATAGGACACCTACTACATAAGGCCATCCAATGAAGACGGGGGTCATAGCAGATCTATCTAATACATAGAAACAAACACAAAGAGACAGCCAAAATGGGGAGACAAAAAAGGCCCCAAATGAAAGAACTATAGGACTCTCCAGTAAAAAAACTAAGTGAAATGGAGGCAAGCAATTTATCAGATATACAGTTCAAAGTAATGGTTATAAGGATGCTCAACAGCATGAAAAAGGACATAGAAACCATAAAAAAAGGCCAGTCAGAAATGAAGAGTACAATATCTGAAATGAAGAATACACTGGAAGGAATAAAAAGTAGGTTGGATTAAGCAGAGGACTGAATCAGCAATTTGAGAGACCAGGTAGAAAAAAAAGACCCAATTGGAGCAGGAACAATAACAAAAAGAATAAAAGAGAATGAGAATAGTTTAAGGGACCTTTGGAACAACATAAAGCATAACAACATCCACATTATAGGGGATACAGAAAGAGAAGATTGAGAGAAATGGATTGAGAAACTATTTGAGGTAACAATGACCAAGAATTTCCCCAACCTGGTGAATTAAAAAGGCACGCAAGCCAAGGAAGTGAAGAGAGTTCCAAACAAGATGGACCCAAAGAGGCCCATGCCAAGACACATCATAATTAAAATGGCAAAGGTAAAAGACACAGAGAGAAACCCCAAAGCCACAAGAGAGAGACAGTTACCTACAAGGGAGTTCCCTTAAGACTGTCAGGTGATTTCTCAACAGAAACATTTCAGGCCAGAAGGGATTTTGTCTGTCTCTTTGGGTCTGTTTCATCACTTTGAATATGAAATGTTCAATGTGATGAAATGAAAATACCTACAAACAAGATTACTTTATCCAGCAAAATTATTTAAAATTGAAGTAGAAATAAAAACCTTCCCAGATAAGAAAAAGATAAAGGAGTCTGTTACCACCAAACCAGTATTACAAGAAATGTTAAAGGGCCTGCTTTAAGAAAAAGAAGAAGAAGAGGAAGAGGAGGAGGAGAAGAGGAGGAAGAGGGGGAGAGGAAGGGGAGGAGGAGGGGGAAAGAGGGACATAGTTAAAATAATAAAATGGCAATAAATACATACCTATTGATAATCAGTTTAAATAGCAATGGCTTAAATGCTCCAATGAAAAGATATAGGGTAGTTGAATGGATGAGAAAACAAGACCCATATATATGTTGTCTACAAGAGATTAACCTGGGAATTGAATACACACACAGACTAAAAGTAAAAAGAGGAAAAAGATATATTATGCAAATGCAAAGAAAAGAAGCTGGGGTACAAATACTTACATCTAACAAAATAGACTTTAAAACAAAGGCAAAGGACACTACATAATAATAAAGGGAGAAATTAAACAAAAAGATACAATGTTTTTAAACATTTAAGGACCCAAAATAGGAACACCTAAATGTGTGAAGCAAATCTTGATGAACATAAAAGGAGAGATTGACAGTAACACAGTCATAGATTAGGATTTTAATGTCTATTGACATAAATTAATAGATATTCCAGACAGAAAATCAACAAGAAAATGGTAGCCTTAAATGACACATTGGATGAGGTTGATTTAATTGATATCTTCAGAACATTTCAGCCAAAAGCAGCAGAATATACATTCTTTATAAATGCATATGAAACATTTTCTAGAACAGACTACATATTAGGACACAAAACAAGCCTCAAAAATTTAAGAAGATTAAAATCATATCAAGCATCTTCTCTCACCATAATGGTATGAAGTTAGAAGTCAACCACAAGAAAAAACTGAAAAACATATAAAGACAAAGATGCTAAATAACATGTTACTAAACAATGAATGGGTGCACAAGAAGATTAAGGAAGAAATCAAAAGATACTTTGAAACAAATGAAAATGAGAACACAACACAAAATGTGTAGGACACAGCAAAAGCAGTCCTAAAATGAACATTCATAAACTTACAAGCCTATCTCAAGAAACAAGAAAAATCTCAAATAAACAATTTAACTTTACACTTAAGGGAACTTGAAAAAAGAACAACAAAGCCCAAAGCGAGTTGAAGGAAAGACATATTAAAGATCACAACAGAAATATACAAAATAAAAATGATACAAAAGATTAATGACACCAAGAGCTGGTTCTTTGAAAAGATAAACAAGATCGACAAATCATTAAGCAGCCTCATCAAGGAAAAAAAGAGAAAAGACCCAAATAAATAAAATAAAAAATGAAGAGAACAACTGACATCAAAGAAATACACAAGATTATAAGAAAATATTACAATTAAATGCCAACAAATTGGACAATCTGGAAGAAAGGGATAAATTCATAGAAACATACAATCTTCCAAAACTGAATCAATAAGAATGAGAGAATCTGAATAAACAGATTACAACTAGTGAAATTGAAGCACTAATTAAAACACTCCCAACAAACAAAATCCTGGACCGTATTGCTTCACAGGTGAATTTTACCAAACAGTCAAGGAAACAGTAATACCTATTCTTTTCAAAGTATTACAAAAAATTCAAGAGGAGGGAAAACTCCTAACCTCTTTTTACGAGGTCATTAGTCTAATTATAGAACCAGATAGACACTACAAAAAAAGAAAATTATAGGCCACTGTCCCTGATGAACATAGATGCTAAAATTCTCAACAAAATGTTATCAAACCAGATCCAGCAATACATTAAAAAGATCATACACCATGATCAAGTAGGATTTATTCTGGGGATGCAAGTCAGTAAACATGATACACCACATAAACAAAAGGAAGAATAAAAATTACATGACCATATTGATAGATGCAGAAAAACATTTGATAAAACCCAGCACCTATTTAAGATAAAAAACTCTCAACAAAGTGGGAACAGGGGGGAAATACTTCAATGTAATAAAGGCCATATATGACAACCCACAGCCAACATCATACTCAATGGGCAAAAACTACAAGTGTTTCCCTTAAGATCGGGAACAAGACAGGGATGTCTGCTTTCACCACTCATATTCAACATAGTACTGGAAATCCTAGTTATAGTAACCAGACAAGATGAAATAAAAGGCATCCAAATTGGAAAGAAAGAGGTAAAACTGTCATTTGCAGATTGCATGATTCTGTATATAAGGGATCCTAAAGATTCCACAAAAACTACTAGAACTGATAAATGAATTCAGTAAAGTAGCAGGATACAAAATAAATATCTAGAAATCAGTTGCATATTTACACATAAATAATGAATGATTAGAAAAGGAAACTAAGAAAACAATCCTATTCACTTTTACTTTCAAAAGAATAAAATATCTAGAAATAAATTTGATCAGAGTGTAAAAGTCCTATAATCAAAAAATTATAAGACACTGAAGAAATAAATGAAGAAGGTACAAATAAGTGGAAGCATATACCATGTTCATGGATAGGTAGAATTAACATCATTAAAATGTCCATAATACCCAAAGTAATCTATAGTTTTAACACAATTCCTATCAAGACACCAATGGCATATTTCACAGAACTAGAACAAATATTCAAGACATTTATATGGAACCACAAAAATACCTAATAGCAACAGTGATCTTGAGAAAGCAGAACAAAGTTGCAGGAGTCATGCTACATGATATCAAACTATACTACAGAGCCGTAATAATTAAAACTGCATGGTACTGGCATAAAAACTGACATATCAATCAGTGGAGCAGAATAGAAAGCACAGAAATAAACCCACAACTTTAGACTCAATTAATATTTGACAAAAGAGGCAAAAATATACAATGGGGTAAAGACAATCTATTCAATAAATGGTGTTGGGCATATTGGACAGATATGTGCAAAAAAATGAAATGAGACCACCTTCTTACATCATACACAAGAATAAACTCAAAATGTATTAAAGATTTAAATGTTAGACTCAAAACCATAAAAATCCTGGAAGAAAACATAGGCAGTAAAATCTCAGACATTTCTTGTAGTCATAGCAATATATATATATTTTTGACATATCTCCTTGGACAACGGAAACAAAAGAAAAAATAAACAAATGGGACTGCATCAAACAAAAAAACTTTTGCATAGCAAAGGAAAACATGAACATAATGAAAAGACAACCTACTGAATGGGAGAACATATCCACCAATACATCTGATAAGGGGCTATTATCCAAAATTTATAAAGAACTTATAAAACTCAACACTAAAGAAAACAAACAATCCAATCAAATATGTGCAAAGGAACTGAATAGGCACTTCTCCAGTGAGGACATATAGATGGCCAATAGGCATATGAAAAGATGTTCCATGTCACTAATCATCAGAGAAATGCATATTAAAACCACAAAGTGATATCAGCTTGTAGTCATCATCAATAAATAAACAAGTGTTGGCAAGGATGTGGAGAAAAGGAAACCCTTATGCATTGTTGGTGGAATGCAGGTTGGTGCAGTTACTGTGGAAAGCAGTATGGAATTACCTCAAAAAATTAAAAATGGAACTGTCTTATGACCCAGTGATTCCACTTCTGGGAATTTATCCGAAGAAATCCAAAACACCAATTAGAAAGAATATATGCACCCATATGTTCATTGCAGTGTTACTTACAATAGCCAAGTTTTGGAAGCAGCCTAAGTGTCCATCAGTAGATGAGTGGATAAAAAAGCTGTGGTTCATTTATATAGTGGAATACTACTCAGCAGTTAAAGAAGAATGAAATCTTACCCTTTGCCCACAGCATGGATGGAATTGGAGAGCATTATGCTAAGTGAAATTAGTCAGAGAAAGACATGTATCATATAGTTTCATTTATATGTGAAATCTAATACATAAAATTAACTAACGAGCAAAATAGAGACAGATGCATAGATAGAGAGCAGACTGACAGCTGTCAGGGTGTGGGCTGGGTGGGGGGAATTTGAGGGATTGAGGAAAGAAGAAAAAAAGAGAAAAAATTTATGGACGACAACAGTGTGGTGATTGCTGGGGGGAGGAGGGGTTGGGAAGGTGGAGGAGGGTAGAGGGGGAATAAATGGTGATGGGCAGAGGCTTGCATTGTGGTGGTGAACACACAATACAGTGTACAGGTGATGTGTCGTAGAATTGTGCACCTGAATCCTGTATAATTTTGTTAACTAGTGTCACTCCAGAAATTCAATAAGAAGGAAAAATAAAATTTTAAAAAACAGATATTAATCTTCAAATCCTAAGACACCTTACCTATACATACATGTTTTCTTGTCGTTTTTTTCTTTACCCTTTCCTTCTCGCCAATATTCTCTCTCTCTCTCTCTCTCTCTCTCTCTCTCTCTCTCTCTCTCACACACACACACACAGAGTCATTTTGCTACTAGATAGTAAATGGAATACTAGTTACTTTCATTCCAGAAGGTAGCTTAAATTACTGTTACTGGGTAGATAAATCTGTCAGGTACCATGTTAGTTAGAGGCTCTTTTTTAAAAAATATATCTTTATCGATTTCAGAGAGAGGAAAGAAGAGGGAGAGAGAGATATAGAAACATCAATGATGAGACAGTCACTGATCGGCTGCCTCCTGCACACCCTCAACTGGGAATCGAGCCCGCAACCCAGGCATGTGCCTTGACTGGGAATGGAACCCCGATTACCTGGATCCTAGGTTGATGCTCAACCGCTGAGACACGCCCGGCCTGGCTAGTTAGAGGCTCTTGAATCACATCACATCTTCACGGTCACTCCAAGGACAAACATTCTGGTTAGTTTTGTTTTTTTGTACAGATGAGGAAATTTTAGCCCACAGGATTTCAGTGATGGACCCAATACACACAGGTGCAAGTGGCTGGAGTGAAATTGAACCCAAAGTCTTCCAGACTTCAAAGTGCATGATCAATCGGGTGTCTCTGCTGCTTTCTTGTCTTTGAAATACTGAGTAACTTTAGAGGGAGGGAAAAAATAGGAACAATATTTCTACCTAGTGACCTGGTTATGTATGCATGTGCCTCTCCATTGTCAAGCTAGTCCCCTCTACCTAATACCCAACAGCATATTAGAAATGGCCAGGGATGAACCCAGTGATGAAGTTGTCAGGTCACTGGTGTCACCTAGATAATACAACATGGCATTAGGGGGAGAGTTCATTGTAAGAGGAGATGGGATAGGGAAAAAGCATTGAATGTGAAAGAAAAAAATAAAATTTAAAAAGATCACAGGGCACATTTTATAAGAATATAAAATGTTAGACAATATTAGTTTGATCTTATCTTTGTTAAACAGAGTCTATAACTCATATCTTGAATATAAAAACAAGGGATTCTGGGCTCAGGAAAGATTATTAACTTATCTTTATGTCTCATGAAAGAAAATGAAGCAATTCTTAAATCAAAGAAAAAAAATATTCAAATATAAATACTAAGCAAGTTAGTTATGTACTGAACTTTTTTTAGTATTTAAGCTAAGCTTGCTGGAGTCAGTTTCATTATCTTTAAAATGGGAAAAATAGCTACAATCTTACTGGGGATTGGGGCAAATTCAATGAGCTAATATAACAAGAGAACTCAGCCCTGTACAAGCTAGTGGTACCATTTACTGGCATGTACGGTAAACAGTATACTGCATTTAAAGAATTTATTATAAATTATAGAATTTAGGTTTGGGTTTAGTTATTCTAATTTGAAATAGATCTAATTCTAAATCACTCCCAGATTTCTGCCAATATAAATATACAAAACTTTTGAATTTTTTCTTCCCTAGTCAGATTTTACATTTACCTTTCTGGTTTGTGCTGTGATATAACTCTAGTTGTAGACAGAATGGCAACAAGAGTGTCTTGAGAATAAACATACATTTGCAAGACCCCAGGTGAGGTTATTTCAGGGCCTTCAAGCAAGGGAAAACTGGTCTCCTTAGAAACAAGAGAGCAGGCTACTTCCACTAGCAAGGGAGCCTCAAGGTGTCTCAGGCCTGAAAATTCTGAGCATTTTCTGTATCCATCCCAGTGAGCCCTTTTCAATTATTAGGATCCCCCCCCCCCTTCCAGAAAATGTCTAGGCCTTTACAAGAGAGAATTAATGAGGCTGCAAAAATCAACTTCTGTTATGATTTTACAACCCACTCAATAAGTTTGTATCTGATTTAATTAAGATCGGGCCTGTGGCAATAAGGAATAAGGGTTTATTTTAGGACTGTCAGAATATCTGACTGTGATTTGAGCTGAGAGTTGAAAGAGCTGAGCCTGTTGTTTTGTCCTTTCTTTAAGTACTCCAGTACACTCTGTGGGGTCATCATGACTGCAGTTAACAGTTGAGTGAAGACCTTGCTTCATCACTGTAAAACACAGGTGATAACGTGATTAATCATGATGCCACTACATGATGTAGATTAGTTGCATCCCATTTCCCATTTGTAAGGAGCTCAGTACTATGTATGCTCCACCAAAGACATAAACAAACTGACTCCAACTCACCATCACTGAGAATCTCCTTTTTGGGTCCCCACTCCTGGTACCAATGTCTTAATCCTCTACTTATAAGGTAATTGATTCAAACCTTCCATACCTACCTGACTTCTACCAGTTCCTCTCTCACCACCTCTGTCTTTTAATAGCGTGAAAGTAAGTGTAGAGTCATTTATCTGACTGTGGTTGTTTTATTGTTTTTATGTTTTTGGTTTCAGATTCCTGATGTGTGGAATACCATTTTTTTACTAAACTTATTCAGGTATTACTTACTTTTCAGGGACCAGCCTAATTTATTTTGGCTTCCCTGATTACACATTATGTATCTGATAGTCATACATAGCAGAATGTAATAATGAGATTAAAATTTGTTTGTTTTTGCTGTTACATTTGCCTCAACTCAAACTTTTTCTAGTTTACTAATATTTACCTGCTAGGGAAAAATAACAGACAACACCACCTTTCTCAGTCCTCTCTAGAAGTCTAAACTGATTCAGGGTGAGCTGAGTGAGGTGGACAAGCCAAGTGGCAGGGCTCTGAGAGGAGGATGCATGGAGGACCTATAAAAGCAAAGCATAGGTCACCAGAGCTCCCAGTTTTGTGTAATATCCTGAAGCAGCCAAGCCACTCATTGAGAGATTATTTTGGCAGCTGTGGTGATAAAATCTGGGCTTTGTAGATAAAGCACTTGAGTCCAAGTCAAGCTTTGATAAATAACAAGTCAGAAAGGAAAAAGAACAAAGTATAAGACAACACATTTCCGATGTATTTGTTTTTCCCATTAGTATTTGAGACGGAGTTGAATAGAAAAAATGATCATTTAAAAAGATTCAACTATCAGGCAAATTTCATTCCACATATTGGGACATTGGAATACTACTATTTATATGCCATTTGTGCTTTTAAAAAATACTTTATCTTATAGGTAGTCATGAGTAAAAAGTTTATATGCTATATTTAGCTATATTTTCAAGAACATAATGCAATAAATAGACTCCTTAGGCTTTCATTTGTGATGCTTCTCCAGTATTTTCTTTAAGTAGGTGGGGGGAATATATAACTTTCCATGCATTTAGTGTCAATCTACAGACTAGTTATTGCTCTGCATTAGATATCTCTTCTTGGAGGAGTTTGTTTCTCCTTGCATTTCAGGGTACTTCATTGAGTAGTGACCTCAGGTTTTTGATATGTTCATGGAAAATTATGATGCTGTACTTTATTCAGTTTTTTCTCATTATAGTTTATCCAACTATTGATCTTTCCAGATTTATACAACCCATAGAAAGTTCAGGTAGAAGCTGAACTTTCAATACATTAAATTTTAAGAGTATTGACCTTGCCACTGATTAAGATAATTCAAGATTGTTATAACCAATATATGCTGGAATCAAGAGATAAGCCTCATGCTGGCTGGTGTGGCTTAGTTGGAGTGTCGACTGGTACACTGAAAGGCTGCTGGTTTGATTCCCTGTTGGGGCACATACTTAGATTGTGGGTGTAATCCTCTGTGGGGGCACTTGTGGGAGGCAACAAATCGATGATTTTTTTATAGATCGATGTTCCTCTCTAAAAAAACCAAAAATCAGTAAAATATATCCCCAGGTGAGGATTTGAAAAAAAGATAAGCTTAGCTCTGTCATACAACCTAAATGTGTCTTATATTATCAACATTTCCTTTCATGATTGGAATATAGTCTTTCTCTATGTACATCTTATGTAAACATGTCATAATAAAATTACATTGTATTTTATTTTTTAAATTCTGTTTTATTCATCAGTCCTATAGCTTCTAAATTTTGTGCTAAATTTACATATATCTATTAAAGTAGATACCAAAATATTCAGAATATGGAGGAGGTAGACCATTTTTCTTATTTTCCTCCTACCTTTTTCTACTCCTCAAGTCATATTCCTTCAAGGCAGTCAATGGAGTACAGTTTGAAGAAGAACTAAGGCAATATCAAGATAAATTATTTTCCTGGTGATTTCGTTCCTCCATGCCAAACTTGACATGAAGTTTCTTCCCAGTCACCCACAGCCAGGATACCCATTGCTTGGTTCTCATAGGCATCCACATGTACATTCCATATGCTATTTTGGCTCCAAGGAGTTCCTTTCAAGCAGGCTCAGAACTCCATGTGTGTTCTAGAAACTGACTTTCTGAGAGATTTCATTGTCTTCCAGGTGTATGGCTGAAGTCAACTTCAGTACCATTCGACAACACATTCATATTTTTATCCTGGTATATCAGATCCAGGACCTTAAAGAGGGGTAAACTACCCTGTTTGTCAGATTTGTCCTTTATCATAAAACAAAAAGCTATTGATTATCTCTGTCTATAAAGAACATCTAGACTTCTTGGACACAAAGTCATGATATACTTCTCAAAATTGGGATTGAGGAAGAGGAAGAGCAGAATTTTCATTTGTGTGTGATGAGTGGACCTTGAAGAAAATATGTCTGTTTCATACTCTTAATATGTAAATTTATGACTAATACTCTGGGATGAAATGGGGTGATTTGGGAATCAAGACATGTTCAAGTCTATACTGAACTCAATTCTTAACCTAGGAATAAAACACTATGTTCTTTTCCTTTTAGACATTTACCAATAGGTTTGCATAGTGGGCCTCAGGCAAAAAATGTTGTCAAGGCTCATAACAGAACTAGCTGTATTTCAATTGCCAGAGACTTCATAATTTATTAGTTTGTAAGTTAGAAAGTTTCTTTTCCAAAAGGAATAAATTGAATCTATTCCAAAATTTTTTCTTATAAATACATGAATTCAGTCCTGTGCCACTTGTAAAGATTAATGCTTATCCAAAAACTACCAATATTTCTATCTTTTTTCTCAAAGTCTATCCTCTAGGGACAAATCACAAGTAAATATTTGTCAAAGTTATCTTCTACACACAGAAACAGTTCTTCTGAAAATAACATTTTTAATTCTTATAATGTTTTTTATAAGTAACTTTTCTAAATTTTAGTAAAGGAACCCTAGTGTGTTTAAATTAGAAACAAAAGACACATTTTTATTTCATATCACACTTAATATAATTAGAATATGTGCTATAGACCTTTAATTGATGTTTGAGAAGCTTCTACTTATCTCTATATGATAAGAAAAATGATTAAATAGGAGACAACATACATTGTATATTACAATGTCTCATCCCAGGTGACAGGTTTACATGAAGGCAAATCTTGGGCTGAGTGAAGCAGAAGCAAGCAATTCAATATCAATCAACTCTGAATTCCAGCCTTGGGAACTGTCAGGTTTATTCAGGCTTTTGGCTGGAAATTCTGATTTTTCCTGAAGAGGTCTTACAAACACGTTATAAGTGTATTTTAGTGAGATAATATTTGCATAACTGACAAGGACAAAGTTCAAAATTTTGAGGTTCTATTTCTCCTAGGTTACTGATCAATAAAATAACAGATTGGATTGTAATATTTTGCCATTCTTTTTTTTGAATCATAATAATTAATTTAATGACACAAAATCAATGTCCCTGAAGATGCTATAAGTTATAAGAAATAAATTATTTCAAATCTACATATATATTTTCTCTTAATAGTTAATCATTATAAATTCTTTCTGCAATTTTGCTCAATATAAATATGCATAATGACATGACTGAGGATGAATCAGAAATATCTAAACTTTTTTTAGTTAAAATTTTTTTCCTATTCTGTAAAGTATTTTGCATTTATTCAAAAGTCCATATCTCTAAAAAATTAAGGGAAGGATAATTTGTCATCAATGTGGCAATAGTTTCTACCTGCTTAGAAGTACGGCACTGCTTGGATTTAAAAAAAAAAAAAAGTAAACATGAAGCAGAAAAATTAATAACTTACACAAAGATCTACATCTACAAAGGCGCGTTATTTTTTTTTAAAAAAAATTATGAATGAATAAGCATTATCTAGTGACCATAAATTTGAAGATCCTCATGTGATTCCCACTTATGGAAGAGACATATACACTCCACATGCACCTAAATACATATGTACACAATATGCCTCACGGTCCCATATTTGTCTTATTATATTAAAAACATGCAAACTTGGTGTTTGAAAACAATTGAAAATATATGCAAATAGTTCTGACAGTCTCTCAAGAAAATATCAAAGTGGGAAATTTTATTCATCATGTACTTAAAGTTCTCCTTCTCTCCCCCTCTCGTTCTTGGTCTCCCTTTCTCCCACATACTTCTCTCTGTAGCTCTTCTTTCCCCTTCAAATAACCAGAAGTAGTGCCCTTGAGCTTGCTTGCTCTGTCTCTCTCTCTCTCCCTCTTTCTCTTTCTCTCTCTCTATTTTCTTAACTTCCCTCTTTCTTCTTTCTTTATCTAGTCTATTCTTTTTCCCCACTAACTTTCTACACTCTCAAAGGCAAATTCATTCAAAGGTTTTCAGTTTTCCTTTGTAACTCTTTTTTTTTTTTAACTGTAAAACCTTTGAACAAGCACTGTATTTTTCTTTTTATTTGAGGTACAATTAACATAAAACATTATATTAGTTTTAGATACAACATAATAATTCAATATTTAAATTCATTGTGAAATGAACCCACAATAAATCTAGTTAACATCTATCACCACACAGTTACAAAAATATTTTTTGTTGCGATGAAGACTTTTAAGATTTACTTTCTTAGTAACTTTCAAATGTGCAATACAGTATTACTAACTATAGTCACCAAGCTGTACATTACATCTGCATGACTTATTTTATAACTGGAGATTTATATACCTTTTGATGCCCTTCACTCATTTCACGCACTCCCTACCCCTGCCTCTGGCAACTACCAGTCTGTTCTCTGTAGCTACAAGCTTGTTTGTTTTGTTTCAGATTACACATATAAGTGAGATCATATGGTATTTGTCTTTCTCTGTATGACAAATGTAATTTGTCACTTAATGTAATGCCCTCAAGATCCACCCATGTTGTAAATGAGATTTCATTCATTGTTATGGCTGAATAATATTCCCTTGTGTATATATCACATATTCTTTATCCATTCATTCATCAAAGGATACTTAGGTTTTTTCCATCTCTTGGCTTTTGTAAATGCTGCAATGAACCTTTCCTTGTAAATCTTACCCAATTGTTCAACAAATGACCAGAAGATGAGTTAACAGAAATTGATTTCTCCCAAAGGGGCATGTGGGTATTTTGCAAGGTGAGGAGGTTGTGAAAGACTCAACATTTTTTCTCTAGATGTATTTGTATAAAAATACAGATATAGATTTAGAAATATACATGTGTATCTCTGTGTATTTTACTTACCATGAATTATAATATTTCAAAATATGGCAAATATTATTAAGTATATTATATCTTAAATAACACAAAATTCCTAGCACTGTCACACCACACAATGGTGCTGTTAAAATATCTTAAGCAGGAATGGAGATGAAAATATATTATGGGAGAAAAAATGAGGATTATAGATTTAAATTAAATTTTTGCATACTAAAAGACTTGCCCATATAGTTGTAAGTTGTGTCAAAGGAAACACAGGTGAAATTTTTGTTTAATATACTTTTCATCATAAATTTCTGAAGTTTAGAATTTGGCATAATATTACACTTTTCTTTGGAAAATATCACAGTAACTCAAGAAAAGATTTTGGAGGAAGATCAATGCTTTTTCATCATATTTCTTGGTCTATAATAAGAAAATGTCACTAATAAGACCAGGTAACTAACCTCCACTAAATTAGATAGTTGCAGACATTTTTCTGTGTACATTCTATTTGTATAAAATTGTAACATTTAATGGATAACTTTAACATGCATTGGGTAATTTTTATGACCAACAGACAATTTTGAGCTAATTTCATGGCAAGCCTTAATATATACTTCCAACTATTTAAGTGTGGACAATCTGGCTTAATTCTGTCTCTTAGGATAATTTGGCATTATTTTAACTGCAAGTAGATTTATTTAAAGATAAGATTTAATTTATGCTTTAATGTATATTTTAAAGGTGTACTGAGGGCTTAAAGGACCAGCAGTTTTCTTCCATAAGTGTAAGTAGGTCTATATTTCTCTCAGAGTTTCTTAATCTTATTAATCTCAATGCACAGCAGTTTTAAACTGAAATGTTATATTTTTATATAAGAACATCACTGACATACTCACACA
Organism: Miniopterus schreibersii; assembly: GCF_964146895.1. NCBI lineage: Eukaryota > Metazoa > Chordata > Mammalia > Chiroptera > Miniopteridae > Miniopterus > Miniopterus schreibersii. The sequence goes on along the minus strand of NC_138118.1, from coordinate 24,887,453 downwards.
CATATTCTTACAATTATGAGTCACAGGCATGCCACTTTGTAAAAACAAACCAACAAACAGATAAACAAAAGCATGATGAGAAAATTAATCTTATTATATGAGAGAGGCAGTACAGGATAGCGGGTAAGAGAACAGTTCTCAGGTTGCTTGAGTTTAATTCTTGCTCTGCCACTTCCCAGCAGTGTATTTATGGAGTTAGCTACTCTGTGTCTCAAATTTGTGTTAATGAGAAATAATTTAACTTGCATCATCATGTCATAAAGATTCTAAGAAATAATGAGTCAAATGAACTCAATACATGTTTACAATTACTATTTTTATTTTCTGAATCAATTAAAAATTTTAAGCACAGTCTCTTTGTCTATTGGGATTAAAAAATGTGATTTGTTAGACAGCATTGTGTTAAAATAATTATTATCTCACATATGGGCAAAATTTTTTTGAAGCCTGTTCATTTTGTTATAATATGTGTATGTTGGGAATTAACATATTAATTATTGTTATGCATCTCTGGGTCAGTAAAGTCTCAGCTCAATTAATGTTGCAGTACTAAGGTTCACCAAGTTTTTCCCTTGCTTTTGGAAAAAGGACTAGTAAAACACCTTACCCTAATAGCTCTTATCAAAAGCAAAGGAAAAGAAGAAAAATATAATGAGAAATGAAAAGCTGTTCCTGTTCCCTGGGCTGAGGCCCCTAGAAAGAACCATAGCCTGGATCGATGCTGGGAAACTGCCACAGAGCCTTGGAGCAGGGACCTTGTGTACACTCAGCTGTGTGGCGTGGCAAGGCAGAGGAAAGTGGAGGCTGCTCTGTGTCTGTCACTCACCTCTCCATTTATTTCAAATCCATGATGTTCTACAGAATTGTTATTACATTAGTTTGGGCTCAGAGAGATTTGATATATTTTTTTAATTGTTCTTTAAATGAAAGCGTTGAATCACCATTTAAAGAATTTAACTTATCACATAAAAAGATGCTTATGTGAGTGGTGTAGAAAACATATATAATCAACATCTCCCTGTACAAATGCAATGAATCTATTTTATTGCTTAATGTGAATATGTTGGCAAATAAAACTTAACATACATTCTGCTGTCTTAAAAATATTCCTTAGGTGTTTTTGTTAAATGTTATTATATCGTTGACAGTATAACAGATACCTCCCATTTTTCTGTCTTTTTGCTGCCCTCTTCCTAACCCCTGCCCCACCCCAGGCCTTTCCCATGCTATTGTCTGAGTCCATGGGTCATGCACGCATGCATAATGTTCTTTGGTTAATCTCTCCCTGTCCCCTCCCCCTTAAACTACCCATCCCCTGAGGCCTGTTATTCTGTTCCATGCATCCATACCTCTAGCCCTATTTAGTTCATCAGTTTATTTTATTCTTTAGATGTCACCTATACGTGAGATCATGTGATATTTGTTTCACTAACTGGCTTATTTCACTTAGCATAATAGTCTCCAGGTCCATCCATGCTGTCTCAAAGGGTAAGGAATCTCCTCTTTTAAAGCTGCATAGTATTCCATTGTATAATTGTCCCACAGCTTTTTTATCCACTCATCTCCTGATGGGCACTTGGGCTGTTTCCAGATCTTAGCTATTGTAAATTTCACTGCTGTGAACATAAGGGTGCATATGTTCTATCTGCTTGGTGTTTGGGGATTCTCAAGATATATCCTCATAAGTGGGATCTCTGAATCAAATGGCAGATACATTTGTAATTTGTTGAGGAACCTCTATACTGTTTTCCACAGTGACTGAACCAGTCTGCATTCCCACCAGCAGGGTACTAGGGCTCCCTTTTCTCTACATTCTTGCCAGCACTTGTTTCTTGATTTATTGATGGTAATCATTCTGGCAGGTGCAAAGTGATACCTCATTGTAGTTTCAATTTGCATCTTTCTTGAGTAGTGACTTTAAGTACTTTCATGTGTCTGTTGGCCATCTGTATGTCTTCTTTGGAACAGCCTCTATTCAGATGCTTCGCCCATTTTTAAATTGGGTTATTTGTCTTCTGGTGTTGAGGTGTATGAGTTCTTTGTATATTTTGGAAATTAACCCCTTATCAGATGTATTATTGGTGAATATGTTTTCTCATACATTAGGTTCCCTTTTCATTTTGTTGACGGTTTCTTTTGCTGTGCAGAAGTTTTTATTTTGATGTAGTCCCATTTGTTTAGTTTTTCCTTTGTTTCCCTTGCCCTAGGTGATGTATCTGTGAAAATATTGCTACATGAGATATCTGAGATTTTACCTAGGTTTACTCCTAAGATTCTTATGGTTTCATGACTTACATTTAAGTCTTCTATCCATTTTGAGTTTATTTTTGTGAGTGGTGTAAATTGGTGGTCCAGTTTCATTTTTTTGGATTTACCCGTCCAGTTTTTCCAACATCATTTATTGAAGAGACTGTTTTTACTCTATTGTATGCTCTTACTTCCTTTGTCAAATATTAATTGGCCATATTGGTGTGGGTCAGTTTTTAGGGTCTCTGTTCTGTTCCATTGCTCTATATGCCTTCTTTTGTGCCAGTATAAGGCTGTTTTGATTACAATGGCTTTGTAGTATTATGTGATATCTGGTATTGTGGTCCATCCAACTTTGTTCATTGGTCTCAAATTGCTGTGGCTATTCAGGTTCTTTTTTGGTACCATATAAATTTTTGGAATACTTGCTCTAGATCTCTGTAATGTGCCATTGGTATTTTAATAGGGATTGCATTGAATCTGTGATTGCTCAGGGTAGTATGGACATTTTAATGATGTTAATTCTTCCACTCTATGAATGCAGTATATACTCCACTTTTTGGTGACTTCCTCTTTTGCCTTTTTCAATGTCCTATACTTTTCTGAGTACAGGACTTTTACCTCCCTGGTTAATTTTATTCCTAGGTATCTTAATTTTATTGTTGCAGTGGTAAATGGAATTGTTTTTTTAGTTTCTATTTCTGAGGGTTCATTATTGGTTTATAGAAATGCCATAGATTTCTGGGTGTAATTTTGTATGCTGTTACTTTGCTGAATTTATTTGAGCTAGCAGTTTTGTTGGGGTCTTTAAGATTTTCTATGTACAATATCATGTCATCTGAGAATAATGACAGTTTTACTTCCTCCTTGACAATTTGGATGCCCTTCATTTCTTTTTCTTGTCTGATTGCTGTGGCTAGGACTTTTTTTTTTTTTTAATATCTTTATTGATTTCAGAGAGAGGAAAGGAGAGGGAGAGAGAGATAGAAACATCAATGATGAGAGAGTCATTGATCGAGCCCACAACTGGGGCATGTGCCCTGACCGGGAATCGAACCCTGATTGCCTGGATCCCAGGTCGATGCTCAACCGCTGAGCCACGCCTGGCCGGGCTGCGGCTAGGACTTTCAGTCCTATGTTGAATAAGAGTGGTGAAAGCCGACATCACTATTTTGTTCCTGGTTAAGAATAATGCTTTTAGCTTTTTTCCTTTGAGTATAATATTGGCTCTAAGTTTGTCATATATGGCATTTATTAAGTTAATTTATGATCACTCTATTCCCAATTGCTGAGAGTTTTTATAAAAAATGGGTGCTGGATTTTGTCAAATGCTTTTTCTGTGTCTACTGATATGATCATAAGATTTTTATCCTTCATTTTGTTTATGTGATGTATCACGTTGATTGATTTTCAAATACTGAACCATTCTTGAATCCCCGGAATAAATCCCACTTGGTCATGTTGTATGATCTTTTTAATGTATTGTTGGATACTACTTGCTAATATGTTGTTGAGAATTTTAGCATTTCTGTTCATCAGGAATATTGGTCAATAATTTTCTATCTTTGTAGTGTGTTTATCTGGTTTTGGAATTAGGATAATGCTAGCTTTATAAAAATGGCTTGGAAGTGTTTCTTCCTATTGGATTTTTTGGAATATTATGAGGATTGCTATTTATTCATTCAATGTTTGATAAAACTGACTTGTGAAGCCACCAGTTTCAGGGCTTTTGTTTGCTGGGAGTTTTTTTATCATTATTATCACTGCTTTAATTTCATCACTTGTTATCAGCCTATTCAAATTCTCTGCTTCTTCATGATTGAATTTTGACAGACTGTATGTTTCTAGGAATTTGTTTATTTCACCTAGGTTGTCCAGTGTGTTGGCATATAGATGTTCAAAATATTTTCTTACAATCTGTTATATTTCTATATTTGTCAGTTGTTATTTCACCCCTTTCATTTGTGATTTTATTTATTTGTGTTCTCTCTCTTTGTCTCTTGGTAAATCTGGCTAAAGGTTCATCAGTCTTGGTTACCTTTTCAAAGAATCAGCTCTTGGTGTCATTAATATTTTGTATTGCTTTTTTAGCCTCTATGTAATTTATTTCCACTCTGATCTTTATTATTTCCTTCCTTTTATTTACTCTGGACTTTTCTTATTGTTCTCTTTCTAATTCTTTAAGTTGTAGGGTTAGATAGTTTATTAAAGATTTTTCTTATTTTTTTGAGGTAGGACTGTATTGCTATAAACTTCCCTTTCAGAGCTCCTTTTGCTATGTGCCAGACTTGGGGTTGTTGTGTGTTCATTTTTGTTTGTTTTGGGGAAGTTTTCGATTTCTGCCTTTATCTTATTGGTGATTCATTCATTGTTTAATAACAAGCTATTTAGTCTCCATGTTTTTGAATGTTTTTTTGTGTGTTTTTATTGTAGTTGATTTCTGGTTTCATGCCATTGTGATCCAAGAAGGTGCTTAATATGATTTCAATTTTCTTAAAAATTTTAAGACTATTTGTCCTAACATATAGTCCATCTTTGAGAATGATTTGTGTGCACTTGAGAATAATGTGTTTTCTGCCACTTTGGCATGAAATGTTCTGTAAATATCAATTAAATTGATTTGATCTAGTGTGTCATTTAAAGCCACTATTTTCTTGCTGATTTTTTGACTAGAAGATCTATCCAGTGATATCAGTGGGGTATTAAAGTCCCTACTATGACTGTATTGCTATCAATCTGTCCCTTAAAGGCTTGAAATAATTTTTTATATATAGGTGCTCCTATATTGCATGCATATATGTTCACCAAGGTTATATCTTCTTGTTGGAACAATCTCTTTTAGTATTATGTATTGTCCTTCTTTATCTCTTGTTATGGCCTTTCTTTTGAGGTATCTTTTGTCAGATATGAGCAATGGTAACCCAGCTTTTTTTTTTTTTTTCATTTCCATTTGCATGGAACATTTTTTTCCATCCCTTCTCTTTCACTGTGTGTGAATCTTTTGTTTTGAGATGGGTCTCTTGTAGAGAGCATATATATGGGTCATGTTTTCTTATTCATTCAGATACCCTATGTCTTCTGATTTGAGCATTTAATTCATTTACATTTAAGGTTATTATTGATAAGTACTTATTTACTGCATTTTTTTTTTTTTCATTTTTAACTATGTTCCTCTCTCTATTTCTTCTTATTATTGAAGCACTCCCTTTAAAGTTTTCTGTAATGATGGTTTGGTGGTAAGGTACTCTTTCAGCCTTTTTATTTTTAAATTTTTTTGGTGTGAGAAGCTCTTTACTCCCTCATCAGTTTTCAATGATAGGCTTGGTAGAGTAATCTTCAGTTCTGGTCTTTGGTTTTCTTACTTTGACTACTTCATGCCATCCGTTCTGTCCTGAAGTGTTTTTGTTGAGAAATCAGCTGACATTCTAATGAGTACTACCTTGAAGGTACTTTTCTGCCTCTTTTTTGCTGCTTTTAAGATTTTTTTCTTTGTCTTTAATATTTATAATTTTGATTATGAGTTGTCTCAGAATGGGTCTCTTTGGGCTCATCTTGATTGGAACTCTCTGTGCTTCCTGAACTTGTGTGACTTTTTCCTTCACCAGGTTAGGGAAATTTTCTGTCATTTTTTCTGTAAATAGGTTCTCTATTCCTTGCTCACTTTCTTTTCCTTCTGCTACTCATAGGATGCTGATGTAGTTAAATTTCATGTCCCAAAGTCTCCTTAAACTATCCTCTTGCATTTTAATTCTTTTTTCTTTTTTGTTTCTCTAATTGAGTGGTTTTTTCTACCTTGTCCTTCAAATAACTGATTCCATCTTCTGCCTCATTCAATCTACTTTTGATTCTTTCCAGTGAATTCTTGATGCCAGATATATTATATCTTCATTTCTGACTGATTTTATTTATGGTTTCTATTTCTTGTTTCATTCTCTTATAATTACTACTGAGTTCCTTCAAAATTTCACTAACTTCCTTGAGCAACCTTATAATCATTACTTTGCATTCTATATCTGATAAATTTCTTGCCTCCATTTCATTTAACTCTCTTTCTGGAGTTTCCTTTTTTTCTTTAATTTGTGGTTTCATTGTCTCCCCATTTTTGCTGACCCTTAGTATTTGTTTTTGTGAATTAGCTCAAACTGTCATGCTTCCTAGTCATTGTGGGGTGCTCTTATGTAGTAGGTGTTTTGAGGGACCCAGTGGTGCAGTATCTTAGATCTCCTGAGGTGGGTGCTCTAGGAATGTCCCTTGTGTGTTATTTTGGCTCTCATGTTATAATTGGGTCTTGAATATTGTTGTCACATTTATGGGTGAAATCTCCCCTCAGGCTTATTGACTGCGAGGCTCACCTCCAACAATGTTGTGCAAGCTGTTCTGCAGGTGCTGACAGAACAAAATAAAGCACAACACAACAGAACAAAAACATAAAAAATACTCATACAGCAACAACAAAAGAAGAGAGAATAAGTAAAGAGGAAAGAGAACCTCTTAATCAGCCTGAGGCTCATTAAGAGACTAAATAACAATCAGCCTTTGGGTGCTTTGAGTCTTTGCCTGATTTGCTTCTGATCCCAGGGATTGTAAAAGCAAACCTTGGTGCATATCTTGGCCCTTTCCAAATGCACCCAGACCCAAGAAAGGCCCAAGTTGTGGAATGCGGAAATCTTCAAACAGGGTACTAAAGGCCAGTCACAAACAGTGTCTGACATTGGCCTGCACCAGAGCCCATCCAAAAGATTGGGAGTCCTAGCAGATCTACCTAATACATAGAAACAAATCCAATCAGGCAGCAAAAATGGAGATATAAAAAAACAAAACCCAAATTATAGAACAAAAGAATTCTCCAGAAGAAGAACTAAATGAAATGGGGATAAGCAATCTATCAGATATAGAGTTCAGAATACTGATCATAAAGGTGCTCAACAGCATGAGAAAAGAAATGAAGGAAATGAAGAATGACATAGTAGAAAAAATATAAAAATCATTGGAAAGAATAAACAGCAGATTAGGGGAAGCTGAGGATCAGATCAGTGAATTAGAAGACAGGGTGGTAAAAATCATTCTGTCAGAGAAGCAAAAATTAAAAAAAAAATTAAAAAACAAGAGGATAGTTTAAGAGAGCTGTGGGACAACATGAACTATAACAATATTCACATCAGAGTAGAAAAAATCATTCCTTCAGAGAAGCAAAAAGAAAAAACAATTAAAAACAGGAGGATAGTTTAAGGGAGCTGTGGTACAACATGAAATGTAACAATATTCACATCATAGGAGTTCCAGAAGATGTTGAAAGTAAGCAAGGGTTAGAGAACCTGTTTGAAGAAATAATGCCAGAAAACTTCCCTAAGGAAAAATCACAGAAGTTCAGGAGGCATAGGGAGTCCCAAGCAAGAAGAACTCAAAGAGGCCCACGTCCATCATAATTAAAATGCCAAAAATTCTAGACAGAGAATATTAAAGGCAGCAAAAGAAAAGCAATCTGTTACCTACAAAGGAGCTACCATAAGGCTGTCAGCTGATTTCTCTTCAGAAACTCTACAGCCCAGTAGGGAATGGCATGAAATATTCAAGATCATGAAAAGCAAGGATCTGAAACCAAGGCTACTCTATCCAGCAAGGCTATCATTCAAAATAGATAGTGAAATAAAGAGCTTCCCAGACAAAAAAAAAAAAAAAGGCTAAAGGATTTTATTACCACAAACCAACATTGCAAGAAATGTTAAAGGGACTGCAGTAATAAGTAGTTGAAATAGAGAGAATGAGAAACATAAGCATAAAGAAATAAAATGGCAATAGATAAATACCTATCTATAATAACCTTAAATATAAATGGATTAAATGCTCCAGTCAAAAGACATAGGGTAGCTGAATGGATAAGAAAAACGACCCAAATATATGCTGTCTACAAGAGACTTACCTCAGAAAAAAAGACTTACACAGGCTGAAAAAAACAACATAAAAACAAACCTTCTGGAGGGCTGTAAGAGAGAGATCGACAGCAACACAGTCATAGTAGGGGCTCTTTAAACTTCACTCTTTACTGGATAGATCTTCCAGACAAGAAATCAATAAGAAAACAGTGACTCTAAATGACACCCTAGATCAGATGGATTTAATTGACATTTATAGAGTATTTCACCCCAAAGCTACAGAATATACATTGTCCTCAAGTGCACATGTGACATTCTCAAAGACAGATCACATGTTAGGACACAAAATAAGTCTCTACAAGTTCAAGAAGACTGAAATCATATCAAACATCTTCTTTCAAATACTATGCAGCTGTAAAAAAAGAAGAATCCCTTACCCTTTGAGACAGCATGGTGGGACCTGCAGAGTATTATGCTAAGTGAAATAAGCCAGTTAGAGAAAGACAAGCATCACATGATCTTACTTACATGTGGAATCTAATGAACAAAATAAACCAATGAACAAAATAGATCCAGAGACATAAAAGCATAGAAAAGACTGACGAATCTCAGAGGGAAGACAGGGGTGGGTGGGTGGGTAGAGAGAGATTAACCTAAGAACTTTTATGCATGTGTGCATAACCCTTGAACACAGACAACAGTGTGGTGAAGGCCCGGGGGGTGGTTCAGGGTGGAGGGGGCCAAATGAGGAAAAAGCAGGCAATTGTAATACTTTCAACAATAAAGATAAATTAAAACATTAAAAAAAAAAAAAGAATAGGGGAAACAAAATGGTATAAAAGAAAATAGGAAGAAAAATTATAAAATGAAAATGGAGGAGAAATCAGAAGTAAAAAAAAATCAGAAAAGGAAAAAAGAAGAGAAAGCAGGAGAAAGAAAGAAAAAATAGAGTGAGAAAATGGAAGATAAGAATTAGGTCTTTGAAAGAAAAAAGAGAGATTAAAATAATAAAAAAATCAATAAGGTAGAAAGATAAGATGAAAAACAGTACAGTGGCTTTAGTCTCAGCAGAGTTTAACGTCTCCTGGGAGCTCCCTTTGGATCCTGCTCTTCTGATGGCTGAGGCTCACTGTTCTGTCTGCCAATTTTGGACGTCCTGGGAGGTACTTAGGTGCTAGCCACTGTCAGAATCTGTCCTCTGGCCCTCAGCAACCTGTTTGAAGCTTCAAGCAATCCACACTTTGTGTCTGTCTCCACAGGACTGGTGCCAGTGGGAGGGGCCAAGCTGCACTCTAATGCTGGTTTCTTAGCAGCAGTGGGCCCATGGATAGGTCAGCAAACTTCCTCATGTTCCCAGGCCTCCACCTCTTCCCTCCTTTGCCTTCAGGCCAGCTTTCAATCTTAATCACTCAAAAGTCTGTTTTTGAAAGGGCTTTATGTGGAATCAGAGTATAGACCTCTGGGTCGCCTGTGAGGAGGAAGTAGCAGTCATATTTCTGAGAAAGTGGTGGGTATATTTCCTCATCACAAAGCTACTCCTCTGAGAGTGTGCGAGAATATTTTCTTGTCCTCAGCTGGGCAGAGGCCCTCATAAGCAGCCCAGTGGGCTCGGCCAGAAACCTAGAGTTTCTTTCCATCTGCTCTCCCATGACGAGGGAGCACCAATCAGCTTCCCTGGATAGTGAGGTAATGGCCCCACCTGTCGCTGACTCTCCCTGACTCTCCCAAAGCCTGTCACTGGCTCTCCCTAAGACTGTTCAGACTAGTAGGTTTGGCCTCTTTTGCTATCTCTGCAAAGGTCAAGATGCAGGGTGAGGCAGAAAGGGATCCTTAGGGTGGGATAGTCTGTGTGCCCTAGGGTGGGGTATTTCCCTTTTCCTAAACTGTGACTTCTGGGAGGTACTAGCACCTATCAGGAAAAATGGCGCTTTTGGTTTGGGGGGTACAGCTGAATGCAGGTCTCATGGATGCTGCTTTTCGCTGTCTCACCCAATGCTTCCCACTCCAGCCTCTCCTCAGGGACCTCCACTCCATACCACACTCTCTCCAACAAAGCCTCAGGTGAGTAGCTGCAAATGAAAATCCTGTGTTCTGTTTTTTGTTTTTTTAAAAACAAAAACAAAATTCAAGCAAAAAAATCCTGTAGCTCTATCTCCTACAGGCTCCGGTCTCTCTGGTGGCCTAAAGCCCCGAGCCTTTGACAGCTAGATGTTGCTGTTCTTGGGCCACTGTTCTCGGCTCTGGTTCTCCAAGCTGGGGAGCGGAGCCTGGGGTCCAGGCTGATCTCAGGGAACCACCCCCACCACAGCTGAGAGAGTCCTCCTTCCTCTTGGCTTGGTGACCCATGAAACTGGGCCAGCCCCTAATGTGACCTCCCACTTCCTACCAGTCTCCAGGTGTTTCTTTTTCTTTTCTTTTTTTAAATTTTATTATTGTTTAAAATATTACAGATGTCCCTTTTCCTCCCCAATGACCCGTTCCACGCCGTCCCTTCCCCCTCTCCAGTCCCTCTCTCCACCATTGCCCATGTCCTTGGGTTGTGTATATATGTACATAAATTCTTTGGTTACTCTCTCCCCCTCCACCTACCCCCCCTCCTCCATCCCTCTGACATTCATCAGTCTCATCTATGCTTCCATGTCATTGAATCTATTCTGTTCATCAGTTTATTAAGTTCTTTAGGTTCCACGTATAAGCGAGATCATGTGATATTTGTCTTTCGCTGCCTGGCTTATTTCACTTAGCATAATATTCTCCAGGTCCATCCATACTGTGCCAAAGGGTACGAGATTCTTCTTCTTTACAGCTGCGTAGTATTCCATGGTGTAAATGTCCCACAGCTTTTTTATCCACTCATCTACTGATGGGCATTTGGGCTGTTTCCAGATCTTAGCTATTGTAAACTGTGCTGCTATGAACATTGGGGTACATATATCCTTTCTGATGAATGTTTCAGGATTCTTAGGATACATTCCTAGGAGTGGAATCACTGGGTCAAACGGCAGCTCCATTTTTAATTTTTTGAGGAACCTCCATACTGTTTTACATAGTGGTTGCACCAGTCTGCATTCCCGCCAGCAGTGTACTAGGGTTCCCCTTTCTCCACACCCTCACCAGCACATGTTGTTTGTTGATTTGTTGATGGCAGCCATTCTGACAGGTGTGAAGTGATACCTCATTGTGGCTTTAATTTGCATCTCTCTGACGATTATCGACGTGGAGCATTTTCTTATGTGTCTCTTGGCCAATCGTATGTCCTCTTTGGAGAAGTATCCATTTAAGTCCCTTGCCTATTTCTTAATTGGGTTGTTTTTCTCTTGCTGAGTGCTATGAGTTCTTTGTACACTTTGGAAATTAACCCCTTATCAGATTCATCCTTGGCAAATATGTTTTCCCAGACCATGGGGTTCCTTTGTATTTTGAGGCTGTTTTCTTTTGCTGTGCAGAAGCTTTTTAGTTTGATGTAGTCCCATATGTTTATTTTTTCCTTTGTTTTTCTTGCCCTAGGAGATGTATCAGTGAAAAGTCCACTACGTGGGATGTCTGTGACTTTACTGCCTATGTTTTCTTCCAGGATTTTTATGGTTTTGTGATTTACATTTAATCCATTTTGAGTTTATTTTTGTGTATGGTGAAAGTTGGTGGTCTAGTTTCATTCTTTTGCATGTATCTGTCCAATTTTCCCAGCACCACTTATTGAAGAGACTGTCCTTACTCCATTGGATACTCTTGCCTCCTTTGTCAAATATTAACTGACCATAATGGTGTGGGTCTATTTCTGGGGACTCTGTTCTGTTCCATTGATCTATAAGCCTGTTGTTGTACCAATACCAGGCTGTTTTGATTACAGTGGCTTTGTAATATAGTTTGAAGTCTGGTAATGTGATCCCTCCCACTCCGTTCTTTTTTCTCAAGATGGCTGCAGCTATTCGGGGTCTTTTTTGGTTCCATACAAATTTTCCAAATGTTTGTTCTAGGTCTGTGAAATATGCTGTTGATATTTTCATAGGAATTGCATTAAATTTATAAATTGCTTTGGGTAGTATAGACATTTTAATGATATTAATTCTTCCAATCCATGAGCACAGTATCTTCTTCCACTTATTTAAATCTTCCTCTATTTCTTTTTTCAGTGTCACATAGTTTTCTGAGTACAGGTCTTTTACATCCTTGGTTAAGTTTATTCCTAGGTATCTTATTTTTTTTGTTGCAGTAGTAAATGGTATTGCTTTTTTAGTTTCTCTCTCTGAAAGTTCATTGTTGGTGTATAAGAATGCCATTGATTTCTGGATGTTGATTTTGTATCCAGCTACCTTGCCAAATTCATTTATCAAATCTAGTAGTACTTTGATGGAGTCTTTAGAGTTTTCTATGTACAGTATCATGTCATCTGCAAATAATGACAGTTTTACTTCCTCCTTTCCAATTTGGATACCTTTTATGTTTTCCTCCTGTCTGATGGCTATGGTGAGGACTTCCAGTACTATGTTGAATAAGAGTGGTGAAAGTGGACATCCCTGTCTTGTTCCGGTTTTTAATGGAAATGGTTTTAGTTTTTGCCCATTGAGTATGATGTTGGCTGTAGGTCTGTCGTATATGGCTTTATTATGTTGAGGTATGATCCCTCTATTCCCACTTTGCTGAGAGTTTTTATCAGAAATGGGTGCTGGATTTTGTCGAATGCTTTTTCTGTGTCTATTGATATGATCATATGATTTTTGTCCTTCGTTTTATGTGTTGTATCGCATTTATTGATTTGCGGATGTTGTACCAGCCTTGCATCCCTGGAATAAATCCCATTTGGTCATGATGTATGATCTTTTTAATGTATTGCTGGATCCGGTTTGCTAGTATTTTAGTGAGGATTTTAGCATCTATGTTCATCAGGGATATTGGCCTGTAATTTTCTTTCTTTGTAGTATCTTTATCTGGTTTTGGGATTAGGGTGATGCTGCCCTCATAAAAAGAATTTGAGAGTTTTCCCTCCTCTTGAATTTTCTGGAATAGTTTGAATAGAATAGGTGTTAATTCTTCTTTGAATGTTTGGTAAAACTCGTCTGTAAATCCATCTGGTCCAGGACTTTTGTTTGATGGGAGTTTTTTGATTACTGCTTCAATTTCATTAGTTGTTATTGGCCTATTCAGGTTTTCTGCCTCTTCTTGATTCAGCTTTGGAATGTTGTATGCTTCTAGGAATTTGTCCATTTCCCCCATGTTGTCCAATTTGTTGGCATACAGTTGCTCATTTTCTTACAATCCTTTGTATTTCTGTTGGATCAGTTGTTATATTGCCTCTTTCATTTCTGATTTTATTTATTTGGGTCCTCTCTCTTTGTTTCTTAGTGAGTCTGGCTAAAGGTGCATTAATCTTATTTGCCTTTTCAAAGAACCAGTTCTTGGTTTCATTGATTTTTTTGTATTGTTTCTTTAGTCTCTATGTCATTAATCTCTGCTCTGATTTTTATTATTTCCTTCCTTCTACTTCCTCAGGGCTTTTCTTGCAGTTCTTTTTCTAGTTCTTTCAGTTGTGTTAGATGGTTCATTAGATCTTTTTCTTGTTTCTTGAGATAGGCCTGTAACGATATGAATTTTCCTCTCAAGACTGCTTTCGCCGTGTCCCATAGGTTTTGGGTTGTTGTCTGTTCATTTTCGTTACTTTCCATGAAGTGTTTGATTTCTTCCTTGATCTCCTTGGTAACCCATTCATTGTTTAATAACATGCTATTTAGCCTCCATGTGTTTGAATATTTTTGAGTTTTTTTATAGTGGTTGATTTCTAGTTTCATGGCATTGTGATCCGAGAAGATGCTTGATATGAATTCAATCTTCAAAAACGATGGTTAGATGCCACGAGGTAAGTGGCAATGCCTTAACGGTATGTGTGTTATGCCCGAGAGCCTCTTCCATCCTTGTCAAGGAGAGTGCTAACCTTCTCTCCTTTCATACAACACTCCAGGTGTTTCTGCCCTTCTTTGTTATAAGTCTCCTCCTCAGCTGGAACTCAGTTGGTGATTCTGGGTGAATGTTCCCCAATTTAGTTTTATTTCCTGTCTGGAACTGGGAGGAGGTGCAGGAAAGGCCTGCCTATTCTGCCACCATCTTTTCCTCTCCTCCTCAGCTGTTTTTAAAACATGAATCTTCCTCCTCCTGTTCCTTTCCAAGGCTGAGTATCAAAGAAGAAACACAAAGCATTGCATTTTTACATAATATGGTGTATTTTAATTGTAAAAAATAACCAACCAAACAAAATAAACTCATGTATCCTAAAGGTAAAAGTAAGTTTATTGGAATTAATGAAAAAAGTTCTTGTGGGTAAAATTTTCCATTATATAGTGTGAAATGAAAATCTGGCCGGTCTACCTGACATTTCACTATTTATGTTGCTTTCACAATTAGAAATATTGAGCAAACATTGCTGACATTGCAGCATTTATCTGTGTATGACATTCATTACATAATAGCCCAACTTGGTCTCACTTGCCTCAATCATGAAGTTTGCTGCGGTCAGTGGAAACCGCTTGATTGGTTTACAGAAGAAACAGCTATGTTCGAACCAAGTTACATAGCCTGGAAAGGTTATTGGAAAATTGGTCTGGACCAAATATGAGTATACCAGTTTAAACTACTAGGAAACAAACACTGTGTCCTTCAGAAAAAGTGGTTACAATGAAGAATTGATAAAACTACTTGTTCTCAACCAAAAGAAGAAAAGAAGATAAGGAGGAAGGGGAAGGAAAAGTGTCAGGAGAGACAAAGGCAACAGTAATAACCAAATTGAATTTAACATTGCCAGCCCGAATAGAATAGAAATTATAGAGTGAATAAGATTGTTACATAATACAAATCTGTATTAATCATGGTGTTAAGAATCACCTCCTTCACAAAACACGCCCTGCTGTCCCAGTTTACATCTTTCCTCTTCTGCATTCCTCTAAGATAGTGATTCTCAAAGTGTAGTTCTCAGATTGGCAGCATTAGCATCTTCCAGGAAATTCTTATAAATGAAAATTCATGAGCCCCACCTTAGATTTACTTAGACACTCTAGGGTGGACCCTGTAATTTGTGTTCTAACAAACCTCTGAGTGATTCTGATGCATGCTAAAGTTTAACGACCCCAGCTATAGGACAGTGAACCTATACAAAAAATTAAGCACATAATTATATACTTGTAATTGTTGTTTTCTCTTTCATCTTTTTAAACATGCATTAGTTTATATGCATGTTTATATCCACCTAAAAACTTCTTGAAGGCATGAGCTCATATATATATGCATATTATATACACATATGCATAGCTCACTAAAAAAACACACAAAAACAACAAAATTTACATTATTGTTCTTCAAAAACAAGTTACTTAACAAAACAATAATTTTCACTGTCAGAAACCCTACCGAAAACTGTGCAAGTAATATGTCAATTAATCTTGGAATCTAAGTGTTTATAGAGTATAATTTATTTTGTTAAAGGGCTCATTAAGACAAAGTTTTGCAGAAAACTTTTTTTTTTTTTTGTAAAAGCAAATGGAATCCAAAGATTAAGTAATTCACTGAAGTTAGGAGCAATTACCTTGATGCACTAAGAATCACGATCTGTGCTTTTTCTTCAGAAGGTGGAGAGTATAGGTGTCTGAATAGAAACAATTTGGAATTTCCATATTTCCGGAAGCCACAATATTCTCTCCCATGAAATTTTAGTCCCCAAGATAATTTTTCTTTGACTTTTCAGGTAAGTATGATTAATTTATCTTTTAAGTTCCTAGTGCCTTTCACAATCTCATTAGATCCTATCAATGCAGCTGACCTACAACGAGCCTTTTTGTTTGTTTTCTATAATTTTGAGAAATATAACTTTTGGTCACATAAATTCTATTAAAGCATCATTTATTTTTACAGTGGAAAAAAGAACATTCTGTTTATCCAGGTCACATACATTTTTTTTTTCTTTTTTTCTTTTTAAATTTATCTTTATGGTTGAAAAAATTACAGATGTCCCCTTTCTTCCCCATTGACCTCCTCTACCCCACACCTACCCCCTGCCCCAGGCCTGCACCACACTATTGTCTGTGTTCATGGGTTATACATGCATATAAATTCTTTGGTTAATATCTCTCACTGCACTTCCCCATCCCCGCCTTCCCTCTGAGATTCCTCATTCTGTTCCAGGCTTCTATGTCATTGGATCTAATTTGTCCATCAGTTTACTTTGTTCTTTAGATTACACATATAAGTGAGATCATGTGATATTTGTCTTTCTCTGCCAGGCTTATTTCACTTAGCATAATATTCTCCAGGCCCATTCATGGTGACCCAAAAGGTAAGAGATCCTTTTTCTTTATAGCTGCATAATATTCCATGGTATAAATATCCCACAGCTTTTTTATCCACTCATCTACTGATGGGCACTTGGGCTGTTTCCAGATCTTAGCTATTGTAAATTGTACTGCTATGAACATAGGGGTGCATATATTCTTTCTGATTAGTGTTTCAGAATTCTAAGGTTATATTGCTAGAAGTGGGATCACTGGGTCAAAAGGCAATTCTGTTTTTAATTTTTTGAGGAACGTCCATATTGTTTTCCATAGTGGCTGCACCAGTCTGCATTCCCACCAGCAGTGTACCAGGGTTCCCCTTTCTCCACATCCTCACCAGCACGTGTCATTTGTTGATTTGTTGATGGCAGCCATTCTGACAGGTGTGAAGTGATACCTCATTGTGGTTTTAATTTGCATCTCTCTAACGATTAGCAACATTGAGCATTTTCTCATATGCCTGTTGGCCATCTGTATGCCCTCTTTGGAGAAGTGTCTATTCAGGTCCTTAGCCCATTTTTAATTGGATTATTTGTCTTCCTCTTGTTGAATTTTATGAATTCTTTGTATATTTTAGAAATTATCCCTTTGTCAGATGTATCCTTGGCAAATATGTTCTCCTATACCATGAGGTTCCTTTGTATTTTGGGGATGATTTCTTTTGGAAAGGTACATGCAAAAAAATGAAACTAGATCACCACCTTACTCCATACACAAGAATAAATTCAAAATGGGTAAAAGATTTAAATGTAAGTCATGAAACCATAAAAACCTGGAAGAAAACCTAGGCAGTAAAATCATAGATATCTCATGTAGTGGAATTTTTACTGATGCATCTCCTAGGGCCAGAGAAACAAAGAAAAAAATAAACAAATGGGACTACATCAAACTAAAAAGCTTCTGCACAGGTCATATTTTTCAATTTGGGCTGTCCAAATTTGAGATCTTCTTAAGCCTAAAGTTTTCTTTAGAATGATAACAATAAAATAAAACTATTTTCATAGGATAAGTTTTTATTTTCAAAGTTACGCTCAAATAAATACAAAGCCTTAATGTTGCAAATAAATATTTTAATATGATCCAGAAATTCCTTTTCACCTACAGGATATACAGAAGGTAACTCTTTTTCTTATAACACCACTATCCAACCATCCTTATTTCACAGACTCCATTTAAACTAGAAAATTGTCTTCACAAAGTACACTCATGTTCTTTATATTCACTAATGTATATGTTACTCTCATCTCATCCACACTCACAAAGACTGGGGCAGTCAAATCCAATAAAGATCCTTCCTTTCATGGGTCATCCAAGTTTCTTTTGGTTTTGTCTTGATGGCATCAGGGTCAGGGACAATGAAGTTTTTATGTAATTACTGACTGTACTGTCAAGTATTATTTCCTATGGCAGTTTCATATTTTAATTTAGACATTTTTTGGTTGATTCTCTATCCATAATTTTTAATTATGATTCTGACTTGATGTCACCTTTTATTTTCTTTTTGGAGATTTTCATGTAGAATTTATCTTCATTCCTTCACTACATGTTTTAAGCCTTTTAAAATCTTACATACCAATCAATCACCTCATCCTCTAAGAGATACCATGTTCCTTAATGATGTCTGTCCTTATTTTAACCTGTACTCCTCAAGATATCATTCAGAAACTCCTGTCCCAAGCTTGATAGAGAATGATACAAAAGGATAATAAAGTTTTCATTGCAAATATCAACATGATTTTCAGTATATCACTGGGTGTTTTAAATATCCCCAAAAGGTTATTTATTCAGAATACATCCCTTCATTGAAAGTTAAAATTTGTATTTTATGAATAAACTTCCATTTCTTATTTTTAAAAATAGTGCTAAGTTTCATATTTGCAGCCCATTGGAAACTGTCCAATTCTTTGAAAAATGCTTTTTATAGTTTACTCAGAATATGTCTGTCTCTACATGGAAAGTCAGAATTTACATTTCATAAAAATTTCACGTTGATTTTTTAAAATGTGTGATCCTGTGTCAAAGTATCTCCAAAATGTTAAGTGCATGGTTTCAGTGCTTTTTTGGAGTGTAGTAACATCACACCTAAACTCTGTGTGTGTGCATATGTGTGTTATTTTTTGTAAATATGCATAATATTTCTACAGAAATGTTTATATTCAGTATTTTTCTCTCAGACTGTTATGAAATTTTATGCAACAAATACCATATGTGAGCAATAGATCTTTCATTAGGTTAGAGGAACATCATGTGTTTATTAAAAGCCCTTCCTTCTTTCAGCCGTGGTGGGCTTACAGCATAGCATCAAGTTGTGACTTTGCATTCATGAAAAGAATTCATAGTGTATTGTAGAACCAAAAGGATAATTTCAGGCATGACTTATTTATGATTTAATGTTTCAGAAAAAAAAATTCTTCCTGCAGTAGAAATACAGAGTACTACTGCTAAGTAAAACAAAGCTGTATTCTTTGGTGAGTTGCTCAGGCTTTAAATACTTCATAATTTATTTTAAAGGAAATGATTTGAGATAATTATAGTTTCACATTCATTTTAAGAAATAATAAAGAGATCTCATATATCCTTGTACCATTTTTTCCCAATCTTCAACCTTATCATATTTTGCAAGTTTTACATGCACTCACCTGTGTGTATGTGTGTGTGTGCATATTTAGTTCTATGCAAATTTATCACATGTTTTGTTTCACATGAGTACTAACACAGTTATGGTACACAGAATTCCATAACCAGGATCCCCCTTGCTCCACTTTTATAGTCACAGTCATCTCTCTTTCTACACCTCCCTAACCACTGACAATCACTATCTGTCCTCTACTACTAAAATATTGCTATTTCAAAACTGTTGTATAGATGGAATCTTACATTATATAATTTTCTGAGATTGACCTTTTTTTCAGTCAGCATATTTCTTTTGAGATCCACCCAAAGATATATGTATACATGCTGCATGTTTAAATAGTTTGCTCTTTTTTATTGCTGAGTTGTATTGCATGGTTTGGATATACTATAATTTATTTAATGATTCACCTTTTGAAGGGCACTGGGTTGCTTCTAGGTTGGGTTTATTATTAAAAAACGCTGTTATTAACATTTGTGTATAGAGATTTATGTGAAAATAAGTTTTTATTTCCCTGAGATAAATGGAGTTGTTTTTTTATTTATTTGTTTTCCTGTCAGTAGTGTAATTATAGTTGGGTCATATGGGTAATATTGTTCTTACCATATGAACAACATAAAACAAATTAATTCCAAATAACATTTGATAATTCATAAAAATAGAAACAAGGGAAATCATCATATATTGTTTTCTTCAGATTTATTAACATGGTGGAAAAATATTAACAAATAGTTTTAAATTTTAATCTATTTTTCTTCTGAGCCTTTATAATTGAGTACTAAGCAATGAATTTTCCACTAGTGTTGGGGAAATATACTTAAAAATAAAATCTTACCAACTCAGAAAACCTTTTACAAAGTTAGAAGAGAAAGAAAATAATTTTATTATTGAATAAGCATTAAACCAGAAGGTGATGGGCATCATAGGTTATCTGCTAACGATATTGCAAACATAAATCTACTCTTTTTATTTAGCCAAGCAGATACAATCCATTACATACAAGTTCTCAGAATGAACAATAACTAGCCTTCAAGTAAAAGGACTTGACAGGTGACCATCTATGTTAACTAACTGACTTTACCCAAAGGAGAAAGAAAAGTCTACCCTTATGACAGAGGTAGTTTTGCAGCAACACACCTGAGGAATTTAGGCTCTTCTTCTCCCATGGGGGTTGGGGAACAGTGGGATGTATGGACATCACCTTCATTCATAATTACATTTCAAAGAGATGGTTCTCAGGTTCTGAGATAGGCAGTTCTGGGTTGCAAAACTGGTAAGAGATTTATTTAGGCTTTAAAAGGATTTACATACTTTTCAAAAAGAATTAAGTCTTTACAATTACAAGTATTCTAAAGTGAATGCTCTAGGAAAAGGGAGGGGTGGAGAATCTCTTGTCTTTTTTTAAGGAGGGAAATTTAAGTCTCTTATTTTTAATTTGTATTTACCTTTACAGGGTGCATTTTAGCTAGATCTTATAGTTTCAGATATTCACTTGTTTTAGTATC
Source organism: Miniopterus schreibersii (assembly GCF_964146895.1). Lineage (NCBI taxonomy): Eukaryota > Metazoa > Chordata > Mammalia > Chiroptera > Miniopteridae > Miniopterus > Miniopterus schreibersii. The sequence continues at coordinate 24,866,884 of NC_138118.1, read as the reverse complement.
ATTGCTTTCTGTATTCTCTGATATTTTAATTTTTATTTTCCTTTCAACCCGTGTTAATTCATAATTATTTTAATTTTTAACTAATATTATAACCTATTTAAATTGCATTTAATCCATTTACACTTGTTTATATTATAGATAAATCTAGTCATAAATTATTTTCATATATTGAGCAATGCTGTTTGTTGATAATAATTATGTTTTCTTTTATATCTCTCATATGAAGTAGTCTTTCATTTTACTTTTCTCATTCTGTTAATTCAGAAGATTTAGAGTATGTAGCAATTTTTTCAGGATTTATTAATATTTACTTTGATTTATCTTTAGTTTTAAATTTAAAAACCATGAAGATGTCATCCTCAACTTTACTCATTGAGTGTTTTTTTTTTTTTTTAATAGTCATTTAAAAGTGATGAACTGAATTCTCACATGTTGAGAATGTTTGGTTTCTTTATAATGTGATTAAAATGATTGAGCAATACTCAAAAAAATCATCAGCCTAGGTAGCCCTTCACAGTGTTAAGCATTCAATGTTGTTGTAATGCAGACTGAAGTAAGTATTTGCCACACTTATATACAATTTGTCTTTCCTGAATAGTAAATTAATGTTAAAACAAAAATAATTTCTAGGCAACTTTCTTCAGTCTTGTAAATAAATGCTCTCTCATCCAATCTAAACAAATCTTCCTGTGTGCATTGTTCCCGTGTGATTTCAACTTTTCTCTTTCTTTAAGATAGCAACACTTCCAAGTTTTTAAACCAGTCTTCTCCAATACAGCTGTGTGTGTGTGTGTGAGCGCGTGTGTTTTTCAGCCAAAATCTTTGAAACAGCAATTTCTCTTTCATTTGTACATTAGTCCACAATGATATGTCTTAATCTGGCTTTTATCCCACTTCATTAAAACCATACTTGGTAAGGTCATCAATAACCTTTAAAATTCTGGATCAAATTATTTGATATTGCTGAGCATGCATATCTTTCTGCCTAAAACACTTGGCATGAACTATAACAGTTTCTCCTGCATTCTTACACTTAGTGTCCTGAGTCTTCTCCCTCAGTCACCCTTTTAATGCTTTTTTTCTTCCAAATTTTCTTGTACAACTGTGCAAGTTGTCATAATCATCCCCACATGGTAATGTTGGTAAGATATGTAATAAAATTACTTAAGTAAAATTATTTATGGAAGATGTTTTAAGTGGTTTCAATATTAACTCATGATAGATATGAGCTGAGGTTGCAAAAAAAGTAATGCATCCAGATAATGATATAAAATATAATGAAAAGTGGTAATAGTCATTCATCAACATGAGAATGGATAAGTAAAATTAGTACATGCATGTGGAGGAGCAATATAAAGTAATTAATGGTACATCTTGGATGCATATGATTGAGTACAAAAAGCTAGTTATTCAAAGAGACCTAAAATATATCAAACTTATGTAAATTAAAAACACAAATATTGTTTATTCTGAAGATTTTCTTTAGTTCAGGGAAGTATTCTACTATAATTGATTTCATTATTTCTTTTCTGTTTTTTAAAATATATTAAAGGAAATTGTCTTCCGATCAACAACAAAATTACCCTTGACCCAAGACTCAATTTCTTCTGTTCTCCACAGGAGCCTAGTCTATTATCAGTGATCTCTTTTCTCCTTTCTATAGCCTCTCTATGTGCACTCTGTATTCATCATATACACGTGCTTATGATTCACATCATGATAAAGGACCCTTTAAGGTATTTTATCATTTGCATACAATCATATTTCTTATTTCTTGATCCCATTCAATGTACCTCACACTATGATTTCTAAAATAGTTTTCTCAGTAAGATTCTAGTTACCAAATACAAGACATTTTAAATTATTTTACTATTTGATATCCCAAACATTTTAAAGATCTTCTTGAAACTCTTTCTGTTACCTCTGGTAAAGACAATATCTTTTTTCCCCCCTCCAGAAATTAATGGCAGATTTATCTTAATTTCCTATGAAGTTTCTCTTCCTTCACTTCTCTCAATTTTTAGTTTTCCCAGAGTATGATTTTTATTTCTTCTTCTCTTCAATCCAAACCTTTCTTGGGCAAATGTATTTAATTTCATGGTTTTAAGTATACAATGACTTCAAAATTATTAGCTCATTTAGAATGACTTTGTTGAGTTCCAACAGCCTCTTAAAATATCTTTGGGTGCTAGAGGTAACTGAAAATAGCAGGTAAAAATGGAAATGACTCCCTACAATCTTTTCTTCTGAATCTGCTCACCTCTTTTATTCTAAGTCTTGATGACTAACACTTATCTACAACTAGTTTTCTGAACAATCACCTGGCTCAATTCTAGATTTCCCTGTTTGAATAGCCTCATATCTAAATAACATTATATTATGCTGATTTCTACTTAATAGTATTTAAAACCTTCCACTCTCACATCATATCTCTCAAACCCTAGCTCAGCTGGAATACAGTAATACAGTAAAGTTAGTCTTTTAGTTTCCACTGTTGCTCTCTTCCAATCATGCTACGCACAGACTCTAGGATAACATTTATAAAACACAAAACCTATCATGTAAACCTGTTAAACTTGACACATTTCTCACTATTTTAGTCAAGTTAAAAAATCTGAATTCTTCAGCATACTATATAAGTCCCTGTGGTCATGTTTACTGCCAATCTCTCCACCTCTCAAAAGTCATTCTTTTTCAGAGTTAACATCCCAGAATTGGCCATGTTTGCTCCTGTTTCCATCATTAAACATGATGCTACATCTACCTGGAATTCTCTGTTCTCCTGTTTGCCTGGGTATCTCCCACTCATCCTTCACAACTGTGTGGAAACACTTTCTCCAGGAAGACTTCTGTCGTATCTATCACCTTCATTTTCCATACTATTGTTTGGGCTTTCAATAACTATATTGTATATTTCAATGGTGTCTCGAAGGTATCCATTACCAGAGCATTTGTTGCATAATATTAATTTTCATGTTGTTTTCTGTTAGCATTTCTGTCTCTCATTAGACATTGAACTGCATCATATCAGAAATACTCCTTTTAAAGCATTTTAGTTCGAAGTAATATTAGGCTTATATAGGTCCTACAAAACTCATTCCCCAGCTTCCTTTCATATTAAAGTCTTACATAACATAGCATATTCATCAAAACTAAGGAATTAACATTAGTATAGTACTATTAATTAAAATTGGGCTTTATTCAGATTTCCCCAGTTCCACTAATGGCTTTCCAGTTTGCATCTTTCATTTGAAAACTCTCTCTAGCCTCTTATATAGCCATCAGTTGGTAGCTTCTTCTGTCCCATTAGTCATTCATTCACCCACACTCAGTTTTCCAAATAAGTGTTTACATTTCTACTCCATTGTTAATCTTTTCCTCTTCTATTTTTCCTTCCTGATTTATACAATTTTACTCCTATACAATATCTTATTTGGGTTTCTATAAGGAAGGTAGATTGCCACATAATATCAATACACCATGGATAGCTAGTGGTGCAATTATGTAGAATATTATAGAATAAAAATGAGTTTGGTTTGGTAACAAAGTATATAAAATGGGATATTTAGCTGCATATGGGTAAGCTACAGAAGCAACAAGAATCTGATAACACCTAGGAAATACAATTCATTGAAATGTTTTGTATAGTTGACTGAAAAATATTTATAAATAACATTGGAGGTTGATGTAGATGAATCATCTCTATCCATTATCTATTTATCTATTATCTGTCTTTCATGTATCTATCATCATTATCATCATCATCATCTATCAATTCATTACTACTGCCCACTTAAAACTGAAGAGACAGAAGGTGCCGCGGTCCAGCCGCAGCAGGAGGCAGGGGTGCTGAAGGTGGGCAAGGCGTCTGCGCTGGGAGACAGCAGACTACATGACTCGGAGGTGGTGTGACACTGTTCCACTTTATTGAGAATCAACATAATCTTTTATACTTTCTTTTTTGGCTACGATTACATTTTTTCGGTTAGCAAGCAAGAAATATTATTCATAGGTTAAACAATACAAGTTTCGATTTCATCAGAACGGAACAATTTTGACTTTTATTTTTTAGAATAGAGGAGAAAGGAAAAATCAGTGACCTATAGAGTGATAGATGTGGCTTTGTTTGCAGCAGTAATATATTAGCTTGTGAGACAGATACTTTATATAATATTTGCTTGTGGTTACTACTTCTTATGGTTATATTTTAACTATGGACCTATTCATAAGTTATTATATTCTTCTTGCCATTTTCTTCTAAGAAAAGAGTGCCTTTTGCCATAGCTATTGATTAACTGCTTAAGAATGCTTTTCTTTTGTTTCTTTGGGAGCAAGCACCAGTGTGGCCACTGCCTTGCCAAGCATTTCATGAAGGGCAAGTTCTCATACTGAACATGCCTTCCATTTACATTAACTATTCTGATACTGTTCTCATTGTAAGCACCTGTATAAGGCAGAGGAGGGTCTGGTAGCCTTTTCATACTGTTAACCCCTTTTAGGGGGATGTCATCTGCCATTTATTCTATATGCTACCCAGGGTGGTCCTTGTACATTAGGCAAGGGGCGATGGCCTTTTTCCTGTCCTCAACTAATCTTGCATTCATAGGTGGAGGCACTTGATTATACAGGGCTGCATGAGCTCATCTTTCTCTAGTTCTTCCATAAATTCCTTATTGGGGGCACCAGAGGGAGCTTTCCTAGCTTCTTCTAATAACAATTTGTTAAAGCATCTGGCACATGTGGTAGTGACTGGACTTGGGGAAATCAGGATTTCTTCAGAAGTGAGAACATTGTTTATCATTCCCAGGTTAGTTATTAATTTTATGACCCAAAATCCCCCTCCAAGGAGGAGAAGTGATATTCCCATTAAGCCAATTACTCCCACCCACATGCCATGTTCTCTCCCCAGAAGACGCCTTCTGTGAAGCTTCCTCTCCATGTCTGGACCTTGTCAGATGACATGGTTGGAAGAGGACGTGGCAAGAAGGAGATAACTAAATCTGTTATTTACTTTCACATGTAACAGAGAATGGAAATACAGAAAGCTTTTCTGAATCTGGCCTTGTTTAATAGAGTTTTTTCTCCAAACAGTATTTAAATCAGAAAATAAGAGATAATAGGGACAAAGCAAGGGAGCTACTCCACAAGGTAACAAAAGTGTAACGATTTAGCACAAGCAATGGCAAACTTTTTTCTATAAAAGCTCAGACAGTAAATATTTTAGGCTTTGAAGTCTATGTGGTATCTGTTACAACTATTCTAATTTGTCATGTAGTGGGAAAACAGCCAGACAATACCTAAACACATGGCATTACTATGTTCCAATAAAACTTTGTTTACCAAACCAGGCAGAAAGCTAGATTTGGCCCAAGGATGGTAGTTTGCCAACTTGTATTTTAGCACACAAACAGGCTATATATAAGAAGAAATCATTTTCAAAGTGCACAACAATTTCAGGACAATGGGCTGAATGGATGCTAGAAGTACTTAAAGTCCAAGTACTCTATCTCGTAACTCACTATTTTCCATTCCTTATCATAAAAATTAAAACAAACCAGTCATCTATAATCTGCAGGTTTTAGCAATAACTTAAATGACATTAAAGAATCTTAAAAGCCATGAGAAATACATTTGCTATAATGATCTTGCTTTTTCAATCAATTACTTAATTTCGTCCATTTATCAATGACTGAACTTTGTCCCTATTTTCTTTTCATTTCTATTTGTTATCTAGCACTTGCTCCTTTGCTCCTTAATCCTTCCAGCAATTATGCCATTGCCATTAAATTTCTCTTAAAGAGAAAAAGACAAAACAAAACAAAACAACCTCGCATTATTTTTCTATATGGCACCATCACTCAGTATTGTCAAAGTTATTAATCATAGTAAGGGGTAGGTGTTAAGGCTAAGTTATTGTAATTTTGCTTTGAGTTTGGGGCAGGAGAAGGGAGATTAGTATATAATAGGGATAAAATTGGTATAAAATCTTTTCCATCCTGTTAACACATTGAAAATAACAGTACTTTAATATAACATGTTGGACTTAGATGCTTGGAACAAAATTTCTAAAATGGAAGAAGTGTATTAAGAAGCATTATTTATTAAGAGAAAGCTCTGTAATTGCTTAAGTGTGAAATCATTTCCATTTCTAAACACTTACCTAACATTTATTCTAGTACCAAGGTTTTGGCAATATGAAAAAATGAAAATGTTTTGAAGCAAGAAAATTATGTGATTTATAGAATTAATTGTTGGTAAACCAAGGTTATACCTCAAAATCATTCCTAAAAGTGAAGTATCCAGCCATTAACTAGTTAGGCATGTTATGTTCTGAAATTTGTTACTCAGTTTCCTATATACAGTATAGTTGTGAAAATTAATTGGGAGCTGAGGCCATACAAACGGAAACACTGTGAATTGGATAGAACTCTTCAGTGATGGTAACAACATAGATATAGTTAGTATCAAAACTAACTTGGAGCAAATGGTGGAAACTTCTGAAAGTAAAAAAAAAAAAAAAAAAAGGACATATTGAATCTGTGTTAAATACTTTAAAAGTACTTGACCAAGTTGAAGAATATCTTTGTTTTGAGTTTTAATAGCATAAACTGACACTGGGAATGTCACAGTGCTATGAAATGGAAACTTTTTTTTCAACTGAGACCCTAACTATAAGTTACTTTTCCATCAACATGAATTAAAAACACTCCTCTATTTACAGCAGCCAGCAGAGAGAATGCACCCACAGACACCACAAACAGGAAAATAAAGTTCATAATTATGGAGAGACAAAATGTTTTAGAATTGTGCATCTGTGTTCTTTAATGAATACTTTTTTGCACTTATTGGAGGAAGCTGCCATCCTTAGAAATTTCAATGATGTGTACGTCAGTTAAAGGGGACTTTAAATTGGTCAGAACAGATAGTTAAGAAGATGGTGGTGGATTAAATGGAAGCTACACTGACAATCTTCCAGGACCAAACCGGAATTACAACTTTAAGAAAAATAACTCTGAATAATCAACCTAAGATTAGCTGGAGATAGCCCTTATAACCAGGGGCATAAAGAGGAGGCTACATCGAGACTTATAAGAAGTGTGGAGGTGCAAGAGGGGCTGCTGGGTTCTCACAGGCAGCAACTGAAGTTCTGGGGGGATAGCTCAGCTGTGGGGGTTTACCCTAGAAAGTCTGGGATTAAACCCCAAACTGGACTCCCAAGCCCAGAGTAACAAAACCATGAAGAGGGCCATAAAAGATCTGGCTGTGAAAAGCACTGGGGTTCTTCCCAGAGGGAAAGATGGCTAAAAATACAGGCATCAACTTAAAGGCCCAATGCACTAAATTTCATTTGGAGCCACTCACCTTGGGCTCCAGCAGAGGGAGGGCAGATTGGACTAAGGCTGTGAGGAGAGTCTGGGGTTCATGGCTCTGGGGGGAGAGATGAGAGGACAGCCAACAGGATCTTTGTGCTGTCACCCCCTCATGCTGCAGAAGCCATCTTTCTAAGGGAAAGCTTTCCTATTGAAGTAGCTTTAGCCTGGGGAGGGGGAAGCAATTGTCCCACTCACTGGAAACCCTCTCACCCCACCATGTGGAGTTTATGTCCTGCTGAGCTCTACAGTCGAGGCACACTAAGTGACTGAGACAGACAATAAGCCTGTGGGCTGAGGCGAATCTCTGGGTACTTTGAGTCTTTGCCTGACCTGCTTCAGGGCCTGGGACTATGAAAAGCAGAACTTGGTGCACAGCTTGGTCTTTTCCACATGCATCCAGCCTCCGCAGAGGGAGCAACAAGCTGTGGATCGCTGATAGCTCTAAACAGGGTACTCAAGGTCAGTCACAAAGAGCATCTGACATTGACCTACACAAGATACCATCCAAAGAGGCCAAAAACCAATAATCCCAGTGGCCATCTTCAGACAACAACAGAGCAGGATTCAATAAGCTTCAGAAGCAGTATATTCACAGGGAGATATTGGAAGTCTCCAAATCCTGCTGAGGTAAATTCCTCTTCATGTTATAAGCACCTGGACAGCCACCTGCACTGTGTCTAAGTTACACTGTCAGCTAGCCTGAGGGATGAGCCCACACACTAACGAGCCAATAGCAATGCAGACTCAATTAAAACAAGAGGGATGACAAAATGCACAGAAGGGACATTATTAGAACATCCAGGTCTGGAGATCAAGGAGACTGCTCCAATGGGTACCATGGGTCACCTACAACATAAGGCCACCCTACCAAGACTGGGAGTAATAGCAGATCTATCTAATACAAGGAAACAAACCCAATCAGGCAGCCAACATGAGGAGACAAAGAAACAAGCCCTAAATAAAAGAACAAGAGAATTCCCCAGAAGAAGAGTTAAATGAAATAGAAATAAGCAATTTTTCAAATATACAGTTCAGAGTAATGATTATAATGATGCTCAACAGCATGGAAAAATCCATGAAAAAAATGAAAAACAACCAGTCAGAAATGAAAAATGACAGCATAAATAAAGAATACACTAAAAGGAATAAACAGAAGATTAGAGGATACCAAAGATCAGATAAGCGAATTAGGATACAAGTAAGAAAAAAATCACTTGATCATAGAATAAAAAAGAAAAAAAAGAATTAAAAACAGGACAGTTTAAGGGAGCTGTGGGACAACATGAAACATAACAGTATCCACATCATAGGAATACAAGAAGATGAAGAAAATGATGAAGGGGTAGAGAACCTGTTTGAAGAAATGATGGCAAAAAACTTCCCTAACCTGGTGAGGGAAAAAGTCACACAAGTTGAGAGAGCACAGAGAGTCCCAAGCAAAAAAACCCCAAAGAGGCCCACTCCCAGACACATCATAATTAAAATGCCAAAAATAGTAGACCAAGTGAGAATCTTAAAGGCAGAAAGAAAAAAGCAATTTGTTACCTACAAAGGAGCTCCCATAGGCTGTCACCTGACTTTTCAACAGAAACTCTACAGTCCAGAAGGGAATGGCATGATGTATTCAAGATAATGAAAAGCAAGGATCTGAAAACAGACTACACTGTCCAGCAAGACTATCATTCAAAATAGATGGTGAAATAAAGAGCTTCACAGGCAAAAAAAAGCTAAAGGAGAATATTACCATCCAACCAGCATTGCAAGAAATGATAATGAGCACAGTAAAAAACTGCTAAACACTAGCCATTAGGGAAATGTGAATTAAAACTACAGTGAGATTCCACTATTCTATAGAACTGATACAATTTAAAAGATAAGTACTGTTGAGGGTAGGGAGATACCAGAACTTTCATACATTGCCAGTGGAAATTAAAAATATTACCTCCATTTGTAAAACATTTTGTCTATTTCATAAAAAGTTAAAAATAAACATACTATATGACTAGCAATCCTAACACCATTGTAATTCACCTAATTATTAATAACAAGAAAAGAGCAAAAGGAAGACCAGAAATTATAGGCATGTTCCCTGCAAAACATTGAGGGAAGAGGATTGGACACAAGGAATATAGATGTATGCCCAGTAAAGTTGGGATGATAAGAAAGGTACTTGCCTGTCAATCACACCTGGGGACATTGGTCATTGACCAGAATGGGTGTGGCCGCTGTAAGCCTGCAAAGATTTGGGATACTTTACCCCCTAAACAAAGAAGCTTGCTCTCTTATGCTCTTGGTTCCTCTTGGCACACTTGGCTCGTGGCTCATGCTTGGCTTCCTGGCATTTACTCACATGGATCATGGTCATGTGGACCCCCACATGCAATGGACTAATGGACTGCAACTGGCCTGAACCTGAGCAGGACCCAGCTCCAACATGGAAAGGAAACTCTGGACACTGGCTTTGTTTTTAGCTTTACTGAAATCCCAGCTACACTCCTATGACTGTACTAAGGGAAATAGGACTTTAGAAACACAGACTTTTAATTCCACACAAATGAAAGTCAATTGTTCTCCCATGAAAGTCTCAGAAAATTATTTTTCTAGGGGATATCATAAGAAATCCACCCCCAGCAACACCCAGTGGGGAAGAGAAACCCCTCACTTTGTCAGATAACAATCCCATTCCTAGGACTCTAATTGAGAAAAATGAAAATATATGTTCATAAAAAAACTTGTACTTGAATGTTCATAGGGGCATTATTTATAATAACCCCAAACTGGAAACAGTTCAAATGTCCATCACTTGGTGAAAAGATAAACAAATGTGATATATTGTACAAAACAGTATGATTTAGCAATTAAAAAGGAGTAAACTGCTGATACAATATGAAGCCCAAAAACATTATGCTAAGTGAAAGAAGTCAGAAGCAAAAGATTAGATATTTTATGATTTTACTTACATGATATGCCCAGAAAAGGTAAATCTATACATAGAAAATAAATCAGTGGCTTCCAAGCACTGCTGATATGAACAGAGATTGGCCACAAATAGTCAGAAAAAAATATTTTTGTGTTGATGTTAATATTCTAAAACTAGATAGTGGTGATGATTGTGTCCCTTAACCCAAGTTTATGTTCCTGATGCTTCAAAAGGCCAAATCACAAAACATCAGTTTGGAGTAAGGGGAAGCTTATTAATTGAAAAGGCACCAACTGAGAAGATGGGAGACCTAATGGTTCCTCAAATCCATTTTACTTGCTGGACTAGGTTAAGGTTTTTTATGGGGTTAGGAGAAACAGGTATTAGAAAGTTCTGGTGGTGCAAGTTTTAATTAAAAGATCTTGGAACGTGGTCATTCATTTATGGTAAAGGGACGTCAACACAGGATCTTCCTGGACAGTGGACCCTTTGCTTCTGAAAGGGTTCGGTTTTCAAGTTCTAGGGTTATATCCTGGTCCTTTGGGTTCGTGTGTGTGTGTGTGTGTGTGTGTGTGTGTGTGTGTATTTGAGGGAGCAAAACTTTGGGTCTGGCTGTAGCTGGAGGTCAAAGTTTTCTCCTCTGAGCATGCTTTGGCTGCATGACTTGTGAGTTTGGTCTGTTGTTATTGAGCTGATTCTGTGGTTACAATTGTACATACAACACTGTTACTAAAATCATTGAAGTGCACATGTAAAATAGGTGAATATTTATGGTATGTAATTTATACATCAAAAAGCTGTTTCAAAAGACATATTCCAGCTTTCATAATTAATTTTTCTCAGAGCATGGAGGCCCCATATTAATTCAGTTACCATCTGGATTAGTTCTTTTGATCCAAAGATTTGAGGAACTTGTTGCTTTATACTTCTTAGCCTCTGTTCACTCCCACATGGAAATTACCACCACACACATTTTTAAGCAGAAGCAATCTCCTAGTAATATGTATAAATCATTATTGAGAGAATAGTTTGGGTTTACATTCTGAAACACATGCTGTTTCTTCCTTTGATAGATGCCATGGGTGATTTTTACTTTAAGAGATCAAACCTGAACATATGAGAATTGTCTTTTCCCTCAATGTAAACACAAATAAAATATGAAAACGTGAGTTATATCTGGTAGTAGAAGAATCATTCCCTCCTTTACAAGGATATAGACATATAAATTAACAGTTATAATCCAAAAAGTAGGAAAAGTGCTGTGAGATTTTAGAGGTAGGAGATGAATAAATTGCTTACCAGGGAAAAATAATGCTGGGTCATAAAAATCAAACCCATTCTAAGCAAAGTAGATAGTATGTATAAAAGATTGGATGAGTTGCTTTTCTAAAAACAAAATGTTATAATGAAATGCATTTAGTGTTCTAAGGGACTTGATATAGCACTTTCAATGAGGCATCACTGAAAGACTTAATAGGAAATAATAGGAACAACAAGATGGCAGCGTAGGTAACAGCTGCACCCTCTGCCTCCCGCAACCACATCAAAATTACAACTAAAATACAGAACCACCATCACTCCGAGCCTCCTGAAATCTGGCTGAACAGAAGCCCCACCACCAGGGACCTGAAGAAGCACCCAGACTGGTAGGAGGGGCGCAGATGCGGGCAGATCCGGGCTGAATCACAAAGACCTGCTGTGGGCCCACACCCGGTGCCATGGTTGAAACTCGGAAAGGAATCTCAAAGGTGTTTCCCAGAGGAGGGAGGAGGGAGGGGTCCCAGCCCCACAGCAGGCCCCCAGCCCAGGGCTCCAGGCCGGGAAGAGACATCCCCACAACTCTGGGCTATGCAACCAGCAGGGACTGTCCCTGAGGGTCGCGGAGGCTGCAGGAGCCCCAGCAGCTCCTCTCAAAGGGCCCGCACACAGACTCACTCAGACACGCCCCCTCTGAGCCCAGTGCTGGGCAGCAGCCTAAAAGGACCTGGGACACTTGGGGAGGAACTAACCTGCCTGAAGTTGGGGCGAGAGGTGGAGGGTGGCTTTCTCCCAGGCGGAAGAGTTGGGAGAGGCCATTGCTCCTTTGGTGAGTCCTCCCAGCACACAGATGGCAGGCAGGCGCCATATTTGAATCACCAGCACCTGACTCACACCTTTACCCCCCCCCCATGATCCTGGAGGCCCCGCCCCTCCCCACCTGCAGCTCATCCAGGCCATTTCCAGGGGCTTTTCTATGCAAGTGGCCTCTCAAGCCTCATGCTTAGGACTTTCCTAAAATCTCTCAAACAAGCAGCAGCGTGCCCCATACAGCTTGATAAGGGGCCCCAAACCTGGCACTAGAGGCAGCCTGCATTGGCTCATAGCTTGACCTCTCCTGGGCACCTCCAAGCCCAGCAAAAGTAGCAGCCAATTATAGTTTCCTGTGCAGCTCATGCTGGGTGGCCCTGGGCAAGGCACTGGCACAGGCTGACTTTGCACCTCCCGGGAGGCCCCAGAGACAGGGCACCTGGTGATCAGACTCTACCACACTGGGTTACAACCCTACCAAATCCAGGAGTGACACTCAAGGGGTGCACTTGGTGAACACCAAAGCTCCACTGAAGTAAATCCTGATCCATAGGGGTGTCTCCAGCACAGCAGCTCTCTGGCTATAGTTATAGCTGGTCCTTACAGCTGATTGGCCTGGGGGTCAGTTCCTCCCAGGGACACCAACAGCAACCAAGGCTCAACTACAATAGGACAGTGCACACAGCCCACACAAGGGAGAACATAGAAGGCCCAGCTCAGGTGACTGGAGAGGCTGAGCCACTGGTCCCTACAGGACACCTACTACACTAAGCCACTCTACCAATTCCAGGAGACATAGCAGCTCTACCTACTACATAGAAACAAACACCTGAAAGCAGCCAAAATGCGGAGGCAAAGAAAGATGTCACAAAAGAAAGAACAGAAGAAATCTCTAGAAGAGGAACTAACTGAAATAGATCCAAGCAAGCTAACAGATAGAGAGTTCAGAATTTTGTTTATAAGGATGTTTAAGCAGACTGTTAGGGAAATAACTGAGAAAATCGATAACATAATAAAGTACCAATTTGAAATGAAGGCTACACGAACTGAAATGAAGAATAATTTTCAGGGAATCAACAGTGGAGTAGAGGATGCTGAGAATCAAATCAGCAATTTGGAACATGAGGAAACAAAAAACACCCAACCAGAAGAGCAAAAAGAAAAAAGAATCCAGAAATATGAAAATAGTATAAGGAGCCTCTGGGACAATTTCAAGAGGCCCAACATTCATATTATTGGGATGCCAGAAGGGGAAGAAAGAGACCAAGGAATTGAAAACCTATTTGAAAAAATAATTACAGAAAACTTCCACTACCTGGGGAAAGAAATCGACTTACAAGCCCAGGAGGCACAGAGGGTCCCAACCAAGAAGAACCCAAAGAGGCCCTAAGCAAGACACATCATAATTAAAATGCCAAAGGTTAAAGACAAAGAGAGAATCTTACAAGCAGCAAGAGAAAAGCAATTAGTTACCTACAAGGGAGCACCCATACAACTGTCAGCTGATTTCTCAACAGAAAATATGTAGGCCAGAAGGGAGTGGCAAGAAATATTCAAAGTGATGAAAAACATGGAATTACAACCAAGATTGCTCTACCCAGCAAAGCTATCATTTAGAATTGAAGATCAAATAAAGAGCTTCTCAGACAAGGAAAATCTAAAGGAGTTCATCACCACCAAACCAGCACTACAGGAAATGTTGAAGGGTCTTCTTTAACAAGAAGCTAATGAACAAAAGAATCTGATGAACTAAATAGATCCAGAGTCATTGACACATGTAACAGATGATCATATTTCAGGGGAAAGAGGGAAGGGGGGTGGAGGGTGGGAAGAGATTAATCAAAGAAGTTATATGTATAACCCATGGACACAGTTAATAATGGGTTGAAGGCCTGGGAAGGGGGTGGGAGGGAAGTGGAGGGGATCAATTGGGGGGGAAAATGGTATACCTTTAATACTCTCAACAATAAAGATAAATTTAAAAAAAAAGGAAATAAAAACTTGAGATTAAAGCTAGAATATTAAGGATCTTATATATCTTATTAAGAAATATGGACTTCGTTCTTTAGTCAATGTTAAAAAATAAGAGTTTTAATGTTTTGGGGGGATGTTTTTTTAAAAACAGATAAATGGTAATTGATTTCATGTTGTAGCAGTATCACATTGAGGTTTCTATGTAGAAATTTTGGCTTAGGGAGAAACATGTTGTACTGAAGAGTAGGCGGGTGTTGGCATAGAGTGCTGCAGAGGCACTCCATGTTATTATGGCTTAAAGTAAACAGTTAAAGAAGAGGAGTACAGACAAGGGCCACTGTTTTTTTCAAAAGTATTTTCATTCAGAATACATTATTTAAGAAAGCAAAATTACCTATATTTCAGATATTTCCATATTTTTATAATAACTTTTCTTGAAAGGAATGGCTTTTATAACCTTCCATTTTTATACCCATTGGCAAAAAAAATGAGAATCCTTATTATTTACTTGGCATTCAAAATACAAAATTAAAGAGGATTTATATACACAAAAACATATATGTATACAAACATGGAAATGATAGACAAATCTAAGAAAACATAGAAATAGAAGTATAGGAATTTGTGAGAGATAAATACTAAATTTTAAGTATCCTTACACAGGTTCATTTTGCAAGATAAAGAATCTCTATGTTTCTGAAAAAGAATATACTTAACATTTAGAAATTATTGTGTTTTCACATCATTTGATTTATTACATACCTGTCCTCCATAAGCTTACAAAATTTTGTATGAGGTCAGAAAGAAAAGAGTCCTATAGAGATTCAGAGCCAGCCTCACCTCCAAACTACTTCCTACTCTCATTCAAGCCACTTTAACACTCAGTAATTTCCCAGATTGGTCAAACACTAGTCTGCTTGTGAATTTTTTAGCAATTTACATACACTGATTCTAAACTAAATGATGGCAGCAGAAGCAATCATATGATTTGGATTACTATGTCCCCAAAGATTACTTGACTTTAGGTTTCCATCAATACAAAATTTGTCTTTCCTTTATTGTGGCTCTTTTCAGAAACTATAAAGGTAATCTAGTTGAAGTTGAGTGTTGGGATGCTTTATATGCCTAAACATAATTCCTTCTATTGATCACAGAATATCCATCTTCTCTGGCCATGTGCCATTTTTTGACCAAAGCTATAGCTTTGCCAGTCAGCAATCTTACAAAGCAATAGCACTAGTCAGAATGTAATACTAGAAAAAATGGATAATTCAATACATTCATCTAGTCCACATTATTAGAGAATGTTCAGAATATACATCTCTGGAACAATGTGCTCTTTGAGGAAGAACTGAGGTCTTTTTTTCTCCTCACAATTCAGCATGCCCAGCACTGAGCACATGCATGCCATGTAAAAAGCCCTCTCTGAATGAACGATGAGTCATCATATCATTTATATATAAAAGAAGACCATATATTTTGTGCAAATGGAGTCAGTTCTTTCCTTTTACTTTATTAAGATACTGAGTTTATTTCACATGTATATTTTTGTCTTCCCACCATTTCCATTTGTCTGACTACAACTACTATGTCCTGGCATAACATTCCATACATACTTAAAACCAAAAAAGGGTGGGGTTCCGTCTTTAAAAACTAAATAGGCATTTTGGACAACACATTCTTGGCAATGGAAACAACAACATTTACCAAACATGGCAGGGAACATTTTCACTATGCATTATTAAAAAAACACACAGCCTGATATAAATTGTTACAGAAATAAGTTGGGAAATTTTAACAAACTTTATTTTC
This sequence comes from Miniopterus schreibersii, assembly GCF_964146895.1. NCBI lineage: Eukaryota > Metazoa > Chordata > Mammalia > Chiroptera > Miniopteridae > Miniopterus > Miniopterus schreibersii. The sequence goes on along the minus strand of NC_138118.1, from coordinate 24,850,738 downwards.
TTAAAGAGACTTCTTCCATTGCCAGAGATCTTGAATAGCCTCCTGTCAGTCGTCAGAAGCAATTATTCACATAATTGATGAAGTTGGCTTCCACTTTGGGAAGAGAGCCACCTTTTCCATACTTGCTTGCATTTTTGCTTTAATGTCTTCTACAGACCTAGATCTTTTTGGTGTTTTATGAGTTTTTTCCTGGTTTCTGAAGAATTCTTGACCTTTTGGTTTTGGTGTTGATGGTCTTGAGTCTTTTTCATTCTGGTTTGATTTTTGTGCATTTTTAGCTGGAGTGTCTCGTGCAGATTTCTTTACTGGAGCTTTTTGTTCAGCTTCCACATCCTCAAAGTCATCATCATCATCAACAGTAGCAGCAGCAAGTTTTACTTTTTTGTGTGCAAACTTGCTAACTCTTCTAGTGGCAGAATGCTTTCCAGACATACTTAGGAGTTTCACAACCTCCTCCTCTTCACCTTCCAACTCTGCATCTTCCTCCACGGGTACTAAGTGCTGTACACTAAAATGCACAGGACCTGAACCACACTTCAACCTTAAGACCACAGGTGGTGTTATTTCAAAGCCACTAAGGGAAACCGTTGGCTGTACATACATTTTCAAAGTTGCCAGTGTTACTTTAATTGGCCCGCCTTCATAATTCATTGCCTCAACTTCAGCAATGCAATTCATCCTTCACACCAGCCCTTAAACTGACCATTTGTAAAGATTACTCGTGCTCATTTTCATCATTATCCACCTTAAAATGATAATCTTTGCCGTCCTTTAGTTCATAACCAAAAATATAGTTCTGGGGCCTCAGAGGGCTCATGTCCATGTCCATGGAATCTTCCATGGGGTGGTGGCACACGCTTAGGTGGGAGAGAAGGTGGATGGAGATAAACAATTTCTTTTCTGTAGAGCAGACATGCAGACAGAAATGTACTGGGGCCAGAGTCACTTCTTTATAAAAATTTCTAAGTACTATTTTAATACAATTTCCATAACTATCTAAATACAGCTTTGTGGTGGAATATATAGATAGAAAATATGGACTAAGTGTAATAGATCTCATTTTTTACTGACTGTTTTTTTTAGCTGAGGGACAAATTCTACAAACAAGGATGATTTACTGATGTAGTTGGGTTAGTTCCTTAAAACCAAAAACAAAATAGGCTTTTTTCCATAGAAATGAAGAGCCACAAAACATAAAATAATTCTTCTGATATGGTTTACAAAGAGGCTTTAATATTTCCTTCTAATAAGATTTCTGAGTTTATGTTGAAACTGTCATCTATAAGACCTCTAATGCACCTGGACCATGAATAGTTATTAGTGAAAATTAGCATCCAAGTATAACTTCTATGGTTCTCATAATCTCACTGTGCCATTATGCTATATAAATTTCTCACTCTGATTTCAGCTTTCATTGGTTTCCTTTTTACTTTTTGCCACGTACAGGATGTAGCAAAAGTAGGTTTACAGTTGTTCGTATGGAAAATAATGCAATAGTTAATAAATAATAAAAGAATAAACTCTGTTTTTAATGTACTCACAACTATAAACCTACTTTTTCTCCACCGTATATAAGTCTTAGTTTGTATAAGAAATCCATGTTAGATATTTTCTTGTCTGACATAGCATGTGTTTATTTTCTTTGAAGTTCAAAACAATGCTGGCTTCTTGAATGGGACTATGAGCAAATAAATTGTTCTTAACTTTCAGTAAAAAAAAGTCCTGCAGCAGGACAGCTCTGAATAAGTATGTGGCTGTCTGCATTGGACCTGTGCTTTTTATTGACTACTTATTATGTATGAGGACATGTCCCACCCTCCTTGTTCTCTAGTCAGCTTACTCCTGCTAAATATCACATTCTTAAAAGGTCTTTTGCCGGAGCCCGCAGGCAGAGTCGAACGGTCCTGAGGAAGAGGTGAAGATAAAGAAAAGACAGACACAAAAAAGATGGGATCCGGAGGGCTGCAGCTCGTGACCGCTACCAGCTGCCAGCCCCAAGTTTATTTTCCCAGCTCAATATATACAGGCACTGTTGATTTTGCTGACTAGCACCCCTCTCCACATTCCTTCAAGGCTGTATGAATGCTCTTTCAGAGTAAACACTCTGCCTCCTGCATGAGCTCAGACCTTGGTAATTATCTTTATCTCGGCTTCTAATGGGAACTTTTGGGGAGGATTGAGTCCTTGGCTCCAGAGCCTCAGGCTATGTGGACCATGTCCAGACACGTAGAGGGCTCTCAATATCAAGGGTCATTGTGGGGAGGGTGGAGTCCCTGACTCCAGACCCTCAGGTGGTGTGGACCATGTCCAGACACGTCACCAGCTCCCAACATCTTTGGAATTGAAAACAACCTAAAGCTCTGTTTAAATTTGTGACTGCCATTCTTCTAATTAGAACTGCACATAGATGGTGCTACAATAACAAAGATACATCCATAATAGCTGTCAGCCAGGATGATCATTAAACTCAGTTTGCAGTCAAGATTCCCGTGCCACATGGTACCTCAGGAACACTAGACAGAGCATCAGAAGCCGCAAAGAGCATACTGCACACTTTTAATTTAGGGCTGGTGGAAGAATAAAATAAAGCAAATGACCCATGAGAATAAAACGCATGGCAGTAGCTTTTTAGCCCCAGGCTTTTTGGTTTATATACAAAAACAAGTTAGTCTTATATTTAGAAGGTATATTGCTTACTAATACCATGTTATGTAAAACATTACTTAGATTTCTAGAATGTATTTCTCATTATGATACCGTCCTTCAAATGGTGAGTTTTTGTTTTTTTCTTTGCCCTCTGTGTGATGTTTAGAAGATATTTAAACCAATATTTCTGATCAATGTTTTTTCTTTTTTCTTTTATATTTTTATATCTGGAAATTGTAGTAAGCATGTATCTGCAATCTAATTTTCTTTCAATAAGCAGATAATGATTTTAGGACCATTTACTACATATCCAATTTTCATGTTTTTGAAATTCCACATTTATTATACTACATTGCCCTACATATTAGGATATTTTTCTGAGATAGTAATTGTGAATCAGAGTATAATATGTTCTTTTGCATACTAGAATTACACTATTTTTTAAAAATATGTTTTTATTGATATTAGAGAGAGAGGAAGGGAGAGGGAGAAAGAGAGAGAGAAGGAGAGAGATTGATGACAGAGAAACATTAAATGATTGCCTCCTGCAAGCACCCATACCGGGGACCTAACTGGGAACCTGGGCAAGTGCCCTGATCAGGAATCAAACCAATGACCTTTGGTGCACCGGGATATAATCAGTCAACTGAGCCACACTGGCCAAGGCAGTACAACACCATTTTAATCATTGTTTTTTTGAAGTACATTTTAAAAACAATCTCTCTTTTAAAAAGAATAATACTCATTTTAGGTTTATCAACCTATGAATTAATCCAAATATACTTTTGGATTATTGTGTCAAACAGCCTGTTTGAATTGTGACAGACATTACACTAAATTCTTGTGCTAATTTTGTGACATTTAAAGAAAGCAAACTTGCTATTTGAGGAAATAATTATTTTACAAAATATATTTAGATTGTAGCCCCCCAGAAATTAATTTCTCTTTTTGAAGCTGCATGTATATTTAATTTAATAGATGCAATAGTTGAACATATCTATTGCCTAAAATTACAAAGGCAAAAATACCATAAAGGAAATCAAACTAGGAGGAATTCACCTACTCCACTCTACCTCTGCCACCTCTCCCCAGTGAAAGACTCATATTGCAAGATTCTGGCTGTACCAGCCTTTCAAAATTGCTGTGGATCCTTGAGGGGATGCTACTTTGAACTTAAAGATGCTTATGATTTTTTATGGGGCATTTGGGAAAGTGTCAGGGGTAAAGGAGAAGTTAGAATCATGGAGAAATAATTTATTTTAGGGAGCTGTGGTGATGTGGAGGGTTGTTTAATAAAAGTAGTTTTGCAGGGAGATACAGTCAGGGTCAGGGAGGTGGGTGACATGTAGAACTCAAAGGTGCCTATTACCTTGTACATATTAGGTCAGAGACCTAGTAACAATTTTTTTTTCAGACAAAGAAATTCCAGATAATTAATAGTTGTTAAACAAGTTAATAAATAAATTAATGAACTTTAAGGCCCTCCAATTTCTTGCTATACCATAAAACCTCTTCATCTATGTTTTACATGGGTGGTAATCATTGAGATACTGAATGGATAGTACAGTAAGAAGAAGGAAAAATTGTATCATTTCACTCATTGGCTCCCATGTAGTAAGGTCTTTCTCAAAGACGGTAGTGACAATGATAGGAAAGGGAACCCAGGAGAGGACTATCAGATTTCCCAGGCTTTGCATACAGAGAAGACATACTCAATATATTTTTCATCACACAGAAAATATTTTTACACTTGCTGTGTGCCACCTACTCTGAGTGCTGGGGACACAGCAGAGAGCAAATTTCACAAAAGTAGTTGTCCTCATAGAATGAATATACTAGAGTAAGGAATATTTAAAATTAATAAACACAATATATATTGCATTATTTAAAGATTGATATGGAGAAATATAAAACAGGAGAAAGAGATAAGAAATTCTGAGAAAATAAAGGAAATAAGGTAAGAGATGAAACAAGCTGCCGGATCATTTAGAGAATAACAATGGCCTTTATTCTGAGTTTCATCAACATACTGGAAATTTTTGAGCAAGGAAGTATATTGATCTGAAATTTGTTTTAAAATTATTCCTCTGACGCCTTGGTTAAAAATAGACAAGGGTCAGGTTTGGCGTCAGAAAATTGGTCAGGAAGCAACTGTAGTAATCCAAGCAAGACATGTTGGAGGCTCAGACCAGACTGAAGCATCGGAGGTCAACAGAATTTGAATGTTCAGAAAATTGAGCTGACAGAATTTGGTGAAATGTCATACATGAGATGTATAAGTAAAAGTATTTAAGCTAGAGCAATGAAGTTGGAATTAACTGAGATGGGGAAAACTTGAAAAGCCATAGGTTTGTGTGGAAAGAGTAGAAATCGATCGGTTTGGGACAAGTTATATTTCAGTTGTATGTTAGATATCTAAAGAGGGACTTTTGCAGATGATTTGGATATCTGACTCTGATATGTTAGGAGAGGTCCTGGATAGAAACATATCTGGGGGTTGTAATCATAAAGAAGGCATTTAAAGCCGTGAAACAGGATAAAATCACTAAAGGAGTAGATAGAAATAAGTGAGGGCTGAGACATTTTATACAGGAGAGGTTTGGAGAATGGAGTCCATCTAGAAAGATAAGGTGAGAGGGAGCATTAGTGGGGTAAGAGAAGACCAGGAGAGTGAGGTGTTAAGGAAACCAAGTGAAGGAGGGAATGAATCAACATCCCTGTGTTAAGTAGTGCTGACTGACAAGGAAGAGAGGACTGAGAATTTACCATCAGTGATGGCAGTGTGGAGAACACCAGACCCCTACCAAGACTGTTGTCAGGAGAGTGGTGAGTTTCAGATGGAATGGGAAGACAATCAGAAATGATGATTATAAACACCACGGAGTAGTACCTGGAAGGAAAAGTGGGGCTAAAATTACTTCTTGTTTGATTTATCTGTTTTTCTCTTTTTTTGGTTTGTTTGTTTGCTTTCTAAGACAGAAAAAATAACATATTAGTATGCTGATGAGATGTTCCAGTATAAAAATAAAAATAGTGGGGTGAAGGAGTATTATTTGACTAGGGACTTGTTCCGTTTAAAGGAGATGGTATCTGTGAAAAAGTGGGAGTTTAGTAAGCAATAAGAATTGTAAGCCTATATATTTAAGTCACAAGTTGAGCCCTGAAAAGGGAAGAAAAAAATGTAAATATCTCAAATAGACTACTATTTTATTTTCTACTCTTCCTTTGTAGTCATTGGAGGTATTTTACTGCATTTCCTTTTTTGTGCTCTTTTCATCAGCTTTGATATCAGAATGATGTTCAATTCATAAGCTCAGTTTGCAAGTTATCCAAAATTTTTCCTTGTTAAAGAATTGTTTCCACATCAGAGCAACATATGGAAAATAATTTATATGTGGGAGAGGAGAAAGCTTCATTTATCAGTGAAGTATGAAGATTATTCCTTGAGAAATAGTGAAAATTGAGATAAATATCTAGATAACTACTCTGAATTCATTAAGTAATGATATGCTATGGAGACGTCTGCCTCACTCCACCATGTAGAGATTGCCTTTTCATTCTCTATGTGTTCATATAGCTCTAGACAATTATATGTGAAAAATGAGAGTCTATCTCAACCCAGTCATAGTGGGTTGATCAGAGGAGAACATTTATTCAAGATGAATAAAAGTTGCTTCCTAAAAATTAGGAAATTCCATTAATTCCAGTACAGGTCAGCCTCTTAAATGATAACATAATAGCTTAAGAAATAGCAATGTGTTATGTTTAGACAAGCAAGCAAAAATTCTTCCAGAAGTACATGGGAAATTCCAGAACTGTCAGGGAAGCAAAGAAGAAAGATGTTGAGAAGTACACTACTGAGATTCCTATTGTTGCTCATTGACATGTTCAAGTACATTTCTCAAGTCTGATCCAGTGTTCTACAAGATATTCCATGTCATTAGGGGACTAGGAAAGGTGAGGAATACTGTGACTAATGGTACAACACACTCATGTACAGGGGGAACTGTTCAAAGAGACTGTTCAGTAACACTGACATGGGAGGTAGAAGTGTATAGATGGAAAGTTAAGTTTTAATTTTGCCCAAGATTGGAAAAGAGCTTTAAGTCAAAGAGTTGAAGACATAAGGGGTTTCTAAAGAGTGCAGTTAGGAGAGTCCAAAAAGTAGCTAATAGCTGGGAATTAATCAGAAAGGGGAACCTTAGAAAAGCATTGGTGATTTGTTATTGGATGATATACACAGAAGACAAATTGGCACTTTGGTAGCTGATGAATAATAATAGACTAGAACAGCATGGAGTTACTAACTGTATAGCTGAACTATGATAATTTTGTACTTTTAGGAGAATCTGACCAAAAAGTCATTGCGGTGTAGATTAAAATTAATGCCTAAAGAAAGATCAGCCCTTTTAGCCCCACTCACACTCACTTTCTGATTTCTGAAGGAATTAGATTTGGGGGCAAGGACCAGTGAGCCTTTCCCTGCTTCTAAAGGATTAGAAGACAACTTTGGGCAGTGGTTGTTTTTCTGTAACATATGTAGCTTCTGAGGATTTCTCTATTAAGTCAAAGCCAAACACCTGAAAACAAACTCAGCTCTATTCAATCCACATTCTAAAGATCCTTCACCTGTAAACAGGTAGGAAGTTGGGGAAACAGCAATTGGTATAATCACTGTTTGCTTGGTAATCCAATAAAATGGCTCTTTTCTTTTTCAATTTGTATAGCCCAATATTAAATAATAGGATGACATATGGGAGTGGGCAAAGGAAAATCAAAATAGGCTCTTTGTAAATTAAGTTATCACTCTAAATCATCCTCAGTAATTATACTAGGGCAATTCATTTAGTACTTAATTGATTATTCAATATCTTATCTCAAGATCAAGTTTTGAACAGTGCTGTGGAACAAAGAGAACTTGGTTCAACTTTTAAATCTTCCTCTTACACTATACTAAATTATAGGAGCCATAGGGAATCTGTGTCAAAGGAGATCATTCCTATCTCACAGATTTTTCCCCCTGCAAGTAATTATTTAATATATATTATACATCTGACAAGAAAATCAACCCAGAGTAACCCCTGATTAAATGCTTGGTTCCTTTTCTCACTTTTTCATGCAGAAGCCAGTGGTCATGAGCACCACAGGTATTTCATGGATAGGGTTGACTGCTATCATGCCCACACTATATAATTGTGACCAATTAGCCTGTAAAGCAGGGTGGGGAAGCCCAGCCCACTGGCAGTATACAGCCTGCAAGATCATTTGGTCTGACCCTGCCAAGGCCTTGCCAAAGAAAAGTAGTTCCAGCCACCACATTAGGGATGACTTCATTAAATGTTTGACCAAATAAAGCTGGCTAATTTTTAAGTTGATAACTTTGTATGGCCCGAAAATGATGTTATAAATAGGCAAATGACCCTTGGCAGAAAAAAGGTTCCCCACCCCTGCTGTAAAGTGACAGGTTCTTATAGACTCATTTACTTAAATTCTCTGCGTCTATAATGTTTGGGAGACAGATAACACTGTGGAAAAGAAAACAATTACCTTCATCTTTTCACCACAGTTCAAAATGTTCCAAAACATTTAGTCATTGCTCTTTTTCTTAAACAAGAATATGCTATTATGCCTATTCATTTCAAGTTACTCTGAAGCTTAGAGATTCTTTCAGTGAGCACGATCCAACTTGTTAATCATGCACTTCCTGTTCTTGCAGTTGTCTCAAATAGTTTTCTAATATCTTGCTATTCAAATATATCTCAGTCTCGTGGTATAGTTATTAAAAAATAATTTAAGATTATGATTATAGATATATATGAACCAGGAAATCAAAGGCATGGCAAACATAATTGGCAAGACATTTGCTTCACCTTTTCACAAATTGAAAAAGCCATGGTTGCTGCTCTTAAATTGACTTAGTTCAATATTAAAACCAGAAGAAGTAATCAAGTCAGGTTTTCCTTTCATCATGCGATGCTCAATGATGTTTTACAAATCTGAAAGCTGTAACTCTTCATTAGTTTGTTATATGAATTAAACATTAACAAGAATAAAATGAGCTTAGAAAAAGGTCAATATATTCTCCAGGGAAAACTGAAGGTTATTATTTTATGTTCTATTTCTATAGCTCTCTAATTCACCACTTAAGCAGTGTAGATGGAATATTGACACAGCCATACAGGAAGAAGTAAAGAGCAGCCCAACTTAATCTCTCAATTCTAACCTTATTACAATTTAGGCCCTCTCATAGCACTTTCTTATGAAGTCTTCTTTAAGTTTTATATATTTTTAAATTCCATTATTAGAAAACCAGACTTACGTCTTACTCAATGATGCAAATTTTAACCACAATTACCAATGATGAAGACTGTAGTTTCACTTTTGCAGTCATAAATTGCCCTGGACTAACTCTTGCATTTCTAAAGCCCAGGATTGAAAGATGAATATAACATTATTTATCTTAGTAATAATGACTGAAATAGAGTTACCAAAGCAATAAAGTGATTTGATTTTTTTTTAATCTTTTTTTTTTTTTTTAATATATCTTTATTGATTTCAGAGAGAGGAAAGGAGAGGGAGAGAGAGAGATAGAAACACCAATGAGAGAGTCATTGATTGGCTGCAGCCCGCAACCTGGGCATGTGCCCTGACCGGGAATCGAACCCTGATAGCCTGGATCCTAGGTCGACTCTCAACCGCTGAGCCACGCCCAGCAGGGCAAGTGATTTGATTTTTAAAAAAAGTCTAGAAAAATCTGTTGAGAAGTGTCATTGAGAAAAACTAATGTTTGTAAACTCAATGAGAGGTTTATATTAGGCTAATAAGTTGCTTCAATATTTGAATTTTGAAGCCACTAGTATGAAACTATGACTCATAGGTTTGAAAAGGGCTTGTGCTTCCATTTCACTCAGAATTGGCACAAAAAAAGCTGCTAAAATTGTTAAAATTTCAGGCTATTACCTCTTCAAATATCTTTGTAAAATTGAAATTGACAGGTATCTCCTTTGTAAGAGTTACGTAGCAATTATTTTTTGCTATTAAATATGGTGGGTAGTGATGACTGTGTCGTTACATTTTTGGCTGATTATTAAATATTAGAGGTTAGTACTTTTTCTCTGATACTTTCCTAATTCATTGAAACATTCAGATTATTAAAAAATGCATTAATTAAATAAACTGTTGGCAAACTGGATAATTTAATAAGAATTTCTCAGTAATATGGTGTCTCCAAGTTTCCCATGTATATCATGCTTTCTATACAGGTCACTGATAAGAAAATAATAGTGTTAAGGGGATGATGTGTTTAATGACTTCAACTGAGTAGCTTTTTGAGAAGATAAACACACTGGGAGAATGTCTTAAAATGTACAAAAGAGATTTTTGGTTTAGAGACTACAGAATTCAATCCATAAGATAATAGAAAATTGATTAAAAAGAAAAAAATAAGCTATATAATGAAATAATACCTAGGACTTCCAAAGGGGCAGAGAGGATTGCTAACAGATTACAGTTCCTGTATTTTCATATATATTACATTAAATAATGACAGAATAAGAAAATATAGACCCAGGCCCTTTTCATGTTTACTAAATTATTGATACAAGAGAAATTAGTATCAATAAATCTGCTCAATGTCTTGACTGTGAAGCTAAACAACAACAAATTAATTAGATTGGGATTAAAGCTTTCAACTGGAGGGAAATATATTCTGAAGAAGAACATCATACAAACTGAAGTTAAAAAACAACTAGAAGGTCAAAACATGAGACTCATATCACAAACGTGCCAGATTGTTTTTTATTCAGTTAAATTCAGATACAGTATTTCATACCTTGCTGATATACTAAATGTTTCACTTTTGAATCAACTGACTAATATAGGAATAATTTCATTATGTTTAGTAGTTATAATTCAAAGTAACAGAATGATTAGAGGCATAAGTGTAAATAAACCAATATTAAAGGAACAATTCTGGTAATATATCAGACTTTGAGTATAGGTATCTATTTCTAGTCAACCCCAAATTGCATTTGATACAAAATATGTTAACAAAAGCCAAGAAAAAAAGAAAGCCACGAGAGTACTGAAAAAACAAAAACAAAAGAAAACAAAGCCACAACAAAACAGTACAATCAGGAGAATTCAAATTTGGAAGAATTCCTCTAAGGTGAAAAGCAAATGGTAATATCGTTGGGAAAAAAGCAAAGGAAACCACATCGCTCCAACTCCAGAAAGCAGTCTCACTGTCTTGGCTGCTGTGAACACTGAATTGATTTACAGCTGGACTGGGATAGCTCTGGTTTTATCTCTGGTGAAGCTTGAGTTTCTGGTTTTTTATTATTGGCTAAAATAAGTGCGATGGAATTTATGATGTGCTCTTTAAGACCTTAAACTCACCTGGGGATGCTATAGGGACTGGATGGTCTTCAACTGGCCTAACCTATTTCATGGCATGAAAATAATCAAAGGTACAAAGATGTATCTGCTTTATAAATATCACATGATCTCACTTTTATGTGGAATCTAATGAACAAAATACACTGACGAACAAAATAGACCTAGAGATATTGAAGCATGCAACATACTGACATATAGCAGAGGGAAAGGGGGGGGGGAGAGATTATCCAAAGAATTTATATGTATATATGCATAACCCATGGACACAGACAATAGTGCCATGAAAGCCTGGGGAGGGAGGGGAGAGGCAATGGGGGGGAGGGGACATCTGTAAAACTTGCAACAAAGAAGATAAATTTTAAAAAATCCAAAATAACACACACACACAAAGAAATAAATCCCAGTTATTACCAAGTAAAGGATGCAAGGGTACTTAATGACAAACATTTTAATTTCAAAGCCAAAAAATAGACCGAAAGAGAAAATAAGTTTGGTTTCAATGCATCATTCTCCCCACTAATACAAGTTCTGTGAAGTACAGGTGAGGCCCTGGTTTGATAAAGGAAAACTTTGAAATAATCAATGTGACTGACACTCAAGGGTAAGAAACCCTTCATTTTATTTATATAATTGAGAATTTTTGATTGTCAAAGACCACACTTCATGTGTTTCTAAAAATAACATGCAATACCTTACTGTCACATCCAACAGCTTACTTCACTTTTGTATGCTGTATGTGTTAATTATATTATTAATATTAAAAATGCAGTTAAACAAGAAAAAAAAAAGTCAAGAGAGAGCGTGCTTTTCTTGCTCCTTACCGTGTGAAGCTACAATTACAAAATAGCCCTTTATGAACGAGGAAGCAGGCTCTCACCAAAACCCAACCAGACTGGCATCTTGATCTCCAACTTTCAGCATCTAGAACTGTAAGGAATGCATTTCTGTTTTTTATAAGCCACCCAATCTATGGTAGTGTGTTATAGCAGCCTGAACTGACCACATTTTGCTCCCCCACATTTTATTAGGGGAATAATAACTACATTCTTTCATATTATAAAACATTGCTTTGTTTTCTTATTATTTTAGAAAGCAAGAATATGTTTAAATAGCTACAGTTTAGATAATTAGTTTTTAGAAAGAAGCAAAAAGAAAGACAACAAACTATACTTACAGGCAATCATATCTATTTCTTTAATACATTAATTTTAATCTTGAATGGAGAAAGAAAACAAAATTAAAATGAATTTTAAATATAAAATTATATCTTAATTCCTAAAGCAGGAGTAGTCAATAAATAAATAGATTCAGTTGGGGAAAAATGTGCTTTTTAAGAACAGAAAATTTTAGTTATTTTAATTATTTATTTTACTATTCAATACTATCCAGCTAGAGATAAATCTTCACTATCAATAGCTCTTGCCTAATTTTCCAGAGGCATGTGCTTGGGGAGAATGTTCAGTAATATACCTATCTACAAAGAAAATGCTATATGTATTACATGGCTACATTTTGGTATATATAGCCTACAGCAAGCTCTTAGTCTCTACATAATGAACAATGAGATCAGGAATTGATTTCTGACACTACTTCTTGGATGTCATTTATAATTTGCTACAACCTGTTACATTTTCAAGCGTATATACCTCACTTTTCTAATTAGACTTTAAAATCCTTGAGGACATGAAATGTCATATTTACTTTTTACTTTTTTAAGTACCTATAACACTATCTGAGCCCACCAAGCACGTAGTATTCAGCTGCCTTGGAGTAGCTGGAGTCTAGCCCAAAGGTCACAGAATTTTAATCTTGGAAAAAACCTTAAGAGACAGTCCAGTACATAGTCTTGCCTTTCGCATGCTCAATACTTTTTGTTTTGGGACAAATGGTATGTGTTCTTACATGCATTTCTACTCTAAAAATGATTAATGATTAAATATTGCCTTTTCTTACATGAAGACTTATAGTATGCCCTCTTTCCAGGCAGAAAATAACCTGGTTAGACCTCACCTTCTTCTGCATTCCATAATTTGTGGTATTTTTCTCTCTTTTAAATTCATCTGTATTCCCAAAATACACACCACCCATGGATACGTTTTTAGTACTCCGGATGAATCAATAAAATGTGGAAGGGTGATATTCAAAAATATAGAGGGGCAATATTCAAAATATGTAATAACAATTATGGCACAGCCCAAGTCTTATCAGAGTTGAGCACTAACTGACAGACACACTTAACTGACCTGGCCATATTGGTGCACACAAACTAGGTTTCACCCTTGAAAATATACAAGGTCATAGAAAAACAAGAGAATTATGGAGAATCTTTTTAAAAAATGTTTTTATTGATTTTTAGAGAGAGAGAAAGAGAGGGGTAGAGAAACAGAAACATCCACGAGAGAGAAATGTCATCGATCAGCTGCTCCCGGCACCTCCCCTACTGGGAATCAAGCCCGAAAGCCAGGTGCATGCCTTGGCTTGGAATCAAACTGTGACCTCATGGGGCGATGCTCAACCACTGAGCAACACTGGCCGGGCTATGGAGAATAATTTTTGAAGACTGTATTAGTTTCCTAGGGCAGATGTAATGAATAATCACAAACTAGACAACATAAACAAGATAAATTTGTTGTCACAATTGAGGGTGCCAGATCCGGAGTCAAGGTGTTGACAATGTGTTGACAATGTTGATGCTCTCTGGAGGCTCTCAGGGACAATCCCTTCCATGCTTCTCTTCTAATCTGTGGTGACTACAGAAACTCTTGGCATTCCGTGGCTTAGGGCTCATAATTCCAATCTATGCCTCTGTATTCATGTCATATACTTCCCTGTGTATGTCATGTTTCTCTCTCTTTTCTACTATAACACATCATTCATTGGATTTAGGTTCCACCCTAAATCCAGGATGATCTCCTCTTGAGATCCTGAACTTAATTACATCTGCAAACATTATATTTGCAAATAAGGACATATTCATTAGTACTGGGGGTTAATACTTGGATTATCTTTTTGGAGGACACAATTAAACCATATATTAAATTTCAACATTGTTACAGGCACATAATTACTCTCCCTATTTTTCATACGAGGACACTAAGGCTTAAAAAAATGAGTGCCCATCAAAAGAGTAACTGAAGATTCTAGAATTAGATCATAACACCTGGTTAAAAGTTCGTGCTGGCTCTCTTATACCAGCACAGGAACTGAGCAAGAAATATTAGACTGCGGCTAATCTCGTGATAAGTAGAAAAAAGACAAACAAATATCCTTTTCTTTTCCATTGTGGTTTGATCTCAAAGATACATTGAATTTTATTGTAGATTTAGAAAATCTGTTAGAAGCATGCTAATGCTTTCTTTTTTATTTTACTTCTTGGAATAGAGGGTCCTGAAAGGAAAGAGGGACATTATTAGAGATAAGCTGCAACTAGACATCTGACAGTGGAGGGGCACTGATGCTAAGCCTGGCTGAGGAGAATGAAAAGAAGTGTGATGACAGAGAATAGCCCAGGCTCAGATATTTCTAGGTCTGCAGAACTGTACTCCTATATATTTGCATCTCCATATGCAGGTGCTCTCTCATTATTCCCAAGCCCTCTGACCATAAATTTTATTAATATGTCTCATTAATGTTCCTATATTTTATATCCCATTGCCCACTTTATTCTCATCTTTCACCTTTTTGGTAGTGTAAACAAGATATGTGTGTTTATATTAACATATATGAGTGAACTGTAAACACTAACCTTTCAATTGGCATAGCAAATGTAAATACTGTGTAAGTATTCTTAGTGTTTAGGATATGCATATTAATTTTAAAACATAAAAACTCAAACACTTACTAAATAATAAAATACCAAAAATAAACCTTTGAAAACAGGGTTGAACTTATTAAAAATAAAATTTACATGATAAAGAAAAATAATTTTAAAAGGTTTCCAGATTAGTGATTTATTTGTTCTACAGAAAACATGTTTACTTTAGAAACAATAAAAAAATGATTGCAGAAACTACTAAAATTTGACTCTTTGGAGCTCTATAAATTCTCATAAGAAACTGGTTATAATGTGTCACCCCACACAAGTGCAAATAAGCTTTGACTTTTTAACTTTATGTTATTTTCATGGCTAAATATATTTTCTTTATGAAAACAAACTCTTTTGTAAAATGGTATTTATGTTAGAAAAATATATCAAAAACATATATATATATATATATATTTCAAGATACTCTATTTACAGCCTGTAATAAACTAAGTTTTTAAACTTTAGCAGTTTTAATTGAGCTCAAGGTAGCAATGAATTCTATATATAATGATAAATTAGTGTCCCAATGTTTAAGCGTCATAAAATGTATTAGATGAACTTTCACATTACAAACATTGCTAGTATGTCTGCTGTATTGGAAGAGAATCATAGTAGCTAACTGATTACAGGAAAGCCAGCAATATTTGTTTTATTGTACAGGAACTGGTCCTAAGCTCCAAATATGCTCCCGTTATTCCAGCTATTGCTAGTAGCCCCACAAATTTTTTTCACATGGTTGTAAGATCATGTACCTATGTTAGAAAAAAACAGTATTCTCACAAGTGTGATATCTGAAATGAATGCCAGGTATTTACCCCATATTTTTAATCTCCATACAACACCACTCCACCTTTGTACATACAAACTCAGACATGATCTTGTGTGCGTACTAAACACACACGCACACACACATACCCACTGTAGAAGTGGTGGATGGTTGTGGTCCTCTGACCTCTATCCGTTTCCCATCTTACCCCTCAGCCCTCCTTCTCATCTTCCTCCTTTTCTTTTTTCTTTTGTTTATGACACTAAGCATGGAGAGGAGACACTAAGAGAATATTCAGGACATAATTCTATTCAAGCTCTCATTGACTTGTTACATATTGAAAGAATTAAAGTATGAGTCTCTTAACCTAAAGAAAACACTTTTGTGCCTGATCTTAATGTATCTAGTTTTTCTATAATAGAGGTTTGGAATGAGTAAGAATTAAAGCTCCTAAAACAAAAGACATTCGTAGGAGTTAATGTTTGATAAATGTCATTTTAAGTGTTTATTTTCTTACTCCATTTGTCCTTATTAAATGATATAACATAATAGCTATTATTAAATAAAAGAGTTCAGCTATTATATATTTTATGAAAGCTAAGACTTCAAATATATCAGAAATAATTTCAAAAATTTTATATTGGCCTTAGATGGCAGTTGTTAATAAGATAGCTCTCTAAATGAGAGACTAGAAATAGGAGACAATAGTTCATGAGTGCCCACATAGAAGGTCAGCTCTTTAAAGAAAAGTACAAAGTAGACCTTGTAGGTTAGTAATGCAATTCCTCTTGACAAAAAGGTGAAATAATTAAACTGCTACTGCTGTTCTAAGACATTATTAAGATTGCTATTTGGAACTCATTGTCAAGCTGTGATATTAAATTAATATGACAACAAATTCATAATCTCATTCACTGTTCCAAACTAGAATGTCATTTTATAACCAATTCAACATGGCCATCTCTAACTAAATCAGCACTTAGTGACATGAGCCAACTCAAGAACTTCCAGGACAAAAGAGATAATCATAAAATAACACTTAGTAACTAAATCAGAGAGAAGAGCAACCTATCAGGCTGGAAACATCACAACATAATTACTGCAAATCACCACCCGAATTTACAGACCAGCTAAATAATCATTTTAAACACAATCTAAAATGTTAATATTATGCCTCACTGTTTATTGATTCTCTTACAGTGGAATGACCAAAAAAATTGAAATGAAAATTAGAGACTGTTTTAAAATGTCAGGGCAGACACTCTCTTTCACTTAATATGTACAAAGAAGACTCTTGTTACTGAATACAAATTAGGTAAATACTGTAACAGTTAAGCCCCCTTTTCCCTAGAGCTTGCAATGACTGCTTTGCTTTTCAGGTTGACAAAACGTTTTTATTTATGGGTAAACTGCAATCCTCACTTTTACTAATGCCAAATCCATATTCTTTATTCACATCATGACACTAAACAGGAAATGTCTTAACAGAAATAAACATTATTTTCACTGAAAGAATTAAAACTGCAGAGTATAAACATACAAAACAATCATTCATTACCAAATGAAAAAAATGTGAAGTGAACAAGTAGAGAAATCATTCAATTTTGCACTTTTACAAAGTTCTTCAGAATTCTTCTTTTACAAACTGTTAGATAAAGTTGTAATAAATCAAAATTATTTTTCTTCATATTCACTTCATGTCCTAAATTTAATGCTCCCTACAACAAAGCTTGAATATTTTCCTTCAATGTTGTATTGGAGAATGACAAGAAAAGCACTGATTTCTGGGACCCCTGTGACTTACATCTAAAAAATAATATATTTAGATATAAGGCTATTCTCTTTGGTTAACATTTTTCTGAAAAACAATCCATAAATTGTGCCTACAACTTAAACTTGGGAGATGTATCTGAGTAGGAGACTTTCAGAGCCTGATAAGGAAATTTGCTTCAATTTCACACATTTACATACAATCTTCAGTCAGTCAATTATCTTGTGTGAAAGTGTTTTTCTGTAGTATGAAGGTAGGAAGGTACTGAGAGTAAGCCTGTTGTATCATATTTTACAAAGCACATGACTTCAACAACTAATATTTAAAGCATGTTTTTATGTCAGTTGAATATTCAAGTGGTAGTTTCTGCATGACATCTATTAGATGCTCTCGAGGTTGTCTGCGTGGCCTGTCCGACAGTCCTTTTGTCGTGATTTTCATATTTTATACAGCAAGCGTCAGGTACCTGCTAGGGGATAAGTTAACTTGGAAGAGACTATGAACACATATGTTCCATGAATTCAAAAGTTAATTTTGTAAGATGGTAAACTTACAAAATGGTAACCATGATATGACCAACACACGGCATGCAGGTAGTGTGAAGATGTCAGGAGAGTTAGGATGAGAAAAAAAAAGACATTTCTCAAAGTAGCTCTAAAATCAGGGCTCATTTTTTCACATCATGGTGGAAGTTGACTGTTGATAGTTTTCTTTGAAGCACAAAGTTTTTTATTTTGATGAAGTGAAAACTACTTATTTTCATTTTTTGCTCATGATGTTTTTGGTTTCGTATTGAGAATCTTTTGCCAAATTTATGCTATGAGGTTTTACCCTTACATTTTCTTCTAAGGGTTTTATAGTTTTAGCTCATATTTAAGTTTTTATTCATTTTGAGTTAATTTTTTATATGATGTGAAATAAGGGTTCAACTTCATTTTCTTGCAAGTTTCCATTCAGTTCTCCCAGTATGTTTGGTTTATTCTTCCCTGTGCTATGGTATGGAAAGTTCTACCAGGAAGAAAGCCGAAGTAATTGTGGGGCTTCCCTCTTATGTTTACCCTCTCTGAAGGATGATAGCCGTTTGCTATCTGTTATCCAATGTATGAGAAAAGATGCCCTATGTATTTTTTCCAGTTTTATAGTTGTTAATTGTGGGAGAAATGTTCCAAAATAATATACATGGTTGTAATCCTCTCATAATACTTTTAAACATCATTACCTGTAAAATTTGTTTTCTGGTAGGTAAAGTAGTTTATATAAATAATATTAAGACAGTTTTAGGGAAAAATCTGACAGGTACCACCCTTAGGACATTTTGAGAATGAAAAAGTGATGATAGTGTTAGGTGTCAGACAAAATATAGTCGAATCGGCATGTCTCCAGTATCAGAAGGGGATTCACAAAATCTAGGTGTTTGTGCATAATTTCAAAGGCCACTAATTAGACCCTAAAATGGGCACCAAAGTTAAACCTTGATTTAAAATAGAGGGATTTGTAAGAAGAAACTGGTATAGAGAGCCCACTTAGGTGAACAAGAAAATAAATTTAAAAATACTTGGGAATGATGCAGAGACCATTGATGAAAACTAGGAAATTATCTTTTTGAACATAGGAGAGAAATAAATAGATAATTATTTTCACAACTGACTTTTTATTTTATTCTTGTTTGTTTGTTTATGTATTTATTTATTTATTTGAGGCTCTGCCTTAGGTACAGATTGGTGCAAAAACTCTAATGGAGATGATTACAAGAAGGAATTTAAAACTATTGAGGTGAATTATGCAGAAACAGGGAAAGGAAAACACTGACTAAATGAAACCATGAGGAATCAGTTTGTATGCACATCCTAGTATAGCAGGGATATATATCTACCCCAAGACTGAGTTAGGCAGGGTTTCAGGGATGCCAAGTATTTCCCTTTCTCTTCCCTTAGGATATGCCTATACAATTGGGCAACCTGGTTAAGTCAGACCCTGGAATGATCATGAAAATGTATTTTAACAGCTAAGTTTTAGTTTCCCAGGGTGTTCACTATGGGTAATTGCAACACCTACATGTGGAGTTTTTGTTAGAAATGAATGAAATCTATATAAAGCACTTAACATGTTGTAAGAAATCAATAAATATTAAGTCTGTCTAACAGAATGTATGTATGCACCAAGCGACAAAGCTAAATGTTTTGGTTATGGAAATGTAATGATAAGTTGTCAGAATAGGAAAATCAGAATATTATTATTGCATTTATTCCCATGCCATTCATTTATTGTTTTAGAACTGCATGGACTATTTTAATAAGAAGGAATATGATAGTGAAGGCCCATCCAATGAAACACTTCAAAACAAAAGATTTTTTTTGACCAGCTGAGGTTCTCTTTATCCAGAATACATATTTTAGATAATGTTTTTGTCTTTGAAGAAGTATTAAATAGAATCAAATAGTTTTTAAGAAATTACATATGAGGTAGTAATGGATTTATACTGAAAAGATAGAAGAAAAATAGCATAGTTATTCAATGATAAGTAGCTTAATACAAGAAGATCAACAGTACAAACATCTTTTTTTAAAAAAGAACTATACTTAGGACTCTTAAAATTTCTGTGGACTTAATATTACAAAAACAACAAGGATGATTTTCCATAGTATAGGCAATCTTCAATCATGTAGAAAACATGATGAATATGATGAATGTGCTTATATGTTGTACACTAAAAATAATATTATACAATTGTTAAAGTACTCTTTTGGATGATAAGCCATCCTTCTTGTGAGAGAAAAAGCCTAATTATTATTATTATTTTTGTTATTGCCACTATGACATTTATTTATTTATTTATTTATTTATTTATTTATTTATTTATTTATTTTTAATTGAATTTTTTGGGGTGACATTGGTTCACAAAACCATACAGGTTTCAAGTGTACAACTCAATAATTCACCATCTGTACACTATATTGTGCACCCATCACCTCAAGCAAAGTCTCATACCCTTCTCATTTCCCCCACATTTGCCCACCTCCACCTACTTGCACCCCCCTTTCCCTCTGGCTATCACCACGCTATTGTCTGTGTCTACATGTTAGATACACGTATTTTTTTTTTGCTTAATCCTATCTTCACCTTCTTTTATCCAGTCTCACAACACCCCTCCCCTCTGACAGCTGTCAGTCTGTTCCATGTATTCATATCTCTATTTCAATTTTGTTCATCAGTTTATTTTGTGCATTTGATTCTACATATGAGTGAAATCATATGGTATTTGTCTTTCTCTGACTGACTTATTTCACTTAGCATAATAATCAGCACGATTTATGCTGTCAAAAAAGATAAAATTTCCTTAAAAAAACCAAATTATTAAATTAATATTTTAAACTAATCAATTAAGCATAAATGATTATTCTGTAAATCAATTAAGAGGCTTTAACATTATTAAAAAATAAATAAAGGAACTGATTTTATCACTGACCAAGCAGTTAAGGAAAAATCTAAAAGAAACAGTAACAAATGTAAAAGACAAGAATTACACTCTAATGAATATCAAACCCCCTATTGGTGGAAATTAATACTATTATCCCAAGACACTGAATTATTTTTTATAACGCTTACATTATAAAGAACATGTTTGCTTTCAAGGTTTGGTTCAAATGCAAGTTTAAGGCTACAAAGATAAGTACTACTCAAACGTGGCAATGCACACTTGCCATTTGCATTTGTGGGAGAGAGAGGCTGCTGGGAAATTCTACTAAGTTTTTTTTTTCCTTTTCTAATTTGTTACCTGAAATTAAATACAATTAATAAAACCACTTGTTTACCATGTCACAGAGAGAAAAGTATAATGAAGATGTAAGGTGCAGTGTGGCCATAATTATAACTATGCTATCTAACCAAAGGAACTGGTAATGACTGTTTTATATACATGTATGTATATATGTATATGTGTGTATATGTGTATTTTCATATGTATATATAAATATATACATATATATTTTTAAACCTCTTATATGACATGCCTAACATTAGTTACCTGTGAAAATAATTGCAGAAGCAGAGAAATTCTAGTTTACCAAGCTATTCTACATTAATTTTATTTAATTGAAAAAGAAAATTGAGAAAAATCTTGAAAAGTAAATATTAAAATAAGTATTTTGATATCTGACATTATACACCTAACCTTATAGTAAAACTGTGATATGTCATAATGAAGCCATGAAATATTATTTTTCAGGAAGCACTTTAATTCATCAATGACATTTAGGAAATAAAAACTAATTATTATACAATAAAAAAAAAATGGATTGCCAATAACAACTAGTGAAATTGAAGCAATAATCAAAAAACTCCAAGCAAACTAAAATATGGGACCAGATAGATTTACAGCCAAGGTTTACCAAATATTCAAAGAAGAATTAACACCTATTCTACTCAAATTATTCCAGAAAATTCAAGAGGAGGAAAGACTCCCAAACTCTTTTTATGAAGTCAGCATTCTCCTAATCCCCAAACCAGATAAAGACATTACAAAGAAAGAGAATTGCAGGCCAGTATCCCTGATGAATATAGATGTTAAAATTCTCAACAAAATATTAGCAAATTGGATTCAGCAATGCATTACAAAGAACATACACCATAACCAAGTGGGATATATTCTGTGGATGAAAGGCTGGTATAATACTACCAAATCAGTAAACGGGATACATCACATAAACAAAATAAAGGACAAAAATCATATGATATTATTAATAGATGCAGAAAAAGCATTTGACAAAATCCAGCACCCATTTTTGATAAAAACTCTCAGCAAAGTGGGAATAGAGGAAACATAACACAATGTAATAAAGGCCATATTTGACAGACGTACAGCCAACATCATACTCAATGGGCAAAAACTAAAAATATTTCCCTTAAGAACTTGACCAATACAGGGTTATCCACTTTCACTACTCTTATTCAACATAGTACTGGAAGCCACAGTGATCAGATAAGAACAAAAATAATACGCATCCAAGTGGGAAAGGAGGAAGTAAACTCATTATTTGCAGATGACATGATTTTTTACATAGAAAACCCTGAAGACTCTACCAAAATACTACTATATTTAACAAATGAATTTGGCAAGGTAGCAGGATACAAAATTATCATCCAAAAATCAGCATTTTTATACACAAATAACGAACTCTCGGAAAGAATATCTAAAAACACAATGCCATTTATTGAAACAAAAAACCTAAGATACCTAGGAAAAAACTTAACAAAGGAAGTAAAAGACCTGTCCTCAGAAAAGTACAGGACACTGAAAACAAATACAGGAAGATAAAAACAAGTGGAAGAATATACCATGTTGATGAATTGGAATAATTTACATCATTAAAATGTCCATACTACCCAGAGCAATCTATAGATTCAACAAAATTCTTATTAAAATACAAACAGCATATTTCAGAGAACTAGAAAAAATATTCCAAAAATTTATATGGAATCAAAAAGACCCTGAATAACTGTAGCAATCTTGAGAAAGAAGAACAAAGTTGGAAGAGTTACAATACTAGATATCAAGTTATATTACAAAGCCACTCTAATCAAAACAGCCTGGTACTGGCACAAGAACAGGCATATAGGTCAGTGGAACGGAATAGAGACCCCAGAAATAGACCCATTTCATTATCGTCAATGAATATTTGACAAAGGGGGCAAGAACATACAATGGAGTAAAGACAATCTCTTCAATAAATAGTGTTGGGTAAATTGTACAGGTACATTAAAAAAATAAAACTAGATCACCAACTTACATTATACACAAGAATAAACTCAAAATGGATAAAAGACTTAAATGTAAGTCACAAAACCATAAAAAGCCTAGAAGAAAACATAGGCAGCGAAACCACAGACATCTCACATAGCAGAATTTTTGCTGATACATCTTCTAGGGTAAGGGAACAGAGGAGAAAAAAAACAAATGGGACATCAAACTAAAAAGCTTCTTCACAACAAAAGAAATCATCCACAAAATGAAGAGGGAACCCAAGGTATGGGAGAACATATTCACCAATGATATATCTGATAAGGGGTTAATTTCCAAAATATACAAAGAACCCGTACAACTCCACAAGAGGAAGACAAATAATTCAATTAAAAAATGAGCAAAGGACCTAAAGAGACATTTCTCAAAAGAGAACATACAGATGGCTAAGAGACATATGAAAAATGCTCAAAGTCACTTGTCATCAGAGAGATACAAATTTAAACAACAATGAGGTATCACCTCACACCTGTCAGAATGGCTACTATCAACAAATAAACAAATCACAAGTGCTGGTGAGGGTGTGGAGAAAAAAGGAACCCTAGTACACTGCTGGAGGGAATGCAGACTGGTGCAGCCACTATGGAAAACAATATGGAGTTTCCTCAAAAGATTAAAAAATGGAACTGCCATTTGACCCAGTGATCCTGTTTCTAAGAATCCAGAAACACCAATCAGAAAGAATATATGCACCCCTATGTTCATAGCAGCATTATTTATAACAACTAAGATCTGGAAACAGCCTAAGTGCCCATCAGCAGATGAATGGATAAAAAATCTGTGGTCCATATACACAATTGGACACTGTGTAACTGTAAAAAAGAAGGGTCTCTTATCTTTTGAGTATGGAGGGAGCTGGACAGTATTATGCTAAGCAAAATAAGCCAGTCAGAGAAAGACAAGTATCACATGATCTTACTTTTATGTGGAACCTAAGAAACAAAATAAATTGACTAACAAGATAGAACCACAGACATGGAAGCAAAAAACAGACTGACAGATCTCAGAGGGGAGGCTGGAAGGCTGGAGGGAAGGCTACATGGTGGGCCGGAAGAGATTAATCAAAGAATTTATAAGCATATATGCATAGCCCATGGACACAGACAATAGACTGGGTTGGGATGGGGAGGGGAGATGGGAGGAGAGGGGCAAAGGGGGGGAAATGGGGGACAACTGTAATGTTCTCAACAATAAAATATATTAATAATAGTTTAAAAATGAATTTTCTACTTTATATATTTTTTCTTCACTAGAAATACTATTTTACTTTCCTTTATGGCTGCCACTGTCTTGGAATTCAATTGAGATTGACACAAAATTTGGGCATATATATTGAACATCTAGTATTAATTTATGTGTTCATTCATAAAGTTAGATTGCTGCTGAGTCCCAAACTGTATTAAGAAATGTGCTGATGAAGAAGGCAGGAAACAAAACTGCCCTTATTTGACTTTGTGCTGATTTGCCTTAGAGGCCTTATAAGAAAAAATAAAATTGCAAAATACTTACAAATTAAAATTTGTCTTACTAGGGAAAAAGCTGAAATAGAAGGGGAAAATGAATTAACCTGAAGTAGACTTTTCAGGAAAAGACTCTGATATTTAAATTAAGAAGACTTAATTAAGCCTGTGAAACAAAAGAGAAAATAACATTCAAGTTGGAAGATGGGCATATACAGAGAACTCAAAATGGGAAAGAAAATAGCTTTCTAATTAATTGGAAAAAAAAATAATGTGATGAGTATATAATGAGAAAAGAGAGACTGGCACAGAACACAATTAGAATGCAAGGAAGGGGACTGATTACCCGGAACCTTGGAAGCCACTGAAAAAAGTTTAGATTTTTTTTTTTTTTTAATCCCTCTGAGTGCATGAAGAAGTTATTGAAGCTGCTTAGAATATGGGTAAAGATATGATCTACTTTGAATTAAGAAAAATATTTTTTGGCATTGTGAAAAATTGGTTGGAGTTAGACAAGGAAAATCTAGAAAAAGTTGTAGAGGCCAAATTGAAGAGATTTTTAAGCATTGCTCTACAATAAAACATGCACCACCAAAACTTTTAAGCCTGAAAATATTTATATTTTAAGTAAATCACTTGGGAAGTAGTGGAATACAGTCAAGATTATCAGTTAAGAGAGTAGACAAATTCAATTATTTAAGCTTGGGCACTAGAAAAATGACAAACAGCAAATTGAGAAAGCAGGTAATAAATAAGATTTTAGGTGAAGACACAAATAAATGGTATAATATTATGTGCTCATGGAATGGAAGAATAAATATAGTTTAAAAATCTAAACTACCCAAAACAATCTACAGATTCAATGCAATCTCAATCAAAATCACACTGGTATTTTTCACAGAAATAGAAGAAAACAATGCTAAAATTTGTATGGAATCAGAAAAAAATCCTGAATAGCCAAAGCAATACTGAGAAAGAAGAAAGCTAGAGGCATCAAACTGTATTTCAAACTACATTTCAAACTATATTACAAAACTATAGTAATTAAAACAGTATGATATGGACATAAAAACAGAGAGATAGACCAATGGGACAGATAAGAGAGTTTGGAAATAAACACACACATATGTGGTCGATTAATACACAGCAAGGTAGCCAAGAATGTACAATTGGGAAATAACAGTCTTTTCAATAAATGGTGTTGGGAAAGCTGGATAGCCACATGCACCTAGAATAAAAGGACCCCTACCTTATACCGTATCAAAAAAATTAACTTAAATGGATTAAAAACTTAAATGTAAGATCTGAAATCATAAAACTCCTAGAAGAAAACACAGGGGATAAGTACCTTGACATTGGCTTTGGCAATGAGTTTTGGGATTTAACATCAAAAGCAAAAGCAAAGAAAGCAAAATATAAAAAAGAGAGACTATACAAAACTAAAAAGCTTCTGCACAGCAAAGGAAACTATTCACAAAATGAAAATGCAAACAACCAAATAGGAGAAAATATTTGTGAATCATATATTTTAAAAGGGGTTAATATACAAAATATATAAAGCACTTATACAACTCAATAGCTGATTTAAAACTGGGTAGCCCAGCTGGGTGTGGCTCAGCCATTGAGCGTCAACCTAGGATCCAGGTTAGGGTAAATACAGGGCACATGCCGGGGTTTGGGGCTCAATCCCCAGTAAGGGGTGTGCAGGAGGCAGCCAATCAATGACAACTCTCTCATAATTGATGTTTCTATCTCTCTCTCCCTCTCCTTTCCTCTCTCTGAAATCAATAAAGATATATTAAAAAACAAAACAAAACAAAAAAAACACACAACAAAAAACTGAGTAGAGAAACGGAATAGAGAATTTTCCAAAAAAGATATTCAGATGGCCAATGGGCACGTGAAAAGATGCTGATCATCACTAATAATCAGAGAAATGCAAATCTAAACCACAATATGATATCACCTCACACCTGCTAGAATGGATATTAACAAAAAGCCAAGAAATAACAGTGTTGAAGACCATGTGGAGAAAAAAGAATTCTTGTGCACTGCTCTCAGGACTGTAAATTGGTGCAGCCACTATGGAAACAGAATGGAGAATTCTCAAAAGTTAAGAAAAGAACTACAATATGATCCAGCAATTCCATTTATATCTGGGTATATATCCGAAGGAAATGAAATCACTGTCTTAAAGAGGTATCACTGCAGCATTATTTAAAATAGCCAAGTCATGGAAACAACCTAATAACTAAACTTTTTTGGGTTAATCATTTTGCTACACATACATGTATCAAATCACTATGTTTTTCATCTTAAACTAATACAATGTTATATGTCAATTATATCTAAATAAAACTGGACAAAGAAGAAAAGATAACCCAAAAAGAAGATTTCATTTGTACCTTATCAGTTTGAGATTCATTGAGACATTAACATAACATCCATCAGCAATTCTAAAATATAAACCTCAATTTCTGAAAAGATATTGTTAATAATGCATATAGTTAACATGATTATATTTCCTTTGGAAGTGCTGAGTGTTTTAGAAACAGGTTCAGTTTCAAAAACAAAAAAGATGGTTGAATTAATATAGGGTTAATAAAAGATGGATACTTTTTAAAAAAGTAAATCTAAAGTAAGAACAGTTAAAATCTTTGGTTATGGAGTCTGACTATGGAGTCTACATGGTCAGGTGTTCAGAGAGAGGACAATAAGGAAGGATTAATGTTACTGATTAGGATTAAGAGACTTCATTCCAGAAGATATAGAATAGCATTTATTGAGTGCTGTTTTTTTGAAGCACAATTTACTGTGTGGTTTTCTTCTAATTTTTACAAAAATGTCAGAATAAATTGTTCATTTATATAGATTCTCAGTAAAATTCAATAATTTATCCAACATGATGATTTGTTATGAGAAAGAGAGGGTTTTAGCCCCCATTTGTCTGTCTACAAAGCCCACAAGAATAACAAATTGGGGTCAGAAACAGAAATTCCTTAATATGGGTCCAGGAAATGGTGCATCTCTTAGTGGTGCTGAGAGTTCAGTTGTGGCAACATTATCAAGTGTTGACATGTAACCAGGGATGAAATGTACTGAAGTTCTATGAAGGAAACCTAATTCAGTATAAAGAACATAAAATTAGTCATTTTTATAACTTAAAACATAGATTTCACATATATACCCAAACAGTGAACTAGAAAAAATAGCTTATGATACATGATAGGTGCTTTTGTTTTTTTTTCCTGTTGGTTGCCTGTATGCTTTTTGCCCAAGGTACGAGACGTTCTCTTTCCATTCATTTTCTGAGTATATTCTAGTGTTTTTCAAACTTCCTTGAACATTAGAGCCACCTGGGGAGTTAAAAAAGTTCTAATGTCTTAGGTGCAGCTGATGCTAATTAAATCAGAAGCTCTGGAAGTCAGGGAGAAGGTAGGAACTAGGCATCAGCATTTTGTTTTTTAAAGTTTCCTGGAAGATGCCAATGCACAACTATGTTTGAGATCCACTGTTAAAGACCCTCGGTTCTCAAACTTGAGCTAGTTATCACCATCACCTGGTGCGTTTGCTTTTTTTTTTTTTAAGTTTCTTTATCTTTAATGTTGAAAATATTACAGATGTCCCTTTTTTAACCCCATTGACCCCCTCCACCCCACATCCACCCTACCCCCAGGCCTTCCCCAGACCAGTGTCTGTGTCCGTGGCTAATGTTTACAAACATATAAGTTCTTGGATTAATCTCTCCCCACTCACTCACCCCACTCCACCTTCCCTCAGAGATCCCTCAATTTGTTCCATTCTTCTGTGCCTCTGGATCTGTTTTGTTTATCAATTTATTTTATTATATTTCACATATAAGTGAGATCATGTGGTACTTGTCTTTCTCTGACTGGCTTATTTCACTTAGCATAATATTTTATAGTTCCCACTATGCTGTCCCAAAGGATAAAAGATCCTTCTTTTTTAAAAAAATATATCTTTATTGATTTCAGAGAGAGGACAGGAGAGGGAGAGAGAGAGATAGAAACATCAATGATGAGAGAGTCATTGATTGAGCCTGAAACCTGGGCATGTGCCCTGACCAGGAATCGAACCCTGATTGCCTGGATCCTAGGTCCACACTCAACCGCTGAGCAACGCCCAGCCGGGCAAAAGATCCTTCTTTTTTACAGCTGCATAGTTTTTTGAGGTATAATTATGCCACAGCTTTTTTATCCACTCATGTATTGATAGGCACTTGGGCTGTTTCCAGATCTTAGATATTGTAAATTGCACTGCTATGAACATAGGGGTGCACAAGTTCATTGTGATTGCTGTTTCAGTTTTCTTAGGATATATTCCTAGAAGAGGGATCATATGGTAAAATGGCAGGTCACTTTTTAATCTTTTGAGGAAACTATAAACTGCTTTTTATAGTGGCTGCACCAGTCTGTATTCCCACCAGCAATGTACTTGGGTGCCCTTTTCTCCAGACCCTCGGCAGTACCTATAGTTCGTTGATTTGTTGATGGTAGCCATTCTGACAGGTGTGAAGTGGTAGATCATTGTGGTTTTAATTTGCATCTCTTTGATGATTAGCAACTTTGGGCATTTTTTCATACGTCTCTTAGACATTTGTATGTCCTCTTTGGAGAACTGTCTATTTAGGTCCTTTTCCCATTTTTTAATTGGGTTGTTTGTCTTTCTTTTGTTAAGTTGTATGAGTTCCTTATATATTTTGGATATTAACCCTTTATCGATGTGTCTTTGGCAAATATGTTCTCCCATACAGTGGGCTCCCTTTTTGTTTTGTTGATGGTTTTTTTGTTGTTGTTGTTTTTTTTGCTGTGCAGAAGCTTTTTATTTTGATGCAGTGCTATTTGTTTATTTTCTCCTTAGTTTCTCTTGCCCTAGGAGATGTATCAGCAAACACTGCTATGAGAGATGTTTGAGATTTTGCTGCCTATGTTTTCCTCTAGGATTTTTATGGTTTCATGTCTTACATTTAAGTCTTTTATCCATTTCAAATTTACTTTTGTGTATGTTTTAAGTTGGTGGTCTAGTTTTATTTTTTTGCATGTAGCTGTCCAATTTTCCCAGCACTATTTATTGAAGAGACTTTTACTCCATTGTATGTTCTTGCCTCCTTTGTCAAATATTAATTGACCATAATGGCATGGATTGATTTCTGGGGTCTCTGTTCTTTTTTTTTTTTAAATATATCTTTATTGATTTCAGAGAGAGGAAGGGAGAGGGAGAGAGATAGAAACATCAATGATGAGAGAGTCATTGATCGGCTGCAGCCCGCAACCCGGGCATGTGCCCTGACTGGGAATCAAACCCCGATTGCCTGGATCCTAGGTCGACGCTCAACCACTGAGCCATGCCCGGCCGGGCTGGGGTCTCTGTTCTGTTCCACTGATCTATATATCTGTTCTTGTGCCAGTACCGGGGTGTTTTGATAACTGGCTTTGTAGTCTAACTTGATATCTCATATTGTGATCCCTCCAATTTTGTTCTTCTTTCTCAAGATTGCCGTGGCTATGTGGGGTCTTTTTGGTTCCATATAAATTTTTGGAGAGTTTTTTCTAGATATGTGAAATATGCTGTTGGCATTTTAATAGGGATTGCATTGAATTTATAGATTGCTTTGGGTAGTATGAAATTTTAATGATGTTAATTCTTCTAATCCATGAACATGGTATATTTTTCCATTTGTTTACATCTTCCTGTATTTCTTTTTTTAGTGTCCTGTAGTTTTCCAAGTACAGGTATTTTACATCTTTGGTTAAGTTTATTCCTAGGTGTCTTATTTTTTAGTTGCAACGGTAAATGGGATTTTTTTTAGTTTCTCTTTCTGAGAGTTCATTATTGTTGTATAAAAATGTCATTGATTTCTGGGTGTTAATTTTGTATTCTGCTACCTTGCTGAATTTATTTATTAAATCCAGTAGTTTTTTGGTGGAGTCTTTAGGATTTTCTATGTGCAATATCATGTCATCTGCAAATAATGACAGTTGTGCTTCCTCCTTTCCAATGTGGATACCTTTTATGTTTTCTTCCTGTCTGATGGCTGTGGCTAGGACTTCCAGTCTATGTTGAACAAGAGTGCTGAGAGTAGACACGTCTGTCTTGTTCCTGTTCTTAGGAGAAATGGTTTTAGTTTTTGCCCATTGCGTATGATGTTGGCTTTAGGTTTGTCATATATGGCCTTTACTATGTTGAGGTAGGATTTCTCTAGTCCCACTTTGCTGAGAGTTTTTAACATAAATGGGTGTTGGATTTTATGGGTTGCTTTTTCTGCATCTATTGATATGATCATGTGATTATTGTCTTTCAATTTGTTTATGTGATGTATTGTGTTTATTGATTTACTAGTATTGTATCAGGCTTGCATCCCTGGAATAAACCTCACTTGGTCATGGTGTATGATCTTTTTAATATATTGCTGGTTTGATTTGCTAATATTTTGTTGAGGATTTTAGCATGTATGTTTATCAGGGATATTGGCCTGTAATTCTCTTTCTTTGTAGTGTCTTTATCTGGTCTTGGAATTAGGCCAATGCTGGCCTCTTAAAAAGAGTTTGGAAGTGTTCTTTCCTCTTGAATTTTATGAAATAGTTTGAGGGGGGTATGTGTCAATTCTTCTTTGAATGTTTGGTGAAATTCCCTTGTGAAGCCATCTGGGCCAGGGTTTTTGTGCGCTGGGAACCCTTTGATTACTGCTTCAACTTCATCAGCAGTTACTGACCTATTCAGGCTTTCTGACTCTTCTTGATTGAGTTTTGGAAGGTTGTATTTTTCTAGGAATTTACCCATTTCATATGGGTTGTCGAGCTTGTTGGCATAAAGTTGTTCATAGTTACAATCCATTCTATTTCTGTTGTGTCAGTTGTTACATCACCTCTTTCATCTCTGATTTTGTTTATTTGGGTCCTCTGTTTGTTTCTTGGTGAGTCTGGCTAAAGGTTCATCAATCTTGTTCATCTTTTCAAAGAACCTGTTCATAGTTTCATTGATCTTTTGTATTTTTTTTTAGTCTCTAGGTGATTTATTTCTGCTCTGATCTTTATTATTTCCTTCCTTCTACTTAATCTGAGCTTTTCTTGTTGTTCTCTTTCTAAGTTTTTAAGTTGTAGGATTAGAGAGTCTATGAGAAGTTTTTCTTGTTTTTTGAGGAAGGCTTGTAGTGTTATGAACTTCTCTCTCAGGACTGCTTTTATTGTGTCCCATAGATTTGGAGTTGTGTGTTCATTTTCATTTGTTTCCAGGAAGATTTTGATTTCTTTCTTGATCTCTTTGGTAACCCATTCATTTTATAAAAACATGCTTTTTAGCTTCCATGTGTTTGAATGTTTTGTAGTGTTTTTATTGTGGTTGATTTCTAATTTCATGACATTGTGGTCCGAGAAGATACTTGATGTGTTTTCAGTCTTATTGAACTTGTAGAGACTTGTTTTGTGTTTAAATTTGGTTTATCTTTGAGAATGCCATGTGTGCACTTGAGAAGAATGTATATTCTGTAGCTTTGGGGTAGAATGTTCTGTAAATGTCAGATCTATCTGATCTATTGTGCCATTTAGGTTCTTTGTTTTCTTATTGATTTTTTGTCTGGAAGACCTATCCAGTGAAGTCAGTGGGGAGTTAAAGTCCCCTAGTATGACTGTATTGCTGTCAATCTCTCCCTTAAAGTCCTCTAGAAGTTATTTTATAAATTTTGGTGCTCCTACATTGGGTGCATATATGTTGATCAAGTTATATCCTCTTGGATTGTTCCCTTTAGCATTATGTAGTGACCTTTCTTGTCTCTCATTATGGTCTTCATTTTGAAGTCATTTTTGTCTGATATGACTATTGCTACCCCAGCTTCTTTTTCATTTCCATTTGCATGGAAAATTTTTTTCAATCCCTTCATTCTCATCCTATGTGAGTCTTTATTTCTGAGGTGAGTTTTTTTGTATACAGCAGATATTTGGGTCATGTTTTCTTATTCATTCAGCCACCCTATATCTTTTTATTGGGACATTTAAACCATTGACATTTAAGGTTATTATTGAAAGATACTTATCTACTGCCATTTTAATTCTTTATGCCTATTTCTCTCCATTTTTACTTCTAATTATAGAGTCCTTTTAACATTTCATGTAATACTGGTTTTGTGTGATAAACTCCTTTAGCTTTTTTTTTTTTTTTGTCTTTTTTTTTGTCTGGGAAGCTTCCCCCCCCCCCCCATCTATACTCAATGATAATCTTGCTGGATAGAGTAGTCTTTGTTTCACATCCTTGTTTTGCATTACCTTAAATACTTCATTCCATTCCCTTTTGGCCTGTAGAGTTTCTGATGAGAAGTCAGCTGACAGCCTTATGGGGGCTCCTTTATAGATAACAAATTGCTTTTTTCTGACTGCCTCTAAGATTCTCTCTTTGTCTTGAATTATTGGCATTTTAATTATGATGTGTCTGGAAATGGGCATTTTGGATTTTCTTGCTTGGTACTCTCTGTGCCTCCTAAACTTGTGTGACTTTTTCCTTGACCAGGTTACTGAAGTTTTCTGCAATTATTTCATGAAACAAGTTCTGTAACCCTGGTTTACTTTCAACCTCCTCTGGCACTTCTATAATGCAAATATTGTTACATTTCATGCCCCACAGCTCCCTTAGACTGTCCTCCTGTTTTTTAATTGTTTTTTTCTTTTTGGATCTCTGATTGAGTAATTTTTTTCTACCCTGTCTTCTAATTCACTGATCCGATCCTCAGCTTCCTCTAATCTACTGTTTATTCCTTTCAATATATTCTTTACTTCTGCTATGTCATTTTTTTCATTTCCTTCATAGTTTCCATATCTTTTTTCATGCTGTTGCGCATCCTTCCAATCAGTATTCTCAACTCTACATCTGAAAGATTGCTTATCTCTATTTCATTCAGCTTTTTTTCTAGAATCTTCTCTTGTTCTTTCATTTGGGGCTCATTTTTTGGTTTCCTCATTTTGGCTCCCTTTCTAGGTTTGTTTCTAAGTATTAGGTAGACCTGCTAGGACTCTCAGTCATTTTGGAGGGTATCTGGTACAGGCTAATGTCAGAAGCAGTTTGCGACTGGCCTTGAGTACAGCGTTTGGAGCTATCAACAACCCCAGGCTCTAGGTCTCCTTTGCTGGGGCTGGGAGTTATTAGACAGGACCAAGATGCACACCAAAATCTACTTTTCCAAGGCCTGGTTCCAGAAACAGATCAGGCAAGCACTCAAAGCAGTCTGAGCTTTGCCTCTTCCTGCAGGCTGATTAATCTGATTCTCTTAATGAGCCTAAGGCTGTAGAAACTCCACAGGGTGGGGCAGCTGGTTGTTACCAGTCTCTTAACAAGGAAGAAACTCCTTGGGCATGGCTAGAGGCTTTCCAGCAGGAATGGGGAATTCCTTCCCCTCTCATACAAAAGTCAAAAATTTTCTGCCAGAGAAAGATGGCTTCCACAGTCTAGGGGAATGACTCAGTGCAGGAATCCAGATGGGCATCCCCTGATCTCACTCTCCAGAGCCAATAACCCCAGACTCTCCCCACACAGCTCCAGTCCACTCCATTCCCCCTTCAACAGGGCCCCAGGTGTGTGGCTACAAATGAAATTTTGCATGTTGGCTCTTTAAGAGGGTGCCTGCAGTTCCGGCCCCCTCTCCCTGGCTGACAGAAACCCTATTTCTTTTCACAGTCAGATGATATGTGAGCACCTTTCTCAGTTCTGGTGCTCTGGGCTGGGAAGCCCAGCCTGGGGTTTAGGCCCCAGAGTCCTCAGTGGAAGCCCCCTACAGCTGAGCTATTCTTCTGGGCCTTCAGCTGCTCCCTGTGGGAGCTCAACCAGCCCCCTCGTGCCTCCACAGTTCCTACAAGTCTCTATGGGGTCTCCACTTTTCACCCTTGGTATGAGGGTGCTCTCCAACTAGTTTTCAGTTGGTTTTCTGGATGGTTTTTCTGTTTTAGTTGTAAATCCAGATTGATCCTGGGAGAGTGTCAGTGTAGCTTCCACCCAGTCTGCCACTATCTTGAATCTCCACATGATAGGTATTTTTATTAAAATAATTTCACATGTATTTTATATGATAATGATTTAATGGGTAGAAGCTAATATCTAAAATAATACTCAAAGACAACTCTTGAAAAATCTGTGGATGCTATAAGGGAAGCTTTTATTATGGAAAATTTATTTGGGAGTCATTCTTTTTTTTTATCCTCACCTGAGGATCTTGGGTCTTTTTTCTTTTGGTTTTTAGAGAGAGTGGAAAGGACAGAGATGGAGGGAGATCAATCTTGCTGTAGCTTTGGTTTCCTTAATAGTACTTCTCAAATATTTTATAAAGTAACTCTATAGCTGGAGGTTAAGAACCTGTATTGATAGGACATGGGGGAAGGCATATGTTCAACCAGTCCATTGTAAGAGAGAATTTCTTTTGGTATTTCCTGTTTAAATACAAAAGTAAGGTATCTTATATTCTAGTTTATACCTAGATTCTTCTGGCAAGTTTCCAGTTATACTAGTTTGAGAAAGCCCCAGTATCAAAATCTTTATAAGTACTTGTTTATCAAAGACACCTTAAAAGTAATGCTTAGCACAATGTCTGGAATATAATAAATTCTTATTGGTGGATAACATTGTATTATAGTTATGGTTGTGTTGGTAGATATTGTTAGTAAAATTATAATCAGTTAATTTAAAGAAAACTAAAATTAAAAATAAAAAACACAGTGAAAATATATGGGAAAAATAATATATAAATTGTTGGCCTTTCCTCTGATTTTAGAATGACTCAGCTTTCTCCAGAATCTCCTCATTTTAAACTCCTTTCCAGCTTCTGCCCATTTCCACACCTGCTCCATGGCCCAGAGATCATAAAGTGGCAGTCACTTTCAGGAATTGCCAAGGGTTGTTTTCAAGATTTACGTCCATGACATTATTCACTGACCTATTAGAATTTTAATAGTGAGCATTTTGTGCTATGGAGCAAGAGATATCTTGGGTTATATAGGTCTAGTTTTTCAATATCATTTATTGAATAGATTGTCTTTACCCTATTGTATGTCCTCTCCTTTTTTGTTAAATAGTAATTGACCACATAGGTGTAAGCTTATTTCTGGGCACTCTATTCTGTTCCATTGATCTATATGTCTGTTTTTATGCCAGTACCATGCTGTTTTGATTACTATGCCCTTGTAGTATAGTTTATCAGGTAGAATGATTCATCCAACTTTGTTCTTCTTTCTTGAGATTGTTGTGGCTATTTGGGGTCTTTGGTGGTTTCATATAATTTTTTTTTTGATTATTTTTTTCTAGTTTTGTGAAATACTCCATTGGTATTTTGATAGGAATTGTGTTGAATCCATAGATTGCTTTGAGTAGTGTAGGCATTTTAATTAACAATGTTAATTCTTCCTATCCATAAGCATGGTATATGCTTTTATTCATTTGTATCTGGATCATGCAGTATTGGAAATGGTAGTGTAACTACATCCTAACAAATGATTAATTTGTTCTTTGACCAATGACCGAATATCAATTGCTTTTCACATTGCATCTTTATTAGGCTAAGTTTCTAAGAGGCTAATATAGATGTAATGCATAAAAAGATTTCCTTAGACATGTTGATGCTCAGAACACTTACATTTTTTTCATTCTATAATTCTGATGTCTTTGGAGAAATTTTCTTCCTAGCTCATTTTTTATTCATTTTATGCTTTTATATAGAGTAATAATATTTATTAGCCACTATAGGTAATACAGATATTCACTTAAATAGAAAATACATGACTTTCCAAATTTTAAGGTAATGTCCAAATCAGATTTTCAAATGATATAAAGTTATCGCTCTAAAAATATAAAATAATTAGATTCTGATTAACTCTTTAGACAATTAAAGAGTGAGCTCCTGGAGAGTTAATATGTTTGTATTATCTTTTTTAATAACTTAGAACCTAAGAAGAAATTAGACCACAGTTTCTGTTGTCATTATGCTTTTTATTTTATTTTAAACAATCAATTCCCTTAAGATATTTCACCATCTGTGAAAGTCATAAAGTCTGAAGGTGATTCCTACTTCTTTGTATTATAAAAGGAGTTTAACATAACATTTATCTGAACTCATAGTAATCCTCTAGAATTATTGTTCCTTTTAGAATAATTTAACTTAGTGACTGGAAGATATTTAATTTGTGTTAGAAAGCATAAGATTTCTTGTTGACTTTAGAGATGTATTTAATACTAAGATTAAATTATGTATTTCCTCAATCTCAGGGGACTTTATGAGTGTAAAATAAGTAAAAACTCATGGCTCATGAGTTTATCATGACCCAGATGATACGGTTCCTGCACTGTACAGCATCATTTTGCAATTGTTCTAAAGTGCCTGGTGCCTATGGTAGTAAATGTATTAAGCCATCAGCTGGTAAATGACTTTGGAAATTAGTTGGAGGTTAATTCTCTGCCTCATTGACCTCACAAAGTGGACAAACTCTAATTGATTTTGATAGCTATCAGGAAGTACTTTTTTTCCAGTAAATAATGGAGGAGTACTCATAGAGACATCTTCTGGAGATAGGAACCATTAAATGGGTATAAATGAGATGTCATTAAGAGTTTGTGTTTCTGTGCTTAACAAACTCTCCCTATCTTAAACAGTTTTATTGCTTTAAAAACAGCTACAAATTCTAAACTGTCAAAATGTTTTGGTTTTATTCTGCCAAGTACTCTTTATTTAACTCAAATATTTTAAACTGCAGTAATATTGTATTTCAGTACATATTGTTGTAAGAAAAAGTCAGCTATAGCTACTCACATTGACCTGTATCCATAAGTTCCAGAAGGAGAGAATGCAATGTGGTTCTCTCAGAGAGTGACATCCTCAAATGCATC
Source organism: Miniopterus schreibersii (assembly GCF_964146895.1). NCBI lineage: Eukaryota > Metazoa > Chordata > Mammalia > Chiroptera > Miniopteridae > Miniopterus > Miniopterus schreibersii. The sequence continues at coordinate 24,813,223 of NC_138118.1, read as the reverse complement.
TTGAGAAAAAGGGGTAAAACATGCTCTGTATATATTCATGGTCATGACTCTTGCTCAGTAGTGCATGGAAAATCTAAATCCATATTTTTCCATTTAAATGAATTTCTCTAATCTCTAACAAATAATTGTCTGTATCTCTTATCCTTTTATTTTGCTTAATCTAGACCTTGTAAAATCTAAGCTGGAATCTTAGGATAAATAGTTCTGTTCTGTTTTTAACTATACCAAAATAGATGTCCTGATTAGTTTGATGAGATGATGAAAGTAAAATAACTAATTGCATCTAATGTAGGTTTACTATGCTGCATGTATTGAAAGAACTAAACCCAACATATTTGTCAAACCCACTGTGGGCACTTTGGTTTGAGAGATTCTAGGATATAACCACAAAGACACAGTAAAACAAGCATTTTTGAGTGATAAATATTTACTAAACACTGTGCTAAGCCATTATTATGCATTATTTAAAAATTTGGTCACAAGTAAATTCAGTTACTTTTTTCTCACTTTACAGATGGAAAAAACAGAGGCTGAGAGAGTCTAAGTAACTTGCCCAGCACTATACAGTAAGAGCTGGAGCTAGAATTCTAACACACTATGTCAAACTTGAGATAATGCGTACGTCAATAAAAGATTTGTAAAGGCAGATAGGACATTCTTCAAATAGTACACCATGCTATCATGGGAATTATCCTATCTGATGTATTCCAGAGTCACTCAGTAAAAATAAACCCAATTCCTAATATAGCTATGCTATAAATACACACACACAAACAAAAGATTTGCTAATTACTAAGCCTTCTATATTCATGATATTAGGACATGGATTATGAATGCTAAATGAAAATGAAATGCTACCTTTGTTTACAGTCTATCTAAAAATAGCACAATCTGGAGTATTCATAAACTTTTCTACTTTAATGATTAAAATGTTATACATAGATATAATGTTATACATATTGTTTACATTACAATTTGGGGAGGATGGAAGAAATAATATCATGCAAAGCATCTAAATAATGAGGAGAAATATTTAAATAAATTCAGGGCCCACTCTAAGCCTGTAAGCCTCCTCTGCCCAGGACTTTTTTAGTGCAATGTGTCCTTGTTTCTTATCAATGCCTTTTATTTTCAGCCTGAATCTTTCATTTGATGAGGGATATTTATGTGATGTGCAAAGATCATTGGATCCAAAAAAAATCTGTGAGTGATTTAAGACATTATTTCTCAGACAATTTTCCTTATTGTTAAAAATGGAGGGAAAATATATCATTAGCATGAGGTTAAGTGAGGTAATGGCCATAACACACCTAGGACAGTGCCAGAAACTCAATAGAGCATGTATGATTCAGCTCAGGCTGCCATAACAAAATGCCATAGACTCGATAAAACAACAGAAATTAATTTTCTCACAGTTCTGGAGTCTTAAGTTCCAAGATCCCAGTGCTGGCTGCAATGGTTCCTGTTAAAGACTTTTTTCCTGGCCTGTAGATGACTGCATTCTCATTGTATCCTCACATGGTTGACCTCTCTCTCCCCTCCTTTTCTTTTTAAATATATCTTTATTGATTTCAGAGAGAGGAAGAGAGAAGGAGAGAGAGAGATAGAAACATCAATGATGAGAGAATTGTCATTGATCAGCTGCCTCCTGCACGCCCCTGACTGGGGATCGAGCCTGCAACCCAGGCATGTGCCCTGACCCGGAATCGAACAACGATCTCCTGGGTCCTAGGTCAATGCTAAACCACTGAGCCATGCTGGTGGTACTCTCTCTCTTTTTTTATAGTGCCATCAACCTATTAATGCCATTACCCATGTGACCTCATTTACCTCTAAAAAGCCCCATCACCAAATGCAATTACATTGAGAATTAGAGCTTGAACATATGAATTTGGGAGGAGGAAGGGGGTATAATTCACCCCCCCCGATGATATATTTCTAGTATTTTAAAATAATTTTTAAAGTATTCATTATTATAAGATATAGTTTCATTTCAGTTAATGGAGATTTTGTGATATATTTTAGATTATCTATCTGAAAGTCTCACCAGTTAAGTTGTTCAGATTAAATTCTTTGTCATCTATAAGTTTATTTGTAAAGGAGCAGAGAGGGCTTTTTCTTCCTTTTTTTCTCTCAGCTCTTTGAACTGTGTTTGACATGGTTGAACATGGGTCCTTAGAAGCTAGATAGAGTCTCTAAAGACTATTTGGCACAATGTCTGGGGTGTAATTGCTCCTCAGGTTTATGGAGTTACTAGGAGACTTACTGTTCTATTAAAGCTATATTAGAACTCTCTGTTTAAATGATAAAATTTTCTCAAAATAGGTCTTTATTGACAATTTTCTTTTTTATAATTAGTGCTGATGTCTCCATGAACTGTTTTCTTTTATCTTATTAGGTGGCTGATGACTACCAGGGTTTTTTCAAAGATGCCACAAAGGGATTAGTATAATTTTTTCCTTCCTTGATTAATTCAAAATAACTCGTAATATGAGGAAGGAGTTTTCACCAGTGAAATATGCAGAAATATTTAAAACAGTAAACCAAAAAAATTGTACATAAATACTAATAGAACAAACAATCCAATTAAAAAATGTGAAAAGGGTTTGGATAGACTCTTCTCTAAAGAGAATATACAGATGGCCAATAGATATGAAAAGATGCTCAGTTACTAGTTGTGAGAAAAATGCAACTTAAAACCACAATGAGATATCACCTCACACATGTCAAAGTGTCTATCAATAAATCAACAAACAAGTGTTGTTGAGGATGTGGAGAAAAGGCACCCTTCTGCACTTTTGGTAGGAATGCAGATTGGTGCAGTCACTGTGGAAAGCAGTATGAAGTTACCTAAAAAAAAGTAAAAATGGAACTGTCTTATGACCCAGAAATTCCACTTCTGGGAACTTATCTGAAGAAACCCAAAACACTAATTTTGAAAGAATATAATCACCCTTATGTCCATTGCAGCATTATTTACAATTACCAAGATTTGGAAGCAGCTCAAGAGTCCATTAGTAGATGAGTATATAAGAAAGCTGTGCTGCATTTACACAGTTTTACTACTCAGCAGTAAATAAGAAGGAAATTTTACCATTTACAACAGCATGGATGGACCTGGAGAACATTATGCTAAGTGAAATAATCCAGTCAGAGAAAAACAAGTACCATATGATTTCACTTATATGTGGAATCTAATGAACAAAATGAACTAACAAAAAAAATAGAGACACTCATAGATAGGGAACAGACTCATAGATAGAGAACAGGTTAACAGGTGTCTGGGTGGGTTCTGGGGGAGTGGAGGAATTTGCGCAAAAAAGAAAAAACACACACAAAATGATCTCAGGGACACGGAAAACAGTTCGGTAATTGCCAGGGGTAGGTGGATAGAGAAGGGTATAGGGGGTCAAATGGTGACGGATAGAGACTTGATTTGAGGTTTTGAATACACAATATAGTGTACCAATGATGTACTGTAAAATTGTGCCCTTGAAACGTGTATAATTTTGTTAACCAGTGTCACACAAAGAAAAATGGAAAATTGGTACTGATTGTGGAGTCCAGCCTAAGAAACATACATACTGTTACATGTTGTAAAAAAGGTGACCATGCACCACAGTAAGGAAATAATGGTCTTTTCAGCAAATTTGATACAAAGTACAAGGCATTGGATATCTACATGAAGTTTTAAAAAAATCAGTATTGACTCATACCCCATTTCACACAAAATAGTAAATTTAAGATGGATTGTAGATTTAAATTCGAAAGTCGAAACAATAAAGCTGTTAGAAGTAAACAATATTTTTGTAACATTGAAGTGGACAAAGATTTCTTAAACCCAACACAGAAATAGCTCACCCATAGAGATTTTTTAAAAAATTATCTTTATTGTTGAAAGTATTACAGATACCCCCTCTTTCCCCCGCAGATCCCCTCCACCTTGCATCCACCCCATGCCAAGGCCTTCCCCATACCAATGTCTGTGTCCATAAGTTATGCATATAAGTTCTTTGATTAATCACTTTCTACCTAATCACCCACCCCTGCATTCCTTCTGAGATCCCACAGTCCATTCCATGCTTCTATGTCTCTGGATCTATTTTGTTCATCAGTTTATTTTGTTCATTATATTCCACATATGAGTGAGATAAGGTGGTACTTGTCTTTCTCTGACAGGCTTATTTCACTTAGCACAATACTCTGCAGTTCCATCCATGCTGTCCCAAAGGGTAAGAGATGCTTCTTTTTTACAGCTACATAGTATTCCATGGTGTAAATATCCCACAGCTTTTTTATCTACTCACCTATTGATGGGCACTTGGGCTGTTTCCAGATCTTAGCTATTGTGAATTGTGCTGCTATGAACATAAGGGTGCACATATTCTTTCTGATTGGTGTTCCAGGTTTCTTAGTATATATTCCTAGAAATGGGATCACTGGGTCAAATGGCAGTTCAATTTTTACTTTTTGAGGGAACTCCATAATGCTTTCCATAGTGGTTCCACCAGTCTACATTCCAAACAGCAGTGTACTAGGGTTCCCCTTTCTCCACATCCTCTCCAGCACTTGTTTATTGATTTGTTGATGGTAGCCATTCTGACAGGTGTGAAGTGATACCTCATTGTGGTTTTAATTCGCATCTCTGATGATTAGTGACTTTGAACATTTTTTTATGTCTTTTGGACATCTGTATGTCCTCTTTGGAGGTGTCTATTCAGGTTCTTAGCCTATTTTTAATTGGATTGTTTGTCTTCCTTTTGTTAAGTTGAATGAGTTTCTTATATATTTTGGATATTAACCCTTTATCATATGTGTCATTAGCAAATATGCTCTCCTACACAGTGGGCTTCCTTTTTGTTTTGTTGATGGTTTCTTTTGCTGTGCAGAAGCTTTTTATTTTGATGCAGTCCCATTTGTTTATTTTCTCCTTAGTTTCTCTTGCCCTAGGAGATGTATCTGCAAACATATTGCTATGAAAGATGTCTGAGATTGTGATGCCTGCTTTCTTCTAGGATTTTTATGGTTTCGTGTTTTACATTTAAGTCTTTTATCCATTTTGAGTTTATTTTTGTGTATGGAGTAAGTTGGTGGTCTAATTTCATTGTTTTCCATATACCTGTGCAATTTTTCCAGCACCATTTATTGTAGAGCCTGTCTTTACTCCATTATATGTTCTTGCTTCCTTTGTCAAATAGTAATTGAGTGTAATGGTTTGGGTCGATTTATGGGTTCTCTGTACTGTTCCACTCTCTGTTCTTGTGCCAGTACCAGGCTGTTTTGATTAAAGGAGCTTTAAAGTATAACTTGATATCTGGTTTGTGATCCTACCAACTTTGTTCTTCCTTCTCAAGATTGCAGTGGCTCTTCAGGATCATTTTTGGTTTCATATACATTTTTGAAGTGTTTGTTCTAGATCTGTGAAATATGCTGTTGGCATTTTAATAGGGATTGCATTGAATTTATAGATTGCCTTGGGTAGTATGAGCATTTTAATGATGTTGTTTCATCCAATCCTTGAAAATGATATATTCTTACACTTCTTTATATCTTTCTCTGTATCTTTTTGCAATGTCCTGTGGTTATCAGAGTACAGGTATTTTACCTTCTGGGTTAAGTTTATTCTTAAGTATCTTATTTTTTTTATTGCAATGGTAAATGGGAGTTTTTTTAGATTTTCTTTATGAGAGCACATAATTGGTGTATAAAAATGCCATGAATTTCTAGGTGTTAATTTTGTCTGATTGCTGTGGCAAGGACTTCCAGTACTATGTTGCATAAGAGTGGTGAAAGTGGACATCCCTGTCTTATTCCTGTTCTTAGGGGAAAAGTTTTAGCTTTTGTCTATTGACTATGATGTTGGCTATAGGTTTGTCATATATGGCCTTTATTATGTTGAAGTATGACCCCTCTTTTCTCACTTTGCTGAGGGTTTTAATAAAAAATGGGTGTTGAATTTTGTTGGATGCTTTTTTTACATCTGTTCACTTGATCAAAAGATTTTTGTCTTTCAATTTGTTTACATGATGCATCACCTTTATTGATTTTCAAAGACTGTATCAGCCTTGCATCTCTGGAATAAATCCCACTTGATCATGGTGTATGATCTTTTTAATATATTGCTGATCCAATTTTATAATATTTTATGGAGGATTTTAACATCTATGTTCATCAGGGATGTTGGTCTGTAATTATCTTTCTTTGTAGTGTCTTTGTCTGGTTTTGGAATTAAGCTAATGCTGGCCTTATAAAAGGAGCTTGGAAGTGTTCCTTACTCTTGGATTTTTTGGAATAGTTTGAGGAAGATAGGTGTTAGTTCTTCTTTAATGTTTGGTAAAACTCCCCTGTGAAGTTGTCTGGACCAGCACTTTTGTGTGCTGGGAGCCCTTTGATTACTGCTTCAACTTCATCAGCAGTTACTGGCCCATTCAGGTTTCCAGACTCTTTCTTATTGAGTTTTGGCAGGTGTATTTTTCTAGGAATTTGTCCATTTCATCCAGGTTGTCCAGCTTAGTGGTATATAGTTGTTCATAGTATTTTCTTACAATCCATTGTATTTCTGTTTGGTCAGTTGTTACTTCACCTCTTTTGTTTTTGATTTTATTTATTTGAGTCCTCTCTCTTTGTTTCTTGATGAGTTTTGCTAAAGGTTCATCAATCCTGTTTATCTTTTCAAAAATCCAGTTCTTAATTTCATTGATCTTTTGTATTATTATTATTTTTTAGTCTCTCTATGTCATTTATTTCTGCTCTGATCTTTATTATTTCCTTCCTTTTACTTACTCTGGGCTTTATTGTTGTTCTCAATCTGTCTTTAAATTGTAGTTTTAGAGAGTTTATAAGAAGTTTTTCTTGTTTTTTGAGGCAGGCTTGTAGTGCTATGAACTTTAATTTCAGGACTTTCATTGTGTCCCATAGATTTGAGGTTGCTGTCAGTTCATGTTTGTTTATTTCCAGGAAATTTTTGATTTCTTTCTTGATCTCTTTGGTACCCCATTCATTGTTTAATAACATGCTATTTAGCCTCCTTGTGTTTGAATGTTTTGTAGTGTTTTTATTGTAGTTGATTTCTAATTTTATGCCATTGTAGTCCGAGAAGGTGCTTGATATAATTTCAATCTTCTTGAACTTGTAGAGACTTGTTTTGTGTCCTAAATGTGGTCTATCTTTGAGAATGTCCCATGTGCACTTGATAAGAACGTATATTCTGCAGCTTTGGGTGGAATGTTCTGTAAATGTCAGTTAGATTCATCTGATCTAGTGTGTCACTTAGGGTCACTTTTTCCTTGTTGATTTTTGTCTGGAAGACCTATCCAGTGAAGTCAGTAGGGAGTTAAAGTCCCCTAGTATGACTATATTGCTGTTGATCTCTCCCTTTAAGTCCTCCAGAGGTGTTTTTTTTTTTATAAATTTAGGTGCTCCTATTTTGGGTGAATATATGTTGATCAAGGTTATATCTCTTGTTGGATCAATCCCTTTAGTATTATTTAGTGACTTTTCTTGTCTCTCATTATGGTCTTCATTTTTAAGTCAATTTTGTCTGATATGAGAATTGCTACCCCAGCTTTTTTTTCATTTCCATTTGCATGGAAAGGTTTTTTTCTATCCCTTCCCCCTCATCCTGTGCGAGTCTTTTGTTCTGAGGTGAGTCTTTTGTAAACAGTATTTATCTGGGTCATGTTTACTTATCCACTCAGCCACCCTCTGTATTTTTATTGAAGCATCTAATCCATTTACATTTAAGGTTATTATTGATAGGTACTTATCTACTGCCATTTTAATTCTTTTTGCTTGTTTCACTCTCTTAATTTCTACTTCTAATTACAGCAGTCCCTTTAACATTTCCTACAATAGTGATTTAGTGGTGATAAACTCCTTTAGCTTTTTTTAAGTCTCGGAAGCTCTTTATTTCATAATCTGTTTGGAATGATAGTCTTGCTGGATAGAGTAGTCTTGGTTTGAGATCCTTGTTTTGCATTACCTTAAATACTTCATACCATTCTCTTCTGGTCTTTAGAGTTTCTGTTGCAAAGTCAGCAGACATCCTAATGGGAGCTCCTTTGTAGGTAACAGATTGCTTTTCTCTAGTTGCCTTTAAGATTCTCTCTTTGTTTTGAATCCTTGGCATTTTAATTATGTTGTTTTTGGCCATGGCCTCTTTGGATTCATCTTGCTTGGGACTTTCTGTGCCTCCTGAACTTGTGTGACTTTTTCCTTGACCAGGTTAGGGAAGTTTTCAGCCATTATTTCTTCAAACAGTTTCTCTAACCCTTGCTTACTTTCGACCTCCTCTGATACTCGTATAATGCAAATATTGTTACATTTCATATTGTCCCAGAACTCCCTTAGACTGTCCTCCTGTTGTTTTGTTGTTGTTCTTTTTTAATATATTTTTATTGATTTAAGGGAGAGGAAGGGAGGGAGAGAGATAGAAACATCAATGATGAGAAACTCATTGATTGGCTGCTTTCTGTACATCCCCCATTGGAGTTTGAGGCTGCAACCAGGGCATGTGCCCTTACAGGGAATCAAACTGTGATCTCCTGGACCATAGATCAATGGTCAACAACTGATCCAAGCCAGCTGACCTGTGTTCCTTTTTTTTTTAATTCTTTTTTCTTTTTAGATCTCTGATTGAGTGATTTTTTTCTACCCTGTGTTCTAATTCACTGATGCAATCCTAATTTTCCTCTAATCTGCTGTTTATTCCTTCCAATGTATTCTTTATTTCTGCTATGTCATTCTTCATTTCTAACTCATCATTTTTCATAGTTTCCAAATCTTTTTTCATGCTATTGAGCATCCTTACAATCAGTATTCTCAACTCTACATCTGAAAAATTGCTTATCTCCATTTCATTTAGCTCTTTTCTGGAGACTTCTCTTGTTCTTTCATTTGGGGCTTGTTTTTTGCTTTCCCCATTTGGGCTGCCTATTTGGGTTTGTTTTTAAGTGTTAGGTAGATCTTCTAGGACTCTCAGTCTTTTTGGATGGTCTCTGGTGCAGGTCAATGTCAGACGCAGTTTGTGACAGGCCATGAGTACCCTTTTTGGAGCTACCAACAACCCTAAGCTTGAGGTCTCCTCTGCTGTGGCTAGGAGTGGTTGGACAGGACCAAGATGCACACCAAAGTCTGCTTTTCCAAGGCCTAGGTCCAGAAGCAAATCAGGCAAAGACTCAAAGCAGTCTGAGTTCTGCCTCTGCCTGCAGGCTTATTAATCTGATTCTCTTATTGTGCCTAAGGTTGTAGAAACTCCACAGGGTAGGATGGTTGATTGTATCAGGGTCTTAATGAGCTTCAGGCTGTAGAATTTCCAATTTCTAGCAGGGTGGTGAGGTTGCTTCCTCCCCAGGCAAAAGCTGCTTGGAAGGTAAATATCTGCCTGAGAAGAATGTTCTCTGCTATGTGGGAATGATTTGTCATAGGAATCCAAATACCCATCTGTAGATACCCTCTGAGCTCTATCTCCAAAGTCTACAACTCTAGATTTTCCTCACACAGCTCCAGTCCACTCTGCCTTCTCTCTGCTGGAGCCCAAGGCAAGTGGCTGCACATGAAACTTTGTGCCTTGGCTCTTTAAAAGTGTGCCTGCATTTCAAACTATCTCTCCCTGGCAGACAGAAACCCTGTTGCTTTTCACAGCCAGATGTTATGTGGGCACCTTTCTTAGTTCTGGTGCTCTTGGCTGGGAAGCTCAGAGCACCAGAGTCCTCAGTGAATATGCCCCACAAACAAGCTATCCCTTTGGACCTTCAGCTGCTGCCTCTTGGAGCCCAGCCAATCCTTTCTCACTTCTGCACTTTCTACCAGTCTGTATGTGGCCTCCACTTTTCCTCCTTGGTTATGAGTGTACTCTCCAGGTCATCTTCAGTTTCAGTTGTTTATTCAGGATGGTTTTTCTATATTTTAGTTGCAATTCCAGTTTGGTCCCTGGAGAGTGTCAGTGTAGCTTCCACTCAGCCTGCCACCATTTTAATCTCCCATAGAGTTTTTAATATTAAATTTTATTAAAAGGAGTATATTCTGTTTATCAAAGACACAGTTAAAAGATGGAAATAAAAGCACAAAGCGATAAGAAAGAGCAACAGTGTGTATATTTGACAAAGTACACATAATGGGAATGTACAAAGAAAGTTTACAAATCAATAAGAACAGCTTGAAAACTTGGTATAAAAATAGACAGAATATTTGAATGGGCTTGACATTAAAATAATATGTAAAAGACCAATAAATGAAGAAAAAGTTCCTCAAACTCACTAGTAATCAAGGACATGCAAATTAAGGCCATACAGTGTTCTTATTAAAAACCCCCAAAATGGATGAAATTTTAAAAAAGGAAAAATGTCAAAATAGCAATTTTGGATTGGTTTTAAGGAAATGTCAAGGTTGTTGAGTAAGTGGAATTTTCTTGCAGTACTTGGGGAAATGTATATGCTACAGGTTGTTTGGAAAAGTTCTAATATTTACTATGGTTGAACTGTATGCATCCCCTATGACCCATCAGTTTCCCTCTTCTGGATATATTCAGAAGAACTATGTACATTACTTAACCAAAAGATATGTATAAAAATATTCACAGCAAGGTCATTACATAGATTTTATAAATGAGAACAATCCAAATGTACATCAAGTGAAAATTGATAAATATGTTATAATGTGTGCATGCAGTGACATAATATACAATAATAAAAAAATAAATTGTCACTACACAGAACATTTTAGGCATAATGTTGAGCACAGGAAGCCAGATACAAATCAATTCATATTCTGTAATTCAATTTATATAAAGTTAAGAAATGGAGGTTATATCTGGATGATAATATGGTTAGAGACTGGGGAAGAAGATGGTGGAAACTACTTGAGTGCTGATAATATTCTGTTTTTTCGATTGGAGTCTGTTTACATGGGTGTGTAGACTTTGTGAATATTGATTGAGCTGTACATTTGTATAAAACTTTCTACAAACAACTGAAAAATATGTAAACTGTATGGATATTGAGTCAAAGAAAAGTATTATTTAATTTAAAAAAACCCACAATAACAGGGTATATAAAAGGTTGTTTATATCATTTAAACATGAACATCTCAGTAAATAAGTAGAATAACTGACAAAATTGATACAATATTCACTTCCCAATTAAGCACTCCATTATCAAGGCTACTGCTACTATCTCTTACACATTCACACATGTTTATTTCAATGATAGTTCCTCAGAACACTATCACTCTTTCATAATTTCTACAGAGTCAATATAATGGGTGGCCTCTGTTAGTTCACCATTCTATCAGGAATTAAACTACTTTTAATTTTGATTCTAACATTTTATTCAAATTAAAAAATACAGTAAAATGTGCATTTTATATCTGATAGTATTCTCTTTGTTCTCACATATATGCTTTAAACTGATTTTGTCTTATTTCTACTTTTTCTGTAGGACACACTCTATATTTGCAAGACATTATACAAATCAAAATGTATTGAAAACTTAACAACTGCTAATTGTTATTCCTTTGAATTTGTTTTCTACTTGTATAAAATATAGTAGTCCCCTCTTATACATAGAAGATAAGTTCCAAAGACCCCCCTGTAGAAGTCTGAAACAGGATAAGATGAGTGAAATAGCAGCTAGTACCAAAACTTAAATATACTATGTTTTTTTCTATACATACATGCATATCTTTTCAGTTATAGGAAGCATTTTATAGTTTCTCTTTGACATATCTGAATTGTCAGCATCACTACTGTTGAGCTTTGTGGGTGACTATAAAGGAAAATAAGGGTACTTGAACACAATCACAGTGATACCTTCAGTCAGTCTGATAACCAGGACAGCCACTCAGTGACTAACCTGGTGGATAAGCTAGACAAAAGGATGGTTCATGTCCCAGGTGGGACAGAGTAGGATACGTGAGATTTTGTGATGCTATTCAGAACGATGTGCAATTTAAAACTCATGAATTGTTTATTTCTGGAATTCTACATTTAATATTTTTGGACCACAGTTGACCATGGGTAACTGAAACCAAGGAAAGCAAAACCATGGATAAAGGAGACTTATACTTAAAATTTCACACTTGGAAATGATACATAATAATTTTAATACATACATAATAATACATAATTTTAATTATGTTTTAAATATATCTATTTAATATATTATTAATCATAAAAATGTTAAGTAACATCACCTTGAAACAGTATTAAAATTCATGGAAAATTAACTTGTTGGCTTTTTGTGTTCTGTTGAGGATTTTATCTCATTAGATATTTAACAAAGCAAAGTATAAAATAAGGACCTGGATCACCCTAGTAAAGATTGTGATAATCTAAGAAGATTTCCTAGTCTTCAAAGAAGATATTATCAGGAGACTAAAGACTTATCTTGAATTTACTTTTTATTTCCTACTAAATAGACAATACCAAAAGGAGGAGGAATTTCTTACTATAATTTATTATTTTAAAGAAGTACAATGCTTAACAATTAGGTGGATGAATGAACAAAATAAAACGGTGAATGTTTGCAAAAATAAATATTTTTATTAAGCTGTTTTATTAAATTATTTCATGAAGTTACAACAAATAAACTTAATATATTACTAGATTTAGTTACCAGATTCATGAAACAACCTTTATGTAGCTCAAAAATATTACAGTATTATTATATATACCTTCCTAGTCATGTTAACAAAATTAACTCAAATCAATATTATTATATTTATTTTACAGACATGAAAAGAGGACAGAAGCACAATAAGTAATTATCAAGATGGTAGATGGGAAAAATCATGTGAAGGGGACAGTATTTCCCATTGTATTTATTTGCTTATAATATACAAATTACATTCAGTTCATGAAGATACTTTGGTGAAACCTTTTCTGATGAAAGTTAGTTTTTTGCCCTGCCGGAATGCCTCAGTGGTTGTCGACCTAAGAACCAACATTACCAGTCAAGACACAAGCCTGTGTTACAGGCTTGATCCCCTCCCAGCAGGAGGCAGCCAATCAATGACTCTCAACACTGATGTCTCTCTCTCTCTCTCTCTCTCTCTCCCTCTTTCTTCCTCTCTCTGAAATTAATGAAAACATTAAAAAAGGAAAGTTTTTATTACCAGTGTAACCTTTGGATCACCATGTATAACTATCATTATAGTTCATTAAGAGAAGATAATTAAATTTCTCTGAATCTTTCCTTTATCAGCATAAGTTTCAAGAGCATCAGATTAATGCAAAATCCTCACTCACTCCTAAAATATTTTTTGGTATGTTACACAAGTTATCTCTCTGAACTGTGTTGTTCTAATCTTTCTCATGGACTTTTCTTGCCTTAGAAGCTACTTTTGGCAGTGCACTGCCATAGCCATATATTCTGTTACTGACCATCCTCCTCTATCTTACACACATAGTTTCTGTTAAAAGAGGACATATGGTCCCTAAGATTACAAGTCTCAAAGTAGTAGTTCTATGTAGAAGTGATGAGAAAGCTACTTCCTCCCACTCTGTTTTTCTCACATTTTGTACTCCTGGTCTAAAGAAGAGTTGTTTGTTTTTCATAAAATCCTAATGAAAACAGTCTCTTTTCTCTTTGTAGCCTCTGTCTCCATAGGTTCTCTCTAGAGGACATAAGATTGTGGAGTCTAGCCAAAGTGCTTACTTGAAACAACCCCTCATACCTCTCTTCAGGATATACTCAAAAGAACTTCATGTCCCTCGGTCCCTTCAGCAAAATCTCTCTTCCAGACAAAATCTCTCACTCACTGATGCCCAAGGTCATTTTATTCACTGTGTCATCACAGCAGCCTGACATGTCAGAGTCTGAGATGAAGCTCAAATGGACTGTCATTTACACCAAAGCCTACACTGAAAGGAAAATCTGTGCAAAGGGATTATGGAGTTTAAGAAAAGGAGAATACTTGACAGTATTTTTATGTATTGTGACTGCAAAGTATAATGTTTCCCTGAAATTAAGTTTTTAACTGAAAGTGAAGAAGCCTCAGGGATTCATCTCCATTTCTATAATATGCTGATTTACTTAATCTACTTTTTTATTGGGTACTTAAAATAAGTTGTTTTTGTTTCCCCTGGATGCAATAAACTCTGAAAATAAGCTTAGGATCAGAGTCATATTTGTCTTTTTTTTAGTCTCCTTTATTTTGGATATGTTATATTGAATAAATAGTCTGTAGTTATTTATTTATTATTTTTTTAATATTTTTTTCATTGATTATAGAGAGAGAGGAAGAGAGAGGGAAAGAGAGAAACATCCATCACTGCCTTCTGTATGCCTCCTACTGGTTGAGCCAGAAACCCGGGTTTGTGCCCTGACCAGGACCTTTTGGTGCAGGAGACAGCCACATCGGCCAGGGCTAAATAATCTGTATTTAAAAGATAGCTCCAAATACTTCTCAATTGTGCTTTTATGCCATTTTCCTTTCAAATAACCCAAGGAATGTTCACAGATTCAATGGTAAAATAAAAATATTTTTATACATAAATTTGTAACTTACTTAGCATTAAAACATTTGTGCATTCTAATTAATTTATTGAAATAAATGTTTTAAGTGAGTCAATACATACATGAACAATATATTTTCAGATTTGGCCACAAGAAACACAATAGTAGCCATTTTTATTTGCCTAATGTATATATGGAATTCAGATGAGAATATTTAGAAAATGAAAGAATTCTTACGTGTATAACTAACTACTCCCTGAAATTAAGCCTTTTTAGCTGAAAGAGAAGCTTCTGGGTCTCATACCTATTTCTATAAAAGACTAGTTTAATCTATTCTTTTATTCTGTTATTTCAATGAAAAGACAATTTGGTTTTCTGTAGCAGAATTAAATTCTCTAAAAATAAGTTCCAAAACAGAAGTTTCTCTCTTCTTTAACTCTCCTTTATTTTTAATATGCTATGTTGAACTTAATAGTTTATATTTCAAAGACATCTCAAAGCAATTGTACTTTTTGTGACATTTTCCCTAATAATTCAAGTCCTCTCCAGAACCAAAAATTATTTAAAAAATATTGTTTCCACAGTTTTGCATCATATTTAGCATTTTATCTTTTCACTTTAATTAATTTCTTGAACAAAGATACAAGTTAAGGCAATATATAACTGTAGCTTTGGTCACAGCAAGATATTGCTTTTTTAATAATTTGGCTTAAAGATAATTTTTGGTGACTACTTTTCTGTATGATATGCTGGAAGGAAGTATAGAAATGGAAAGTGATGAGGATCTGTTCTTTAGATATTTAAAATCTAGTAAAAAGAGAGGGTGAACATAAGTTCTCACAAATAATTTTAAGTAGCCTAAGTAAAAAATGAAAATTGCTTGAAGTCTCTAAGGAGAGAGAGAGTTTAAACTACTTAGGGGATTCAAGAAATGTCTTGTGAAAAGGAATTGTGGGCAGAGGAATTGAAGATTGAAAGATTGTTGATAGAAGTAGAAATGTTAGGTCAAAATAACATAAAGACACAAAAGCAAGAAGGAAAATAATGTCGATGGTGTGTGTTTGTGTGTGTGTGTGAGGAATCTGCCAGACACTGAGGTAAAAATTCTCAGTAAGCAGACAGTTATATGAATCTGAAGTTGAAAATAGAAGTTTTGGTTTGGAAGCATGTTTTGCTTTCATTTCTTGCATTGCCAGCTGCTAGGGATACAAAGATTAATAAAGCTGAATAAGTTCACAAGGAGTTCAAACACTTGTTGGAAGTTAAACATATAATTGAAAAATTTTGATGAAATTGGATATGTGTCATATTGAAGTATTAGCAAGGTGCTATCAAGGGAGGGTCTGATATTTGCTTAGGAAAATCAGGCAAAGCTTGACAGATGGTGATGTTTCAACAGTGTCTAAAGGGCATAGTGTGGGCAACTTCCCAAGGGAAGAAGTAAAAACATGCCAAACTGTCAAATTATAAACATCTTGAAATGAGAACAATATTGTGTACATATGGGAGAAATGGATGAGATAGTACTAGACCAAAAATTACTTTATCTACCATTCTAATAAATATTTAAGATTTATCCTGAACTTTATGGCACACCTTTGAAGAAATCTACCTGAGAGGGGCTACTGAATATATTTGTGTTTTAGACTCTCATAATTGAACAATATTAGAATAGGTCACAACATCAGGGAGAAAAGGCCCTTGGCAGGTTATTCCAATAAGCTTGACAAGACATAATGAACGTGTAAAATATATCAGTATCAGATGTATTTTATATTCAAAAAGAGAGGTTTATAGTTTTTAATTGTGAACCATAGATTTCTGGTTTCATAGAGTATTATGCAAATGAATAATACTAAATGAAAATTGGATAGACAGTAGCCCCTGTGCATCTACATATACAGTTTTAAAATTTTAAATATTTTTTAAAAATAATAAATAAAATGCAAATTATTTTAAAATACTGTTACATTTGGGTCCAACAAAAAAACAAAGATTATATTCATGCTTGAAAATGTCAATAATATGTACTGATGTCTAGTTTATTTTCACTTATGCAAGAGGGTAGATAATGGTGTCATTCATGTAGGTAAAAGATACAGAAGAAAGACTGTGCTAACAGTTCAGGTTGACCTTACAGTACCTGCAGAATTGTCCCAGAAAGCCGTTCAAATACAAGGAGATTCTGTCACTTAAGGCTTTGATACATAAATCTGGGACCTATTATTATGTCTAACTTATTAATAATCTGGGACCTATTATTATGTCTAACTGCTAATGATGGGGAATGTGTACAGGAAGAGACTGAGCAGGGCTACTGGACCCCTAGGTGGGGGACAGGGGTGTAGTGCTGCAGACCCTGGGGGGTCTGGGGGGCATTGGTGGGCCCTGCAGGCTGGAAGCTGGACTTCTTCCGCAGAGGGAGCTGAATCATCTGGAGCTGAACCATCAGGTCCATGGGTGAGACATTCGGCGTGATGTATGTGGGGACAGATTGACACTGTAGATCAACTCTGCTGCTGGACCCACCTGGGGAAGCACCTCATCAAGTGCAGCAGCCTTTTCGAGGGCATTTGGGCCCTGTGTGCTCTTTCTTCTTTCCCGCATACTTTTGCGCTTTAAATATCTCACCACCATTGCTGAATCCACCTTTGCAAGAGTCCCCGAGATGCTTTTCCTGTGACACCGCAAGCACCTATTTCCAGACCTGTCCACCTGTGGTAACAATCTGTTGTGAAAATCGGTATTTTCCTTTTTGCTTGAATGTGAAATAAAATTCCAGGAAATAAAGTACTAGACCGTTAAACATTTATTACATAAAATCACTAATACTCTTGATTTGCTTTGGTTTAAGAAAAGTAAACAAAACAGCACAGATATTTTAGACATTTGTTTCTAAACAGTTTTTGCAGAAATTTCTGAATCTTTCCCAGGAGTAAGATGGGCTTTGGCCTTGCCTTTTGTCACTTTGCCAACAGTGACTAAGCAAAAGCCTTTCTTGGTGTCAATCTTGAAAATCCCTGGGCCCCTAATGATCAATTAGTGCTAAAGAGTGAAGACACTTCAGTTATCTTGATTTAGACCCAGAGCTGAGTTTTCACTAATGGGCTGTTAACAGTCAATAATTAGATTTCTTTCTGAACATAAGCTAAATTCTGTGAAGGATTCTAGAGTTTTACAATCACACCATTCAGTTTACTATAATGTAAATGCAAATTTCCTGTTGTTTTTTACTCCTTTTTATCCTTATGTATTATCTATTGTAATGTAAATTACTGTTGAAAAGCAAAAAACACAAGTTAAAAGTTACTGAAATGTCTTATTTTTAAGAATTTTCTGATGCATTTCATGAATAAATATTAATTCAATAACTGATATACTTAAAGTAAAATTTAAATGTTTAGGTTATTGACTCATAATTTTCATCTTTCCCATTTAAAAGAACATTTTATCTGAGATTTTATGTTTTATTTTCACATTGCTTTATTTTTTGCTTTATCTGTTCGTTAGCAGAATACCAAAGCAAGATTAGCATATAACTGTGTCTTGAATAGCAAGCCTTAGAAAGAAGGGCGATAAGTCCCAAGAAGGTCTAAACCTAGCAAGTAAATTTCATTAGATCTAAGACTTTGGCTCAATGTCCCATCTTAAAGGCCCAAGGGGTGGCAACCACCTTCGTAGCTCTCTGCAGGGCAGCTCTGGATCTTCAGCTCAAGTGGAGTGTTCACCCTGTGGCTCTTTGCCAGGGCCCCACCTACACAGCCTTCTGCAGCAGTCTTGCCCTTTGAAACTAAGGAAGAAACAGTCTTATGCCCTGGAACTGTGGTGGAATTGGTAGCCCTGATGATTTCTGAATCTCTTTCAGGGTCCTTTCCCCCTTTCCTTGAAGAATAGCTCACATTTGCAGCTGACTGGCTATACAGTCTCATTCTGTGGAATCCAAGAAATCCAATAGCCTTTCTTCACTCCATCTCACATTGTCTGTCTCCTTTCTATTTTTCTTTTTTAAAAAAATTATTTTTATTATTTTTTCCCTTTTTTAAAACTTTATCTTTATTGTTGAAAGTATTACAGATGTCCCCTTTTTATGTCCCATTGACTCCCTCAACCCCACTCCCACTCCCTCCCCAGGCCTTCCCCACACTATTGTCTACCCATGGGCTACGCATGTATGCATATAACTTCATTGGTTAATTCACTTTCACCTATTATGTTAAAAATTATTTCCATCATCTGGAAGCATTGATTCCTCAACTAAAGTATCTGAAAAAAAAATTATGTATTTTATTGCTGTTTATAAATGATACAAAAGATGTCACATAATCATTTAGTAATCAGTCATTTACTACAAGAGTGGCAAGAAAATATAGAAATGGTAATTATGAATCTCTTAAAAGATGTTTATCTAAAATATGCAATATTGGACATACATTTGTGAACAAAATGGAGTATAATAAAAATATGCATGACAAGTAAATTCTGCAAGTGGCCATGCATAGGGATTCCTTTATCTCTTTATAGAAGGGAATGCCTGTTTTATATTACTTCTGAAATATGTCAGTCTGTTCCATGCTTCAAAGTCTCTAGATCTTGTTTGTTCATCAGTTTATTTTGGTCATTATATTTCACATATAAGTAAGATCATGTGATACTTGTCTTTCTCTAACTGGTTTATTTTGCTTAGCATAATATTCTCCAGGCCCCTCCATTCTGTCTCAAAGGGTAAGAGATCCTTCTTTTTTAGCTGCATAGTATTCCATTGTGTAAATGTCCCATAGCTTTTTTTATCCACTCATCTACTGATGGGCGCTTGGGCTGCTTCCAGATCTCAGCTATTGTAAATAATGTTGCCATGAACATAGGGGTGCATATATTCTTTCTGACTGGTGTTTCTGGCTTCTTAGGATATATTCCTAGAAGGGGGATCACTGGGTCAAAAGGCAGTTCCATTTTTAATTTTTTGAGGGAACTCCATACTGCTTTCCACAGCAGCTGTATCACTCTGCATCCCCACCAACAGTGTACCAGGGTCCCCCTTTCTCCACATCCTCGCCAGCACTTGTCATTTGTTGATTTATTAATGGCACCCATTCTGGCAGGTATGTGGTGGTACCTCATTGTCATTTTAATTTGCATCTCTCTGATAATTAGTAACACTGAACATTTTTTCATATGTCTCTTATCCATGTGTATGTCCCCTTTGGAAAAGTGTCCATTCAGGTCCTCTGCCCATTTTTAAATTGGGTTGTTTATCTTCCTTTTGTTGAGTTGTATGAGTACTTTATAACTTCATATATTTTGGAAATTAACCCCTTATCAGGTTTATCATTGACAAATATGCTCTCCCATACAGTGGATCCCTTTTCATTTTGATGCTGATTTCTTTTACTGTGCAGAAGCTTTTTATTTTTATGTACAAAGTAATGAAAATCAAGGGACTGAATCTGTCTCCTTTCATTCAAACTGGCAATGTCCCTGCTGCTATAATCCCATTTATATTCTAGGCTTCTGCTGAGACGGTTAAATCCATGAGTTACACTCATGATCTCTTTATCAACTGGTTGCTCAGTCATACCCATACTGTTCTTTTCAGAACAAGCTTTTGTAGTTTTTGCAGTACAGACAGGCTGAGAAATTTTCAACTCTCCAAGTTGCGGTTGCTTTTTGCCTAATAATTTATTTTTCGATTCGTTTCTCTCTTCTTGTATTTTACTGTAAGCAGTAAGGAGTATGCAAAGTACACTTTCAGTACTTTGCTTAGAAATCTCTGCTAAATATCCACATTCATCATTCACAAAGTCTACCTTTCACAAAACATTTGAACAAAATACAAACAAGTTTTTTTTGTTTTGTTTTTTCACCACTTTGTAACAAGGATCACTTTTCCTCCATTTTTCAATAACATGTTTCTCATTTTCATCTGAAACCTCACTGGAATAGCCTATAAATGTTCATATTTCTATCAATGTTCTGCTCATTATTATTTATGCATTCCCTAAGAAGAATGAGGCTTTTGGTCCAAGTCTTCTCTTTTCTTTCTGAGCCTTCATCAGAATTGCCTTTAACATCCATATTTCTACTTATAGTCTCTATATGGAAATCTCGGCTTTTTCTCACATGCACCTTTAAAACTCCTCCAGCCTCTACTCATTACTGAGTTCCAAAGAGTTTTCCACATTTTTAGTTATTTATTACAGCAGTACATCGCTTCTCAGTACTAAATCTGTCTTAGTCTGCTTGGGGTGCTATAAGAAAACACCATAGACTGGGTAGCTTAAACACATAAATTTGTTTCCTTACATATTTGAAGGATGAGTTCAAGATGAAGGTGCTGGCAAGAAAGTTTTCATTCTAAGGCCTCTTCTTTTGGGTTTTAGGTGGCCTCTATTTTGCTGTGTGTTCACATGACTTTTTTTTTTTTTCCAGAGAGAGAGGGAGATATTTCCCTTTCATTCTTATAAGGTCACTGTATTGCATTAGGGCCCCACACTTATGGCCTCATTTAACCTTAATTGCCTCCTAAATAGGCCCTATCTCCAGACACAGTTACAGTGGGATCAGGCTTTAACATATGAATTTAAGGAAAACAAATATTCAGTCCATAATACATCCCCAATGATTTATTTGAACTTTATACCTGGCATGGCGTATCTCTAATATCTAACTGAATCTAGTAGCTTTAATCTAATTATATCAAATGTCTTTCCCCTTTCTTTACTATGGAATAATCTAGAATTTCTTTTCTATTTATCCATTTTTACTTCTTTTTCCTTTTTCTTTATAGCTGTACTTTGAAAAAACTGCCACTTGCCGTTCTTTTCTGTTTTTATAGCCACAGACATACACATCTCTTTTAATCAGTGTTTAATGCTGTCAGTGGCAACCAGCAAATGTATTTCTTTAAAACTTTTAAAATTATTCACTGTAAAAAGTATAGAAGCAGGCCAGCAGATGCAAGAGTCCTCCTAGTAGTTCCAAATAGCTGTAATATTTACTGTAAGATTCTTAAATAATACTTATTTGGCTATCTCCTCCCCCCCCCCCCCCAGCCCTTCCACCACCACCACACACAGGGCAATTCTTGTCCTTGTTCCTTTCCTTAGTGCCTTTTTTTGTGTAGCATATTTTGGTTTGGGATTCTTTAATTGTCCTTAGTATATGTTTTAATATTATTTGAACAGAGACTTTCACTTCTTCATTGCTCACAAATGCACTCTTGGAGAATATTTACATTTTCTTTATTGAATTCTTCACATTATCTATAAATAACACTATATGTTAAATATCTATTCTTTTATACCACATTTGTTTTTTCAGTTTATTATCTTTATTTTCTTAAGCAGAGGTTGACATTTATGCCTTCAGATATACAGTCATGCACTGTATATCAGGGAATATGTCCTGAGAAATGTGTAATTAGGCAATTTCATCATGTGTGAACATCATAGAGTGTACTTACACAAACCTAGGTGGTACAGCCTACTATATACCTAGGCTTATGGTACAGCCTAAGGTTTCTAGGCTACAAACTTGTACAGCATTACTCTACTGAATAGTTCTGGCAGTTATAGCACAGTGGTAAGCATTTGTGTATCTAAACATAGAAAATGTACAATAAAATATGATTTAAAAGATTAAGAAAATGGTACTCTTGTAATGAATGAAACTTGGAGGACTAGAAGTTGCTCTCGGTGAGAGTGAGTGAATGTGAAGGAGTAGGATATTACTGTACACCACTGTAGACTTTATAAACACTGTACACTTAGGCTACACTAAAGTTATAAAACAAAAACGAGATTAAAGAGAAAATGATGCAATAAAGAGACTCAGTAAACAAGAGATGAGGCTACTGCCAGCATAATACAGCATACTGTCTTAGAGCAAACTTTTAAAAAATAAGTACTAAGAGCACACTCTAATATAATAAACAAAAGTATAGTATAGTAAATACATAAACCAGTAACATAGTTGTTCTGAGTAATAAAGCAATCCTAAAAAATTAGTTTTAAAAGATAACAAAACTACTCTCTAGTTACAATAAAATTAAATAAAAATCTGTAATGAGAAAAATTGATAGCTGCAGAAATAATAATTTGCATGTATTAATATGTTTGAGTATATATACATATATTTCTTAGCTATAGCCTAGAGGTCTTAGAAGCAAAAATAGCCCAGTAGCAATGAATGCATCTTGTACTCAGATCTTAATTTTTAAATGCCATTCTCTAATAATAGAAAACATAACTCTTTGAAGAAATGCTTTACTCAGAACTAAAAGGAAAAATATAAGAATCTTATTCCAGAATCTTATAAAAAGTATTAAAAAAATGAAAATATGAAAAAAGATACTGGCACGAATTCCAAAGAAGGTCCCAGTAGCCAAACTGAAAAATTGAGCAACAAATTTAATAGTTATAGAAAAGGCATATACTCCATAGAATAAGTATTTATGAGTATATTCTGATATAAGTAAATAATTAAGATTTAAAAACAGGACAGCTTTTCCTTTTAGTATAATTGCAATTTTAAAATGTTGGATAGCCCAGCAGGGCGTGGCTCAGCGGTTGAGCGTCGACCTAGGATCCAGGCGATCAGGGTTCGATTCCAGGTCAGGGCACATGCCCGGGTTGCGGGCTCAATCAATGACTCTCATCATTGATGTTTCTATCTCTCTCTCTCCCTCTCCTTTCCTCTCTCTGAAATCAATAAAGATATATTTTTTAAAAATCTTTAAAATGTTGGATAAATAATAGATAAAAAACATCACAGCAATAACTGTTGTAGGTGATAGCCGCTACAGAAGCTAAAATAAAAATATGAGGAACAGGATATTTACATAGTTACAAGAAATCTTCCCAGAATATACAACAAAAGGGAAAATAATATGAAATCATGATAAACTAAATACATATTTAAGAAAAAGTAATATAGTTTACTTTAATAAAATTAATATAGGGGCTCTGAACCCTGCAGATACTAACATTTCACAAAAAGTACATATGCACCTTAGTGCCAGGAAAAGAAATAAGAAAGGAAAATTATTCATTATCTTTCCAGCTTTATGAAAATAAAATATTTTGCATCTTCATAAATAATAAACTTTATAGGTTTTAAAAAATTTATAACCCATTATTAGATTTTTCTCACAATACAGTTACTTTCTTGAAAAATTAAGGCTAATATACCAAATAATTTAACAGAATGGTAATAGCTTCCACTTTGGTGATGGCTGACTTCAGCCTCACAAGGTAATTCAAAATTATACACCTGAAAAATTTCTGAGTTGTTTTCCAAATTTTAAAACAAAGTTTTAAAAGTTGCATGAAATATATTAATAGGATAGAAAAGGTTCAACATAAAATTAGAAAATTCAAGATTTAAGACTAGTAATAACACTAACTCAATTACATCACTCCTAAAGAAAATCCAATTGTCAGATAGTTGGGACCAGTCTCAGCACTAATGTTGTGTAACAGCAGCAAAACTACTAGTGTGAACAGGTCCACACTGAATACTGAAATTTTAATTGCTTTGTTATAATTTTACTGATATGTGTTGGACGGTGTGACTTAGTTGGCTGAGCATAGTCCCATGCACCGGGAGGTCACCGGTTGTATTCCCAGTCAGGGCACAGGCCCAGGTTGCAGGCTGGATTCCTAGTAGGGGGAGTGCAGGAGGCAGAAGATTGATGTTTCTATCTCTCTCTCCCTCTCCCCTACTCTCTCTGAAATAGGCAGAAACAAACAAACATATTTTTTAAAAAAATATTTATTACTTTTACTAATATGTTCCTGAAATATTTTTTAAATAACATCCAGAATTATTTCCTATTGTAGTTATTGTTTCCTACAGGTTTACAAATATATCTGACTTACAAAGGAAGGAAGCAGAGTTCATCAGTCTGGTTTTGAAGCTGCTCTTGCAATATTATTATTTGATTTTTTCATAATCACATTCACTCTTCTACACTAACTCTTGTTTTTCTAAATGGATTTTAACAATGGAACATGTAAGACAAATTCTTTTCTGATGTATTAAAAATGAAACAGTATTTACTGGTTCAAAATGCATTTAAATTATGTAAAATGTCTCAATATTTTTTTACATAAGTTAATGTTTTCACATTATATTTATAAAGTACTCATTTTATAAATTTCAAAAATATGTCTACATAATTATATCTATTTATCTAAATATAAATGTATGGCATCACTTCATAGTAGAGTTCTCAACTAATTATCCCTCAATACTTAGACTTAGATCTAGGGCAACTATTTAATATTTTCAGGTGTGTTTCTCACCTGAAAAGTTGATATATTAAGCTAAATGCTTTTAAGGTCCTTTAAGGAGCCAAATGCTTGAGTCATAAGATACCTCCATTTAGTTGTCAGTCAATTAAAGGCAAATATACTTAGGTGTGCTACCTGAATGATTTCAAGTGATCTGATTTGCCCAATACTTCACTTTTCAAATGAGTAGGAGGAGGCATTACAGATGCATATTACTAATATTTCAGTCCCACTGACTGCCTGGGTATTATGTAGATACCGCTTTGTAGATACCAAGTTTGGCATATTTCCTACTTGTTTTCCTTGTTCTTTTTTCATCTCAGATAATGGACAAAATTTAAACAAAGAAAAGTGTAAAAGCCATTTTATACCTGGGATCCCCTACAATTAGGAGCAAAATTAATCAACATATTTGTCCATTAAAAGGAAAGTTTTTCAAGACAATACATGTAAAACCTTCACACAGATTAAGTGAAGGTTTAAGTGACAGAGTGTTGAAGATTTCACCATTGATAGTAGGAAAAAAACTTTTCACAGATCATCATCGAATTAAAAAATTGTGTTTGTTGTAAACAAAAGTAATATAAGCCTGCCTAGCAAGCAAAAGTGACAGTTTATAATCTAAAATATGTCACCCTTACATTTGAGTCTAATTTAATTTTTCCCCTACCAGCAGGATATCATAAAGCTGGTGATTTTGAGAGTATGTCACATAAATCTAATCTTACATTTCTTTGCTACATTTTTTCTTTTTTTTTCTTATTGATTCTCTCAACCTACCAGGAGATTTTATAACTATTTACTGGCCCTATAACTCCATAACATGTTTCATAAATTACTCTGTGAAATTGCTTGTACAGTCTATCTAAACTCTACGTGTACATACAACTTTCTAGAAATTTCATATATTAGTGAAGACTTACATTGAATTAAATGAAGGGCTCCAAACTAAGGTTAAAACTGTTCTAAACAAAACCGCATTAATGTGTGTAACCATATTACTTAATTATATTCAGCTATAATCCTTTCTTTTAAAACAATAACAAAAGGAATTTGACATGAATATATTTTAATAAACTTTCATAACTAATTTTGAGTTTATTACACTGTTTTTATCAGAGTGTTTGTTGTGTTAGTTTGCTATGTTTGCTATAACAAAATACCATAGACTGGGTAGTCTGAAAAACAAATATATCACCCTGACCGGGGTTGTTCAGTTGTTAGAGGGTTCGCCTTTGCAACGAAAGGTTGTGGGTTTGATTCCTGGTCAAAGGCATCTACCAGGGTTGCAGGTGGATCCCCAGCCCCACTCTGGACACATGCGGGAGGCAGCCAATCCATTGATGTGTCTCTCCCACATCCATGTTTCTCTCTCTCTCTCTCTTTTGCTCTCTCTCCCTCCCCCTCCTTCTCCTTACCTCCCTTCCATTCTCTCTAAAAATCAATGAAAAAAATACTCTCAAGTGATGATTAACAAAAAATAAAAAAATAAAATAAAGTTAAAAAAAATAGAGATTTTTTCACAGTCTGAGGGTTGGAAGTTCAAGATAAAGGTGTTGGCAGTTTTGATTTCTCCTGAGGCCTCCGCCCTTGGCTTGCAGATAGCCACCTTCTTGCTGCTGTGTCTTCACAGGGCCCTTTTCTCTGTCTAACCCTTGCATCACTGGTGCCAATTTCTCTTCCTATAACAACAACAGTTACATTGTATTTGTATTAAGGTCTTATCCTTGTGATCTCACTTAACTTTAATTTCCTCTTTGAAGTCCCTGTCTCCGAATACAATCATATGTGGTTAGGGCTTTGATATATGAATTTCAGAGTAAGACACTTCATTCTATCACATTTATTAAGTGTGCCTATAAAATATCATGGAGTTTAAAGACACAGGAAGGTCCTGAATGACATGCTGAAATGCAAATATTGTCAATATAGAGTAACTCCAGATAATTAGGTTCTGTTTTGTTAAGCTTTCTAGGGAGGAAAAGATCACAGTCAGTTTTGCAGCACTGAAATTTCTATCAGGCTTTCTTTTAACTCCACAGCATTTTGTCAATCTCAGAAGTAATATAAAACAGGCATTCCCTGCTATGAAGAGATAAAGGAGTCCCTATGCATGACCACTTGCAGAATTTAGTTGCCATGCATATTTTCATTATATTGCATTTTATGCACAAATATATGTCCAATAATGCATATTTTAGATAAAACACCTTTTGAGAGATTCGTAATTACCATTTCAATGATATTTTCTTGCCACTCTTGTAATAAACAACTGATTGTTAAATGATTGTGTGACATTTATAAACAGCCACAGAGTACATAATGATTTTTTTTCCCCCCCAAGTACTTGAGTTGAGGAACCAAAGCTTCCAGATCATCACCTGGAATAATTTCTAGCATAATAGGTGAAAGCAAATTTATTTCAGTGTTTAAAAGATTAATTTAGGTAGTGTAATAAATAAATATGATAGGAATTATCTAAATTAGTCACTTCTTAAATACTTATCTAGATTAAACCATAATCTTCATTCTCTCTGAAAATATACTCACTGATAGTCACAGAATGTAGAGAACTTCTGTGTAATCTTGTTCATATGCTTCCAACAGTGAGACTCTAAAATTCATTTATGCTTGTCACCAAAACCTTTTATCCTAGTTGTATCTCTTGTTCTGATTATATTATTGAAGCATCACAGCACAGTAAACTCTGAACTTAAACCAGTTGTTTCTATAGATCCTTGGTTGAATATTTTGGAAATACACTGAAAAAGTGAATCACTAAAACTTGCTGTTAAATTAATATTGATACAACTTTATAAATTTGGACAAATCATAAAAATCTAGGCTTATCTACTTTTATTATTTCATACTGTTTTTCCATTTTTTTCTATAGAAGCTGAAAATATAAAATTGAAAGGATCTTCAAATAAAATATTTGAATTAGTAACTAAAATTCATTCCACAAAAAAGTCAAGTCCAACCAAATGTAAAAAGAAGAAATAATACTAGCTCTTTGTAAATTCTTTCAGAAAATGGAGAGACCATTCCTCCAAATTCATTCTATGTGGCCAGTATTATATTGATATTGACAACTACACTAAAATATGATGAATGCCAATGCTCATCACTAATGACTACATAGAAAGAAAACTATTATTAATTTGCTGAACAGTTGATGGCTTGGATAATTACAGTAAATGGACATAGATTACAAATAAAATCTAGATTAGAATGACAGAATATTTTGTTTATAACACCATGTTTTCAACAAATAAATAAATGTAATCTTGAAGTTAAGATTGCAAAATCTTTAAACTATTTAATTATAAAATCCTAACAATGTTTATACTTTAAGAAGCCCTCAATGGTCTTTACAGAGTATGTCCCAAAATTATGAAATAAAAGGTTACAGGCCTTATGAATGCTAATTATTATGATTAAAGTATTTGCACTTTTCTGAATATAAATTAAGTTTGCAGAGTTCTATTGTAATAATTAATAATCATTACTAAACTAATTTTATTAATATTTGCTGAATGTTTTTATTTAATTTTTCTTTAATTTAGAGAAAGTGAAAATAAACATTAGATTGAGACAATTATTAAATATATTATTAAAGAGGATGCACAACCAGAACTTTAAGAATTGTATGCTTCTCCTTATGAATTCTATATATTTTTTCTTATTTATTATTATTATTATTATTATTATTAACATCTTTATTGATTTTAGAGAGAGGAAGGGAGAGGGAGGAAGAGAGAGAGAAAAATATCAATGATGGGAGTGTCATTGATCACTCCCTCCTGAACACCCTCTACTGGGGATGGGCCCACAACCTGGGCATGTGCCCAGACCAGGAATCGAACGGTGATCTCCTGGATCGTAGGTCAATGCTCAGCCACTGAGCAATGCCAGCTGGGCTTATTTATTATTTTCAATTAAATTTATTGAGGGGAAAATAGTTAATACAATTATATAGGTTTCAAGTGTATAATTCTCTGATACACAATC
Organism: Miniopterus schreibersii; assembly: GCF_964146895.1. Classification (NCBI taxonomy): domain Eukaryota; kingdom Metazoa; phylum Chordata; class Mammalia; order Chiroptera; family Miniopteridae; genus Miniopterus; species Miniopterus schreibersii. The sequence continues at coordinate 24,784,470 of NC_138118.1, read as the reverse complement.
TGTATATTGCATTGTATGCCCACCACCCAAATTCAAATCTTCTGTGACCATATATTTGAATCCCTTTACTGTTTCCTACCCTGCCATCCCACTGAACAAACAATAAAAAGAAACAAACAAAAACTCATAGACATGGACAACAGTATGGTGGTTACCAAGATTCTATATTTTAGTGTTTTACAATAATATTTGTTTTCTCACTCTGATATCTTTCAACATAGAATTAAGCATATTTGCAGGCACTCTAGACAGTGTTATAAACTGTATTATAAGAGTTGCTGAACTTTTTTGCATTTGATTGTCCCTGCCTTCCTGATTAGGTTGAAGTGCCATAGAACTCAAACATAAGCAAATGTTGCTATATATATATATATATATGTGTGTGTGTGTGTGTGTGTATATACATACATATATATATATGTGTGTGTGTGTGTGTGTGTGTATATAGTTCAAAATACTATAGATGTCCCTTGTTCTTCCCATTGACTCCTTCCACCACGTCCAACCATCTTCCCCAGGCCTTCACCACACCATTGTTTGTGTCCTTGGGTTATGCATATCTGCATATAAATTCTTTGATTAATCTCTCCCCACCCAACCAACCCACCCTCCTCCTTCCTTCTGAGATTCATCAGATCCATGCTTCCATGTCATTGAATCTATTCTGTTCATCAGTTTAATAAGTTCTCCAGATTCCACATATAAGTGAGATCATGTTATGTTTGTCTTTCTCTGCCTGGTTTATTTTGCTTAGCATAATATTCTCCAGGTCCATCCATACTGTCACAAATGGTATGAGACCCTTCTTCTTTACAGCTGCATAGTGTTCCATGGTGTAAATGTCCCACAGCTTTTTTATCCACTCACCTACTGATGGGCACCTGGGCGGTTTCCACATCTTAGCTGTTGTAAACTGCACTGCTATGAGCATAGGGGTGCATATATTCTTTCTGATTAGTGTTTCAGGATTCTTAGGATACATTCCTAGGAGTGGAATCACTGGGTCAAAAAGCAGCTCCATTTTTAATTTTTTGAGGAACTTCCATACTGTTTTCCACATTGGCTGCACCAGTCTGCATTCTCACCAGCTGTGTACTAGGGTTCCCCTTTCTCCACACCCTCACCTGCACATATTGTTTGTTGATTTGTTGATGGTAGCCATCCTGACAGGTGTGAAGTGATACCACATTGTTGTTTTAATTTGCATCTCTCTGATGATTAGGGAAGTTGAGCATTTTCTCATATGTTTCTTGACCATCTGTGTGTCCTCTTTGGATAAGTGTCTATTCAGGTCCTTTGCCCATTTTTTAATTGGATTGTTTGTCTTCCTCTTGCTGAGCAGTATGGGTTCTTTGTACACTTTGGAAATTAGCCCTTTATCAGATTCATCCTTGGCAAATATGTTCTCCCATACCATGGGCTTCCTTTGCATTTTGAGGCTGATTTCCTTTGCTGTGCAGAAGATTGTTACTTTGATGTAGTCCCATTTGTTTATTTTTTCTTTTGTTTCTTTTGCCCTAGGAGATGTATCAGTGACAATTCCACTATGTGACACATCTGTGACTTTATGGCCTATGTTTTCTTCAAGAATTTAAATTACATTTAACTCTTCTAGCCATTTTGAGTTTTTTTTGTGTGTGTATGGTGTAACCTGGTGGTCTAGTTTCATTTTTTTACATATAGCTGTTCTGTTTTCCCAGCACCATTTATTGAAGAGATTGTCTTTACTCCATTGTATGGTCTTGCCTCTTTTGTCAAATATTAATTGACCGTAAAGGTGTGGGTCTATTTCTGGGGTCTCTGTTCTGTTCCATTGATCTATATGTCTATTGTTGTACCAATATCAGGCTGTTTTGATTACAATGGCTTTGTAGTACAGTTTGATATCCAGTAGTGATTCCTCTCACTCTATTCTTCTTTCTCAAGATGGCTGTGGCTATTTGGGGTCTTTTTTGGTTCTGTATAAATTTTTGTAATATTTGTTCTAGCTGTGTGAAATATGCTCTTGGTATTTTAATAGAAATTGCATTAAACCTATAAATTGCTTTTGGTAGTATGGGCATTTTAATGATATTAATTCTTCCAATTCATGAGCATGGTATATTCTTCCACTTGTTTATATTTTCCTATATTTCTTTTTTCAGTGTCCTGTAGTTTTCTGACTACAGGTCTTTTACATCCTTGGTTAAGTTTATTCCTAGGTATCTTATTTTCTATGTTGAAATGGTAAATGGTATTCTTTTTTAGTTTCTTTTTCTGAGAGTTCATTGTTGGTGTATAAAAATGCCATCGACTTCCAGATGTTAATTTTGTATCCAGCTACCTTGCCAACTTCATTTATCTAATCTAGTAGTGCTTTAATGAAGTCTTTAGGGTTTTCTATTTACAAAATCTTTTTATCTGCAAATAATGACAGTTTTATTTTCTTCTTTCCAATTTGGATACCTTTTATGTTTTCCTCCTGTCTGATGGCTGTGGCTAGGACTACCAGTACTAGGTTGAATAAGAGTGGTGAAAGTGGATAACCCTGTTTTGTTCCTGTTTTTAAAGGAAATGGTTTTAGTTTTTGCCCATTGAGTATGATGTTTTGCCCATTGGCTTTAGGTTTGTCGTATATGGCCTTTATTATGTTGAGGTATATTCCTTCTATTCCCACTTTGCTGAGAGTTTTTATCAAAAATGGGTTCTGGATTTAGTCAAATGCTTTTTCTGCATCTATTCATATGATTATATGATTTTTGTCCTTCATTCTGTTTATGTGATGTATCACATTTATTGATTTGTGGATATTATACCAGCATTGCATCCCTGGAATAGATCCCAGTTGGTTGTAGTGTATGGTCTTTTTAATGTATTGTTGAATCTGGTTTGCTAGTATTTTGTTGAGGATTTTAGCAGCTATGTTTATCAAGGATATAGGTCTGTAATTTTCTTTTTTTGTAGTATCTTTATCTGGTTTTGGGATTTGGATGATGCTGGCCTCATAAAAAGTGTTTGGGAGTTTTCCCTACTTTTGAATTTTCTGGAATAGATTGAGGATAATAGGTGTTAATTCTTTGAATGTTTGTTAAAACTCACCTGTGAATCCATCTGGTCCTGGGCTTTTGTTTTCTGGGAGTTTTTGATTGCTGCTTCAATTTCATTGGTTGTTATTGGCCTATTCAGGTTTTCTCCCTCTTCCTGATTCAGCTTTGGAAGGTTGTATGCTTCTAGGAATTGGTCCATTTCATCCATGTTGTCCAGTTTGTTGGCATATAGTTGCTCATAGTATTTTCCTACTATCTTTTGTATTTTTGTTGAGTCAATTGTTATATTGCCTCTCTCATTTCTGATTTCATTTATTTGGGTCTTCTCTTTGTTTCTTGGTAAGTTTGTCTACAGGTGCATCAACTTTGTTTATCTTTTTGAAGAACTAGCTCTTGGTTTTATTGATTTTTTTGGTGTTTTTTTTAGTCTCTATGTCATTAATTTTTGCTCTGATCTTTCCTTCCTTCTACTTCCTCGAGGCTTTTCTTGCTGTTCTCATTCTAGTTCTTTTAGTTCTGCTAGATGGTTTAGTAGAGCTTTTTCTTGTTTTTTGAAGTATGCTTTTGCTGCTACAAACTTTCAGGAATTCTTTCACTGTGTCCCATAGATTTGGGGTTGTTGTCTGTTCATTTTGTTTTTTTTCCAGGAAGTGTTTGATTTCTTCCTTGATCACATTGGTAACCCATTCATTGTTTAATAACATGCTCTTTAGCCTCCATGTGTTTGAATATTTTTGAGTTTTTTTATAGTAGTTGATTTCTAGTTTCATGGCATTGTGATCTGAGAAGATGCTTGATATGATTTCAATCTTCTTGAATTTGTAGGGACTTGCCTTGTGCCCTAACATGTGATCTATTTTTGATAATGTTCCATGTGCACTTGAGAAGAATGTGTACTCTGCTGTTTTTGGATGAAATGTTCTGTAAATGTCGATTAAATCCGTTAGATGTAGTGTTTCATTTAAGACTTGTGTTTCCCTGTTGATTTTTTGTCCTGATGATCTGTCCAATGATTCCAGTGGGGTGTTAAACTCCCCCACTATATTTGTGTTGCTGTTGATCTCCCCCTTAAAGTCCCCCAAGAAATTTTTTATATATTTAGGTGCTCCTATATTGGGTATATATATATATAATTATAAGGGTTATTTCCTCCTGTTGGATTGATCCCTTTAGTATTATGTATGGACCATCTTTGTCTCTTGTTATGGTCTTTATTTTGAAATCTATTTTGTCAGAAATAAATATTGCTACTCCAGCTTTTTTTTTAAAATTCAATTTGCGTAGAATTTTTTTTTCATCCCTTCTCTTTTAGCCTGTGTAATTCTTTGCTCTCAGGTAGGTCTCTTGTAGACAGTATATATTTGGATCTTGTTTTCTTATCCATTCAGCTACCTTTTCTCTTTTGATTGGAACATTTATTCCATTTACATTTAAGGTTACTATTGATATGTACTTACTTAATGCCATTTTTCCCTTTATGCTGGTGTACCTTTTTGTTAATATGTCTTCTTTTTTTTTTTTTAAATATATCTTTATTGATTTCAGAGAGAGGAAAGGAGAGGGAGAGAGAGAGAGAGAAAAACATCAATGATGAGAGAGTCATTGATCAAGCCTGCAACCGGGCATGTGCCCTGACCAGGAATCAAACCCTGATCATCTGGATACTAGGTCGACTCTCAACTGCTGAGCCACTCCCGGCTGGGCAATATTTCTTCTTTTTCTTAAAGCAGTCCTTTTTGCATTTCTTGCAATTCTGATTTGGTGGTACTGAACTCCTTCAGCTTTTTTTTTTTTTTTTTTTTTGTCTGGGAAGCTCTTTATTTTACCTTCAATTTTAAATGATACCCCTCCTGGGTAAAGCAGTCTTTGTTGCAGATTCTTGCTTTTCATTACTTTGAGAATTTCTTGCCATTCCTTTCTGGCTTGAACTGTTTCTGTTGAGAGATCTGATGTCAGCCTTATGGAGGTTCCCTTGTAGATCACTGCTTGTCTCTCTCTCTTGCAGCCCTTAATATTCTCTCTTTGTCCTTAACATATCCCATTTTAATTATGATGTGTCTTGGAGCAGATCCTTTTGGGTCCCTCTTACTTGTAACCCTCTGTGCCTCCTGAAGTTGTGTGGCTTTCTCCCTCACCAGCATAGGGGTTTTCTGTCATTTTTTCTTCCACCAAGTTCTCTATCCCTTGCTCTCTTTTCTCCCCCTCTGGGACCCTCATGGTGCGAATGTTGTTTCACTTCATGCTTTCCCAAAGCTCCCTTAGACCATCTTCATGTTTTTTAAGTTTTTTCTTTCTGCTGTTCTAATTGTTTCTTTCTACCTTTTCTTCTAAGTCACTTATTCTACCTTTTGCTTCATTGAGCCTGCTTTTAATTCCTTCCAGTGTGTTCTTGATATAATATACAGTATTCTGATTTCTGCTTGGTTCTTATTTATGAAATTTAGCTCTTTTCTCATGTTTTTACTAATTTCCTTCACCTTTCCATCAAGTACCTTGTTCTCATTAATTTCCTTGAACATCTTTATAATCATTACTCTGAACTCTGTTTTTGATAACTTGCTTAACTCCATTTCATCAAGGTCTTTTCCTGGTAATTTTTACTTTTCATTAATTTGGGAGTTGTTTGTCTCCCCATTTTGGTTGTTCCTAGAGTTTGTATCTGTATATTAGATGTATTTACTGTCTCCCAGTCTTGTGTGATGTGATTTTTTTAGTGTGTGTTCAGTGAAGCCCAGAAGTGTGTTTTCCTTATACTTCTGAGTGATTTGCTCTAGGCATTTACCTTTTGTGGGTGTCCTTTTTGTGGGTTCTTTGGGCTCTCCTGTTGTGATTGGGTCTAGATTGTTGTTCACCCATTCTTGGGAGGACTCTCCTCTGAGTTTGGCTAACTGTGTGGCTCTGCCCCAACCACATCGTGTGAGCTGTTGTACAAGTGCTCCAGAGCAAGACAATACACAACCAAACTACCAGGAATCAAGCATTATCTTATAAAATGTCCTGACAATCACAATGAAAACATCCCAAGTGAAAGTTGAATTGGGAGAGTGAAGGGAGAACACAAATGCTTAAGCAGAAAAAAGAGAGAGAAACAGAAAATAGAATGAGAGAGAGAGAGAAAGAAAAGGCTATTATTGTTAATAGTATTGAAAAATAAAAAATAAAAATAAAAAGTAAAAAATAGAGAAGCTATAGGGAGATAAAAGGGGAAGAGAAAAGATTCTGAAAAAGGCAAGCAAAAAATTAAGGCAAAGCATAGGCATTGGAAAATAGCTGAAAGATAAAATAAATAAGTAATACAATAGAGAGACAAGCAGAAACAAACAAACAAAGCAAAAGACAGGAAGACAGAAGGGAGAAAAAGAAAATAATGAAAGAAGAAATACAGAAAAAACCCCCCAAAAGTTATGCCAATGGAACAAAGAGAGAGAGAGATAAAGCAAGGGCAAGGAGAGAGTCCAATAAGAGATTCAGGGGAAACAATAGAGAAAATCAGTAAACTTATTGGTTATCATGATAATGTCCCAGCATTAAGAAGATAATATCAATAAAATCTTGATAATAGATCAAAAGACAAGACAAAACAAAGCAAAAAAAAAAAAAGAAAACTAGCAAAGCTTAACAAAATTTTAAAAAATTAATTAAAAAATTTAAAAATTAATAAAAAAATTCAAAAATTTAAAAAGAAACAATTTTTCTTTTCTCTCTTAAAAAAAAAAAAATCAGTCAGGTGAGTTTCATCTGGGCAGCTAATATTGCTTGAGGCTCACTGTTTTGTATGCTGATTTTGGTTCTCCTGAGAGGTACTTGTGTATCAACCAATGTCAGAAGCTGTCTAGGTTGGGCTCTGGTGTCCTTCGGTAGTTGACTTATCTGAGGTTCTCTGTGGGCCACCTCCACTTGTCAGTTATTTTGCCTTCCCCTTGTGGTTGCCTGATCTTACTCTATAATCTTCTGAAGAGTCTTTAGGGTGCAGGCCTACTAGTGTAGTTTGGGATATTTCTCCCTTGAACTAGAGGTTCCTCCATCAGGCACTCACTGTGGGGAAGTTAATCTCTGCTTCCAAGCCAGATCCTCAGTCTCTACCCTATCCTTCAATTCTAGTTCCCCATACAATGGCCTGATGCAGTTTCAGATGGACTTCAGTCTGTTGTCATTTCTGTATGGGCAGTTTCAGCAGCATGGGCACAGTGAGTTCCATTAAGAAAAAATTCTGGTGAGCACTTTGTTTTCCCAGCCCCAGAAGGGGCTTTAAGATTTTTTCCCAGTTCCCAAACAATAGTCCCTTAAAGTGTTATTGTATTGTTCTGTGAGCTGTTCTTCCTTCCTCCTCAGGATTTACCCTGTGGGGTATACCTGGGGTTTCAGTGAGTTGAACAAGTCCCTTCTTTCCTGTTGGAGATGGTGCTCCTAGTCTGCAGGAGAGGCTGGCATGCTCCGCCCCTCCCTTACCAGATCTGGTTGGTTGATTGCACGGGCCTCTAATATCAAACTCTCCACTATGCAGACACAAATCCCAGCTTTTTTGGGTCTCTCTCCCCAATGCAAGCCTGGAAGGTGGATGCCAATTCAGGGATCAAAAACTCAAAATGCAGAAATCAACACAGAGGCAGGGAACCCGCCCTGCTTGGACCCTTTACCCTCATGCCTTGGTACCAAGCAGGAGGGTTCCCAAAATTATCCCCATGCAGCTACCCTGCACAGCTGATGTCAGTAAAGCTAGGGCAGCTCCTTGCACTCTGTCCCAGCCCCCACAGAGAGGGACAAAAAACCCCAGCAGCTCTCACAGCTGGAGTCCTGATCCACCTTTCTGGTGGCTCTGGACCCTCTCTGGTGGCAGGAAGGCTCTCGTTCCCTTCCCAGCGCCACACAGACAAATGCTATCTAGGGTTATACCCAATACCTTACAGGAAGGCAGAGGGCCCCTATATTTGGTTGCTCAGTGCATCCCTCCGGCACCTTTCTACTTGGAAGTCACACACTGTGGGACATCCTTTCCCAAGGTCAGCAACCTGGCTGAAAGAGACCTGTGCTGTTTTCCACCATTAAGCACATTGTTTCACTGGGAGATACAGTCTCCTCCTCACAGGCACACTGTTCCCCTGGCTCCCTCTGCCTTCCACTCATGGGCTCTCCTTCCCTTCTCCTCCACTCCAGGTTTGAGATCTCAGCTTTTGGTTACCAGTCCACCCTCTTAAAGGGAGGGAGCTTTGCAGCTTCTAACTCTCAGGGCTTGGAGCCCAGCACAGTCTTCAGGGGGGACTCCCCGTTTCTATACCACTCCTCTCTTACCAGACTCTATGATGTTTCTTCAGTGCTCCCTACTCAAAAAATGTCCACTCAGGTATATTTTGCTGGTGTTTCCAAGCTGGTTAAGCAGTATTTTAGCCATAATTCAAGTCCATGGCTGGAAGTAAGGGCACTCTGCTTCTTATCACAGTACCACCATCTTCCTAGCTCCCTAAAACTTGGAAGTTGTTGATATAAATTGTAAGCAAAAATGTTAGGATAGCCTTATACAAGAGATATGCTTAAAACATATTAGTTTTTTATACAAGTTGCACCGGCAAAGTCATTTTAAATTTTAATAGATGGCAGTGGCTTGAAAAATGCACTGGTCAAAGTAGGTCTTCTAGAGTAGTTACAAAAAGAACAGAAAGGTAGGTTACAGTTAGTCAAATAGTTACCTATTGGCAATCTATTTCACTAACTGTAATGTACCTTTCAGTCAGTTAACTAACTGAAAGGTACATTACAGTTAGTCAAATAGATTGCCAATATATGGCAATCTCTCTTGGCTCTAAGTTATATATATCACTGTAGCCATATGTATCACAGGCAGAGATTTTATTTTATGTCTCATTAACCTGTTAGTCAAGTGAATAATAATAAATATTGCCTATAGTCAGTTATGTAATGAAAAGAAGTAGCTATTTCATTGTGTGTTTTTTAAACATCAATTTAGTTTAAAAATAAATTTGCTTCTATGCATTCAATGATAAGAAAAATGCTCAAATGTACTTTTATAATGCAAATGTTCTATTATCTTTATATTTAGCATTCAGATATTTGAATTACTACATACACAAATTATGTTCAAGAAATAAATCTTTTGAATTACATTGAGAACACACTATACAAAGTAAATATACATATTGTGTGTGTGTATTTCATCAGAGGATAATAACTTTTACATATAAAAGATACTGGAAGTGGAAAGAGTTTGCCAACAATACTTTCAATGTTAAACATCTTACTAGAATTAACTGTTTTTTTAACAAGTTTAGTTTTTAGTGAGACCCCGGAGTCTCTTGAACTGGCAGCAATCTACAGGTTGGGGTGTGGCTGCATGGGTCAATGTTAAATTACCTTGGTGCTATTGGTGGTATGTATAATGTTGATAAAAATTTTGTCTGCATCAATGATGGGCCTCTAGTGTATTACACACTACCAGAAGCAGCCTCTTCATAACGTCGGGGAATTTGATTCTGCCTCTGGCCATTGAGGTGAGTAGTAGACCTACAGGAATGACCAGGACATCTGCAATATTTTGAACATTAAAAAAAAAGAGAGAGATTTCAGCCAGGAGATGACAGTTTAGAAATAATAATATCTTATAAATTTAAAAAAAATTCCTGAATGTTATCTGAAAATATATTTATCCACACAAAATTAAAACTGTGGAATATTATTTAACCAATCTCCTGCTTAGCTAATTATAGTAACATCTTCAGGTAAACTACTATTTTTTACTCAAAATGAGGTAAATATATTCAATGACTAGAAATTGAGTTTATCTTGTAATTACATCTCCCAATTACATCACATACTGTAAAACTTTCTTCATTTATACATTAAAGATGCATTTCATCCTGTAGCCTATTTGCTTTGAAAAAAAAATGAGTCTTTTTAATTTTTTTTAATCCTCGCCATGGGTTATGCATATATGCATTTAAGTTCTTTGATTAATCTCTCCCTTCCTCTACTCCCTGACTCCCACATTCCCTCTGAAATTCATCAAGTCTGTTCCATGCTTCTAAAGGCAGTGTTTATTAAAATACATTTCATTTTCAAAATTGAGCAATTAGTTGTTAAAGTATGTATACATTTTTTTGGGACACCCTGTATTAAAGTATGTTAACTATTATAGAATTTGAATTAAATAAACATTTATAGAGAGTTCAGTATATTAAATCTTTTTTTTTAAATATATCTTTATTGATTCCAGAGAGAGGAAAGGAGAGGGAGAGAGAGAGATAGAAACATCAATGATGAGAGAGTCATTGATCAGCTCCCTAGACCACAACCCAGGCATGTGCCCTGACTGGGAATCAAACCCCGATTGCCTGGATCTTAGGTTGATGCTCAACTGCTGAGCAACGCCTGGCCAGGCAGTATATTAAATCTTTATATGCAAAAACTCTCACTAATTAAAAGGATATTCCATATTATGATAATCAGAAAAGTAATTTTATTTCTTTTAAAAACATGTAGCACATGAATGGTTAAAAAAGCTGTGGTACATTTATGCCATGGAATAATATGCAGCTGTAAAAAAGAAACCTCTCTTACCCTTTGGCATAGCATGGATGGAACTGGAGAGTATTATGCTAAGTGAAATAAGCCAGTCAGAGAAGAACAAGTACCACATTATCTTTCTCATATGTGGAATATAATGAACAAAATAAACTGATGGACAAAATAGATCCAGAGACAGAAACATGGATCAGACTGAGGGATCTTAGAGGGAAGGTGGGGGTGGGGGAGTGGGTGGGGAGAGATTCATCAAAGAAGTTATATGCTTATATGCATAACCTATGGACACAGACATTAGTATGGGAAGGCCTTGGCATGGGGTGGATGTGAGATGGAGGGGATCAATGGGGGAGAAAAGGGGACAATACTTTCAACAATAAAGATAAGTTAAAATACAAACAAACATGTAGCACATAGGAAGCAATGTTCTAAATGTTAAATGTTACACATTTAAAATTCATTTTGTTTTGATGTAGAAAATAGATAATAATCGCTTAATACTTTTTGCATGCAAGTAAATTAAGCTAAATTTCTCACAATAATGTATACTCTCTCATGCACTAAGCAGTCATGCTATTTTTCTGTATGTTTTACCTTCTTAGTTATCACTACATGAAGACTTCAAAGGAAAACTTTTGCAGTCTAGATTAAGTTATAAATTCTACAAAGTGGGAATTTAACATTGTAGAAATGCTAGAAATCTTTTTAAAGATCTCATTTATTATCTTAGCAAATCAAAGCACTATTTGATGTATGGTAGGTATTTTAATTTTTCTATAAATGTATGTTGCAACACAATTGACAATGTTGAACTATAACCCATTTCCTATAAATTTTACTTTAATTATCACTAATATTGATGGCAATAATTTTGACTAAATATTTACATTTATTGATATTGAGGTTGATGCTTTAAAAATACTATCATTCACAGTGTTAAATTCAGGTTTTTTGGACTTTACAAAGGACATATGGAAATTAGAACTATATGTGGGAGCTGAACCATGGGTAGTAGTGAAATTCAGGTAGTATAGATATACAAATTTCCAAGTAGGTCTACTTCTCCTGTATTCTCAGAGAGCCTAATATTTATTTTGGCAACAAAAGGGGCTGCAACTGGAAATAGGCTTGGAATTTGAGTTAAAACTTCAGAACATTTGAAACAACCTATATAGTAAATCATAATACAGATCAGCCATACTTGCATTTAAATACAATGATAAAATACTTCCCTCTTTGCCCCCAAGAAGATATTCTTTCCTATCAAAATAAATACATTGACTTCATAAATACAATATGCCATGAGTTTTTAAAATACTCTGGTGACATAAACTGTTCTTGTACACTGTAGAAGGGGTTTTATTTATACTACTGACTTCATTGAGTTTTTTTTATTGTATGACTGACTTCTACACTTATAAAGTATTTGCAGAAATAATCAAGTGCCAGCACAAATTCAGAAACTTTCAATCATGCATTTTAGAAATATATATGCTCAGCAATTGCTTTCACATCCCATCTTATAATTAATCCATAGGCTGTTTTTAAATCACAGTGTCAGTTTTGAAAGTTGTCTTCAGAAAGACTGCGAAGATGTTCATTTCCTCAAAAATATTATTTTCTAAGCATTATCCTGACTTATGTAATTTGGACAAATCATGAAGGGCAGTTTATGAGGACTTAACGTTATTTTAAAATCAATCCCCCTTAGACCCTAGAGCTGTCCCTTGGGAAAACATTAGTAGGAACTGGATTAATGTTTTGTAGTTTGTCGTTTCAAACTCTCTGTTTTAATATTGCTCAGATGCTACTGGCTATTTGCTGTAGAGTTATTATTTTGTAATACCAAATTTTATGTGCTCTCCTAAGGGTTCCTCATCTTGGTTTTAATTTATTATACTAGTACTTTATTTGGCTGCAAGTAAGGACTTGGGCATTATTCTGTTGTTCAGTTTTAGGTGCCAAAATACTTTGGATCAATATGACTCCTAGAAAAATGAGGCTATAAAAAACAATGTGTTTAGTAGACCATTTTTATCATTACTAAAACTTTCAGTGCAAGTAGTGAAAACTAAGGGTCTCAGCCTTCTCTCACCCTTTAAGAATCTTCAATGTGCTTCTGTGTGATTGTTGAATATAAACTGTGTATGAGTACTTTGTTCATCCATGAAAAAACACATTGAGTTTGAAGTTATTTAATGTTACTATATAAATTACTCTGTAGATATTTCCAGTTACAATCTGATGTGCATAAAGTAATGGGGTAGAGTTAAGAGAATGATTTAGTGCCTTCTTCCAGAAATATCTCTGCTTCTAACAAAAAAACTAAGTTTGAAATGTAGTTTATAAAAAATAGAAAAGGGAAAAGGAAATTCTACATCTCTGTGAACTTCTATGAAGAAAATGATTTATTTATTTTATAAAACAAAGTTCAGATAAATGAAATACTGAGATAATTGTACAATAATATACCACTAGATGTTTTCTTAATGATATTCTATGCAAAATATTTGTTTGACAAGAAGACCTATAACAAGACTTTCACTGAATTGATCTCTTTGCATTTAAAGTAAAGTTCACATAAGAAGTTCATACTGTATTTTTATAGAAATCTAGTAAGAATAGGTACAAATAACATAAACATAGAAAAAACTCATTCCATTAATACAGGTCAGAGTCTAAAGGGGTTTCAGAAGGCTACGCATAAGTAGCCTCTTCCCACATCCCATAGGAAAATATTATGGATCAGCATCTGCTGTAATGTTGTGCAATAAAATGTCTAGAATCATTTGAACACAATAATTTTGTTGTTCTACTGATCTCTGGAGACAGAAGGACAACACTTAACCCTGGAAAGCTTCTGTACAGAAAGTCATTTTTCCAGCAATGGTAAATTTGCTCTTCCCTGGGCTCTCAAAGAGAACAGGTATTCACTAATGGACAATAATGAGTTTTACCTGAGACTAAGGACACAGCTAAACTGAAGAAAATATCACTCAGTGAGTTAATTATTGAGAGATATTTTCTATGTTTAAGTGACTTTTTTTTTTTTTAATTTAAATATATCTTTATTGATTTCAGAGAGAGGAAAGGAGAGGGAGAGAGAAAGAGAGAGAGAGAGATCAATGATGAGGAAGTCATTGATTGGCTGCCTCCTGCATGCCCCCGACCGGGGATCGAGCTCGCAACCCGGGTATGTGCCCTGACTGGGAATCGAACCTGATCGCCTGGATCCCAGGTCGACACTCAACCGCTGAGCCATGCCCGGCCAGGCTAAGTGACATTTTAAATATATCTTTATGTTCACATCCTGTGCTCCTTGTCAAAATTATACAGTTTCAGAAGATGAAAAGTCAGGTAATTTATTCAATAAGTTATCAGTTTTTAATTTTTTTCTTTCTGTTATCTCCTACGCTGAAATCACTGCTTCTTGTGTATTGTTTTAGCAAAGTGGAATTTTAAGTTCATTTTTTACAACATATTTTCTAAGATTTCACAAAAAGATTAAAGCTAAGCTCTACAGATCTATACATCTGTAAAACAATAACACATAAAGAATACATGTTGAAATATTTTTATATAGGCTTTCATGAAAGATTTAAACCAAATGTGTAAATTATTTCTTGATTTTTCTTTAACATGAACAGAGAATTTTTGATGATTCTTCCTTAACAAAGAATTCTCAATACTACATGTGAGTCCATTCTGTTTATCTTTAAATTGAGGTATAAAAATCTGAAAAGCATAGACTGTACAACTCAATATGATGTATAATCACTTCCTAGATTATTCCCAACATATATGAAAGATCCATTGTGCCCCTTCCCAGTCATAGATCCCAGAGAAAACCACTATTTCTGACATCAATATAGATTAGTTGTTGTTATTTTTAAAAATTTCTTATAAATGAAATCATGCAAAGGCAAACTTCCTGTTGGATTCTTTCTTTCATCATTATGACTATGAGTTTCATCCATGATTTTCATGTAGCAGCAGTTGCTCTTTTTTGTTGGTGCATAATGTTCATTTTATGAGTGTAACACAATTTATATATCTGTTCTACTGCACACAAGCAAATGGGTTGTTTTCAATCTGAACAAAGAGGAATAAAGCTGTTATAAACATTTTTGGGCATATCTTTTAATAGATATGTACATTCAATTCTCTTGAGTATATAACTAGGGATAGAATTTCTAAGTCATAGGATGGGAACCTGTTTTTAGTAGCCATTGTCAAAAAGTTATAGAAAGTGGTTGTAATATCTATTTTATTTATTTATTTATTATTTATTTAAAACTTTATTTTTCAATTACAGTTTGTATTCAACCTTATTTTGTATTAGTTTTAGGTATACAGAATAGCAGTTAGACAATTACATACTTTATAAAGTACATATTTGAAGTACCCACTTTTCACCATACATAGTTATTACAATATTGTTGACTATATTTCCTATACTTTAGTTATATCCTTCTATTTTGTAACTACCAATTAGTACTTCATAATCCCTTCATCTTTTTCACCCAGTCCTCCCCAAACTACCCTCCCCTCTGGAATGCATCAGCCTGTTCTCTGCATCTATAAGTCAGTTTCTATTATGTTTGTTCATTTATTTTGTTCTTTAGATTCCATGTATAACTAAAATCATATGGTATTTGTCTTTTGTGTGGCTAATTTTACTTAGCATAATACCCTCTAGGTCCATCTATGCTGCCACAAATGACGTCATTCTTTACTTATGGTCGAGTAATATTCCATTGCATATATGTACCACAACTATTTTTATCCATTCATCTACTGATGGGTACTTGAGTCGCTTCCATATCTTGGCTATTGTAAATGATGTTTGATGAACACAGTGATACATAGATTCTTTCAAGTTAGTGCTTTGGGTTTATTCAGATATATACTCAGAAGTGGAATCAATGGGTAATAAAGCAGTTTCATTTTTAATATTTTAAGGAACCTCCACACTGTTTTCCATAGTGGTTATACCAATCTGCATTCCCACCAACAGTTTATGAGGGTTCCCTTTTCTCCACATCCTTGCCAATACTTGTTGTTTATTATTTATTGATGATAGACATTTTGATAGGTGTGCGGTGATATTTCATTGTGGTTTTAATTCACATTTCTCTGATGATTAGTGACATTGAACATCTTTTCATATATCTATTGGCCATCTGTATGTCCTCTTTGGGGAAGGTCTAGGCAGGTGCTCTATTTTTTAACTGGATTGTTTGTTTTTGCTATTGAGTTGTAGGAGTTATTTATAAATTTTGGATATTAACCCCTTATCAACTGTATTAGTTACAAATGCATTATTATTTGCATTGCCACGAGCCAACTTGATAAGTATCCTTTTTCCTGATTTACAGGTAAAGAAACAGAGGTATAGGTAAGTTGCAGACTTAATAAGAAAAAAAACAAGGATTACATCCAGGTGAACCAACTCCAGACCCAGTGCTTTTAGCCACTATACTACCACTTCCCTTATAAATAAAGATAGCGAAATTTCATGAAGTTACCAAAGAAAAGCAGCAAAGTAATAAAATGAATATGACATATTGGAAAGGAAGAGAAAGGAAAAGTAGTGGAAGTGAGATTTATCTCCTTCCCCATGTAAATGTGGTAAAAATGTCTAAAGTAAACATGCCAAGACACAGCAGGATACGCATAATGTTTAGAAATATGGCAGTAACACTGAAGTAGCGAAAAACTGGAGAAGGGAGCAAGGGTGAGAAAGGTTGAATTTCAGTGTTATTTGAGTTGCTATCATGTTTATGTGCTATTTGCACTAAAAAAAGACTATTTCTACTTATTTAGAAATAGTCAACTGTGTAAAGGCATCAAAACATGAAATTAAAAGTCATCTTTATGTCTCTTATGCATTTGTTAAATATTTGCTTTATCAGGATCAGGATTTTTAGCTAGAAGTCTTTTGAAAAAGAAAAGTCAGGAAATATGGATTTTAAGAATGTGTCCCTGGTAATATTGCCAGGCAAGGGAGAGAGAAGGTGCAAACTGGATTTCAACCCTGCTTCTCAGTGGCAGCTCTGACTACAAAGGCAGGCAATTCTCTGTAGCCAGGCAGTAAGAATATCGATCCTCTGGAACGGTAGTAAACAACTTAGAGTAAACGAATGAGCATCATGGTGCCTGAAGGAATCTACAGCCTCTCTGTGCTGTTCTTTGTTTTTTACAGAGTAAATCTCATAAATATTGCACTAATAGTCTAAAAATGTGCATTTTTAGACTCTGTTATATTTTTACATGTGTTTACTTTATAACAGCAAACACTTTTATGCTCCCTTTATTTTTATTTTACTTTTTAAAAATTATCTTTATTGTTGTAAGTATTACAGGTGTACCCTTTTTTCCCTCATTGACCCATTCCACCCCACACCCACTTTCTGCCCCAGACCTTCACCACACTATTTTCTGTGTCCATAGGTTATGCATACATGCATGTAAGTTCTTTGGTTAATATCTCCCACCCACCTACCCATCCCCACCTTCCCTCCAAGATTTGTCAGACTGTTCCATGCTTCTGTGTCACTGAATCTATTTTGTTCATCAGTTTATTATGTCCTTTAGATTACACATATAAGTGAGATCATGTGACGTTTGTCTGTCTCTACCTGGCTTATTTTGCTTGCATAATATTCCCCAGGTCTATCCATGCTGTCCCAAAGAGCATGAGATCCTTCTTCTTTATGGCTGTATAGTATTCCATGGTGTAAATATCCCATAGCTTTTTTATCCACTCATCTACTGATGGGCACTTTCCAGATTTTAGCTATTGTAAATTGCACTGCTATGAACATAGAAGTGCATATATTCTTTCTCATTGGTGTTTCAGGATTTGTAGGATATATTCTTAGAAGTGGGATCACTGGGTTAAAAAGCAGTTCCATTTTTAATTTTTTGAGGAAATTCCATACTATTTTTCATAGTGGCTGCGCCAGTCTGCTTTCCCACCAGCAGTGTACCAGGGTTTCCCTTCCTCCACATCCTTGACAGCATGTGTCATTTGTTGACTTGTTGATGGCAGCCATTCTGACAGGTGTGAAGTGATATCTCTATAGGACACTGGAAAAAGAAATAAAGGAAGATATAAACAAGTGGAAGAATGTACCATGTTCATGGATTACAAAGATTAATATAATTAAAATGTCCATACTACCAGAAGCAATCTCTAGCTTCAATACAATTCCTATTTAAATACCAAGAGCATATTTCACAGAGCTAGAACAAAAATTCCAAAAATTTATATGGAACCAAAAAAGGACCCAAGTAGCAACAACAATCTTGAGAGAGAAGAACAGAGTTGGAAGGATCACTTTGCCAGATATCAAACTATACTACAAAGCCATTGTAATCAAAACAACCTGGTATTGGTACAACAACAGACGTGAAGATCAATGGAACGGAACAGAGACCCCAGAAATAGACCATGTCAGTTAATATTTGACAAAGGAGGCAAGAGCACCCAATGGAGTAAAGACAGTCTTCAATAAATGGTGGTGGGAAAATTGGATAGGTACATGCAAAAAAATGAAAGTAGATCACCAACTTACTCCATACACCAGAATAAATTCAAAATGGATAAAAGACTTAAATGTAAGTTGCAAAACCATAAAAATCCTGGAAGAAAACATAAGCAGTAAACTCACAGACATCTCACATAGTGATATTTTCACTGAAATATCACCTAGGGCAAGAGAAACAAAAGAAAAAATAAAATAAACAACTGGAACTACACAAAACTAAAACACTTCTGCACAGCAAAAGAAATCAACCTCAAAATACAAAAGAAACCCAAGGTATGGGAGAACATATTTGCCAAAGATGCATCTGATAAGGGGCTAATTTCCAAAGTGTACAAAGAATTCATACAACTCAACAAGATGAAGACAAACAACCTAATTTAAAAATGGGCAAAGGACCTGAATAGACACTTCTCTGAAGAAGACAGATGGCCAAGAGACATATGAAAAAATTCTCAATGTCGCTAACCATCAGAGAGATGTGAATTAAAACCACAATGAGGTATGCTCTCTTTAAAATGGGAATCTACTACTTGAATTTTCCAGTTAAGGTAGTCAAAGCAGTGTTGCTTAAATGAATGGGACTACATCAAATTAAAAAGCTTCTGCACAGCAAAAGAAACTGACAACAAAACAAAGAGACAGCCAACAAAATGGGAGATGATATTTGCAAATGGTAGCTCTCACAGAGATTTAATTACCAAAATATATAAAAAACTCATAAAACTCAACACCAAACAAACAACCCAATCAAAAAATGGGCAGAGGACCTGAACAGACATCTCTCCCAAGAAGACATATGGATAGTCAATAGATACATGAAAAGATGTTCAACCTCACTAGTAATTAGGGAAATGCAAATTAAAACTACAATGAGATGCTATTCCACACCTGTTAGAGTGGTTATTATCAATAAGAAAAGCAATAACAAGTGTTGGAGAGGCTGTGGAGAAAAGGGAACCCTCACTCACTGCTGGTGGAATGTAGACTGGTACAACCACTATGGAAAACAGTCTGGCAATTCCTCAAAAAATTAAGAATAAAGCTGCCATACGACCCAGCAATCCCTCTCCTTGGGTATATACCCGAAAAACTCAAAAACATGTATTCTAAAAGATGTATGCACCCCTATGTTCATTGCAGCATTATGCATGGTGGCCAAGACATGGAAACAGCCCAAGTGACCGGCGATAGAGGACTGATACAGAAGATGTGGTACATGAACACAATGGAATAAATACTACTCAGCCATAAGAAAGAATGAAATACTGTCATTTGCAACAACATGAATGAATCTTGAGGGAATTATGCTAAGTGCAATAAGTCAGTCATAAAAAGCTAAGGACTATATGATTTTACTCATATGTGGGATATAAAACTGAAACTCATGGACACAGACAGCAGTGTGGTGGTTGTCAGAGGAAAGGGGCGGGGGGTGAAGAGGGTCCTAATATATGGTAACGAGAAAGGATTTTGACTTTGGGTGGTGGGCACAGAGTACAATATACAGATCTTGTAACACTGAACCCCACACCTGAATTCTATATGTTCATATTAACCAATGTCACCCCAGGGCACAAGGCAGGGGCTGTTG
This sequence comes from Miniopterus schreibersii, assembly GCF_964146895.1. Classification (NCBI taxonomy): domain Eukaryota; kingdom Metazoa; phylum Chordata; class Mammalia; order Chiroptera; family Miniopteridae; genus Miniopterus; species Miniopterus schreibersii. The sequence continues at coordinate 24,764,767 of NC_138118.1, read as the reverse complement.
CAGCAGGGTGGTCTAGACCCGATCGGGCATCATTCCATGTGTCAGGGAAAACCAGCACGTGATGTCCACTGGGCAAGGGACTGAATCAGCGGAAGGACAGACAAAACTTCAAATGCCCATTGCCTATCTAGAGCCAGTCGTGTGCTAAGCAAATCTGAGGATAGAGCAGAAAATGGGAGAACTTGTCCTTAGCTTCCCATTCCTCTCAAGGTCTAGCAGGCACTGTATTAACTTCACCCAGGTGCTTGTGATGTCACAGATAATGGCAGGATGAACAGGGGCACACAAAGGGTGGAGGTAGGGGGAATGTGGGCCACAAGTCCAAAGCCTAAAAACAAAATGGCAAAGGGCAAAGGATGAGGCCTCAATAACTGACCAACCCCTTTTGGACTTTTAGCAGCTGTGACTCCCTGAAGTGAGTATTTGACTCCAGATGGACCCCAGAGGCCCCATCCACCAGAGCTCATCTTGCCTTAGCATCTGTTCTGTAGTTCCGAGGGGCAGCTTCCCTGGGGTTCCAGAGGCCAGAGCCTGCTCTAAGCCCAGTGCTGGAACCTCCAAGATTACACCCAGATGTGGCCCACCTCTTTGGAGGACCTTCCCAGCTTCTCTGTGAAGTCTGGAGTCAGGTACCCTTTCTCCATGGCTGCCCTGGCTGCCAGCCTCACCTGCCAGGTGTGAAATATTCTGAGAAGTGGACAGGGAGCCCTGACATGACTGGTCCTGTACCCCAAGACATCTTTCTCTGGAAAGCAACTTATTTCTTCACTTCTTTTTAAACTTGGTAGAACAATATTTAAACCTTAGCTCATATAGCTGGTAGCTCCATGGTCAGAATTCAAACCCAGATTGTGATCACAGAGCTTGTGTTCTGGACTATGGTATTTCCTCACAGTATATTTATCATATGTTATCATTTTCTTTCTTTCTCTCTTTCTCTCTCCCTCTCTTCTCTCCCTCCTTCTGCCCCTCCTTCCCTCTCTTTCTTTCTCTTTCTTTCTTTCTTTCTTTCTTTCTTTCTTTCTTTCTTTCTTTCTTTCTTTCTTTCTTTCTTTCTTTCTTTCTTTCTTCTCTCTCTCTCTCTCTCTCTCTCTCTCTCTCTCTCTCTCTCTCTCTCTTCCCTTCCCTTCCCTTCCCTTCCCTTCCCTTCCCTTCCCTTCCCTTCCCTTCCCTTCCCTTCCCTTCCCTTCCCTTCCCTTCCCTTCCCTTCCCTTCCCTTCCCTTCCCTTCCCTTCCCTTCCCTTCCCTTCCCTTCCCTTCCCTTCCCTTTTCCTTTTCCTTTTTCTTCTTTTTCTTTTTCTTTTTTGAATTTCTTAGGGTTCATACTTATAATAAGCACACACATTACTCATAAATTGATCATACTGGCTTCTAGTGCCAGAAGATGTTGGTCAAGGACTACCATTGTCAGCATAGCAGCATCCCACATTTCTAACTGAGCTTTGCAGTCCAGATTTTCTCTTTCATCTAGTTATATATTTCATCTAAATATATAAAGATTATATTCTAAGTACATTGTGATCTATCCTGAAATATATTCACCAGTGTGTTATTCCATATGGATTAGAAGTCAATTTCTCTGGCCTTCCTGGAGTATGTGTAGTAAGGACTCTCATTCATGTCTAGAAAGTGAATGTATTATTTGTTGCTAGTTAATACTGGAGCAATGTATTGGATTAAAGTAAGAGCAACACAATTTGATCATTGTGAGCACGCCACTTGATCCACTATTCATTGTACATTATGTTGTATATCATGCATATGACATGCAGAAGTTTGAGAACAAAGAATCATATAAATCAGCAAAAGTATTTGAATTTACATTTTTAATAAAAATCAATTTAACATATCATTGGACATAATTCATATATTACAAAATTAGTGTTAGCTCTCTGCTCATGAGATTTGTTTATAGTATATCACAGTACATATGTATACATATATATTTTTAAAATATATCTTTATTGATTTCAGAGAGAGGAAAGGAGAGGGAGAGAGAGAGACAGAAACATCAATGTTGAGAGAGTCACTGATCTAGCCCGCAGCCTGGGCATGTGTCCTGACCGGGATCGAACCCCGATCGCCTGGATCCTAGGTTGATGCTCAACCGCTGAGCCATGCCCGGCCGGGCCAGAGTATATTTTGACTTTCATTTCCAACAAACTTTGAGGCTAGTAAGATATAAAAGGTTTTCCTCCTTCAAACAGACCCAAATTCTGTTTTAAAAAAGGAGAAATATCATAAACTCTTTCTAACTTCTCCAGAGCATAAATAATTTACAGTTATGACATTTAACCATATTATCTGATATAATTTAAGGACAGCTCAGTAAGGAACAATCTCTTGATTTTCTTTGTTTAAACAAAAATAGCAAACTGGTACAAATTTGGGACAAGGATTTTTTTATAGGAACTCTAAAAAAGATAATCACATGTCAGACTTATTTGAAAACAATAAATTACTAAATATTATTTCCATCTTTTTTCCCAAAGACAAAAAACTTCACTGAACATATGATTTATTTTGGGGTTTCAGGGCAATAAAAGGGAATTTGGAAAGGATAATCCAGGAAAATCCACCTCTTGATGTCCTGTCAAATGGGAATAGATGAACTGGATGGTTTTTTCACACATAAAATATTATCTTACTTGTCTTTAAAAGGCAAAATAATGTTGGATGGAAAGTAGTTACTCTGACATAATTTGGCTTGGCAGAAGCAAGCAAGTTGAGACAGATTTTGTCAGGCTAAGCATTTTTAAAAAATAATTTAATAATTAATAAAAAATTAATAATAACATTGATTTTTATTTCCAGGTGACATTACTTCTAATTTGACAATTTTTAAAACTCCAGTCCCTAGTAATATCAAATGAACCTAGGGGTGGGCAGCTCTGGATAGAATTTGTAGTAGTGACAATAAAGCATAGCTGACAACCTGTGGTTAAACACTCTCACGCTCTGATTTCTTGACTTGTTTACCAACAATCCATTGTAATTCATACAGTGTTAATGTGGGAGTATAGTGAGTGATCCCTGGAGCTCATTAAATGAATATTTTTCTTTAAAATAACTTTTGCCTCCTTGTTTAAAGCCCCTTTCCTCTCTCTCTCCCTCCCTCCCTCCTTCTCTCTCTCTCTCTCTCTTTCCCCCTCTTTGTTTTCGGCAATGTATCAAAACAGCTCTGTCATTGATGACTTCCACAATTTCTTGGCTTTTATTGGTTTATTAATTTTGATATTTCTGTACTATTTACTTATTTATTTTTAATCCTTACCAGAGGATATGTTTTATTGATTTTAGGGAGAGAGGAAGGGAGACAGAGAGAGAGACAAGCACAGAGAGAGAGAGAGAAACATCAATGTGAGAGGAGAAACATGCTCCTGTATGCACCTGATTGGGGATGGAACCCACAACCTGCACATATGCTCTGACCAGGAATGGAACCAACAACCTTTTGGTGTATGGGAGGATGCTCCAAGGAACAGAGCCACACTGGCCAGGGCTGTACTTTTATTTAAATATGGTTTCAGGAAAAACAGAAAGTAAACGTTTCCCTAGTCTGTCATCTTGAACTGAATGTACCTGTTGATTTTAGCACCCAAAGTTGTCATAGAAAAAACCCAACCATGGCATTAACAGATGTAGCCCTGAAGATTTCAACTTTTCTTCAACAATAACTAAGGATATAGGATGTGGTAATTTCTAATGGGAAAATAACTACTGTGATCTACAACATAGAAAGAACATCTAGACACATGAATACACTTACATACACAATAATATGTATCAGCATGAAGACTATACATACACACATTTACACACACCATAGGCATTCTATATTGTGTGAACTTAAAAACAGAGCAGTTGAAGATTAATATATATTATATTTTCAAGACTCTCTTAGTGAATGAAGTCCTTAGGCACCAAAGCCAGGCTGTCATTGATGAGAACCACTTTTTTTTTTTTTTAATGTCATTTGACAATGTGATTGATTAAGAAATGTCTAGAACTGTTACTGAACTCAAACTGTACAAGTAAAAATCCAGATAAAAATTTCAGGATAGTAGTCTAAAATAATTTTTCAATGTTAAGCTTGGTCTATCTGCAGTCATCTACTCCTGATTTTAATAAGTGCATTCTTCCATATGTGTCAATTATTCTATTATAAATGCTGACATTATAAATTTTCTTTGACAGTATTTTTCAATGCTGACATGATTTACAATTAGAGAAGAATAGAAGTTTATAATAATATTGTGTAACCTGTAATTTAAAAATCAGTTTTGATTTGTGGGATGTAATATTTCCTATCCATATATCAGAACAACAAATGAACTACAGAATCTCAGTAATACTATGTCTATAAGCCATACACTTGAAAACAAAACAAAAACAACCTATTGTATAGCTCCACCTATTTATGCTATACAATGCAAACCTTATTTCTTGCTAATAAAGGACTTTTGCTGAAACAATTTCATTGTCATTAAAACTATTACCTTTCTAAAATGAATCCTTCTGTTGAGCAAAACATGAGGTAAGTAATTCAGTATCCTTGTTTCCTAGGCTGCAACTGGTTTTGTTCAGGGTCTTCCTTAGATTATGACAACTGATTAGCTAATAGAGAAAATTATGTTCTCTGTAAAACATAAAAGTAGAATCATGATGTATACCAAAAAGAAATTCTCTGGTTTGGAACCACTTCCAAAGGAAACCTCACCTTATAAGTGAAAACAAAGTTCAATCCCAGATGCCTGTGCTCATTCAGATCAACCACACTGATGTCAGCAGTCTGCACTATTTTTTAAAATTTATTGTTTAAAATATTACAGATGTCTCCTTTTTTCCCCGTTGACCCCATCTCCTCATGATAACCCACAGATGCTCTTGGATACAGGGAATGAGTTGGTCTAGGTAATATTGTAAAATGTAAAAACATCTCATGCTCTATTCTCAATATATTTGAGATTAGTGAGTAAACTATTTTGTAAAACTATTAGTGAGTAAAATTATTTTTGTGTATTAACATATGTACACAGATATTTTAGCTTTATATCTCACTAAATTTTGATACCAATTTCTTATTAAGTTTCTTCAGTCCCCAAACACTCTACCAAAAAAGTAATTAGAACTTACATTAAGAAACTCCATAGTGAATAATTTTAGAGAAATTTTCCATGCTCATATTCTATTAATTTTTTTTTTTTGAAATTGGGTTTCTTTTACTGAAGCTTACTATTTCTTTAAATTAAAACTTTACTCTTTTAAAACAATTTAAGTTTCACAGCATAAATGAGAGGAAGGTATAGGAATTTCTCCTATGTTCTCAGGCCCCACACATGCATAGTTTGTCTTATTATCATCATCCCTCACTAATGGTACATTTGTTTCAATTGATGAACCTACATTGGCACATCATAATCACCCAAAGTCCATAGTTTACTTCAGGGCTCACTCTCAGTATTATGCATTTTATGGGTTTGGATAAATGTATCCATCTTTATAGTATCATACAAAGTATTTTCACTGCCATAGAAATCCTCTGTGCTCCACGCATTCATCCCTATCTTTCCAACTCCTAAAAACCATTGATCTTTTTACTGTCTTTATGGTTTGACCTTCTCCAGAATACCATATACTTGGAATCATATAATATATACCCTTTCAGATGGGCTATATTCACTTAGTAATATGCATTTATAGTTTCTCTATATGTTTCGGTGCCTTGATAGCTCATCTCTTTTCAGCACTGAATAATAATCCATTGTCTAGATGTAAGGACATTTTGGTTGGTTCCACACTTTGGTAATTATGAAGAAAGCTGCTAACCATTTGTATGCAGGTTTTCATGTGGACATACACTTTTTTACTCCTTCATGTAAATACCAATGAGTACAGTGAATGAATTGTAATGTTAAAATTATATTTAGTTTTATAAGAGACTGCCAAATTGTTTTCCAAAATGATGCAACCATTTTGCATTTTTACCAGCAATAAATGAGAGTTCTTGTTGCTCCACATGCTCTCCAGCATTTGGTATTATGAAACAAAATTTATTCTTACAAGATAAATCAATCTTGAAACTTTTATTATATCTCCAGCATTAAGTTCATGTTTTTAGAAGAAATTATCTAAGCCAATTTTGAAGAACAACAAATATCTTGAATTGTAACCAGAAGTTACATTTATTTGTTCTTTCTATATGTACTTATTGAATGTCTTCTCTATCTCTGGTGCTATAGTGTTAGTGCTATGGAAACAAAGATGAACAAAACGAAATGATTTTGTTCTCAGGAGGTTTTAAATTGTCATAGTGAAGGACAACAAAATCAAGTAAATTAATTAATAAAATTATATTATTGTGTCAGAATATACAATTAAAGTCATTCCAGAGAACAATTTGTTAGTAGTTAGATAAATGAAATGCACAAGCTTACTGTTATCTGGAAGTGAGATAACTTAGGTCTCCATTACTAGCATATTCCATCAGTAAAATATGGTGAGACAGTGCAATACAATGCAGCAATCAGACACAACAAACTAAAGGTACGTACAGCAACACTGGTCTATTTTAAAAATTATGTTGCCTCAAAACTTTAGAAAGTCAGTGAGAACTTAACACTTCTTATATAAATTTAAATACATATTAACCCAAACTGCATTATACATATATTTAATAAAATACCCATAACTAACTTCATTTATCAAACATTTTTTTTTGGATCCCTGAAGAATAAAACAAAGAGCTGACAGCATAGATCCAGGGAGAAAAAAATAATAGTAAAATAGAAATAATAAAAAATAAGATTGAAGGGACTTGCATACAACATTAATGATATTTCCCATGTACTGAGAAATATTTCCAAATAAACTCTGTCAGAGTTTTACACAAAATACAAAGAGCAAGTTGTCATGATCAGACAATTTGATAAAAAGCAATACAAACAGATGACCAAAAACATCACTTATAATCCAGAAATAGAATGTAAAGCAATGATAGACCATTGGTTTCCTTCTCTTAAACTGACAACAATGATAAAATTTTTTAATATACAGCATTGATGAAAATGTATGAAAACAGACTTCTATAAAGTATGGAAGGAAGTATAAAATGATGTAATATTCTTTCAGGACACGAATTTTAAAGGTATATGCTCAATGATCTAGCTGTTTAACTTCTAAAGATATATAATAAAACTAAATGTACTGATATGGTTTTAAAGATGAATGCTGTCATTGATTAATAAAATTATGTAGATTTCAGGTATACAATTCAAGAATATATTACCTATATATTGTATTGTGTGTTTACCACTCCAAGTCAGTGTCACCCCAATAAGTTCAATAAAAAATTAAAATTAAAAATATAATAATAAAGATGGATGTTGAATTTCTGCTTCTAGAATGGTATCATCGCTCTATTCTAATAGACTCTCTGATTATAATACCTAAAAATTTAAGAATAAAAGTAAAGCTTTTATATTTTATAAAAGAATTAACTTACTGAGAATTCTATAGTGTAAACATAAAGAGGTAGATTGTTGAGGTTAATCAAAATTTGGATCAGTACTTGTGACAGTGTGTTTCCTGTATTTTCTTGTTAATGGATTTTCATAGAGGGTGAGCCAAAGTCATGAAGTAGTGTGGGAAATTAAAACCATGAAACCCAGAGGTCTCCTTTTTGGCTGGAGGACATAGGGAAACAAGTCTGAGAAACCTTGTTGCTGTAGATACCTAGAGAAGAGGATCCTCTAAGTCTATGTATGAAGAAATACCACATGTATACACATGACAGATTCAAAGAAGCAATGCAAAGGCTTAAGGTACTGAACTGTAAAAAGGACCACACACTGTAGGTGAGATAGGGCTTAAAGACTGAATAAAATATGCAGGATACATATGTATAAATAATATATGTATATATAATATGTATTTTTATATATAACATGTATTTTATATATAATAGGTATACAGGTTGTACCAAAAAAGTATACATATTTTACCAGCTGATAGCTCAGTTTTGAAAATGAAATGTGTTTTAATAAACACTGCCTTTATAATTATTTAACGTGTGTGTATATTTGGGGGGAACACCTTACATATATTATATTGTATATATAATATGTATTTATTCATAATAATTATAATTGATAGATATAAATATGTGTAATGCATGTATATAGTAAAAGTATAGTAAAATATATTGAATAATAAGTATATCATATAATCTTATCAAAGATATTTGCAAACATCTCTCTGCCTAAAAATTTACATGAATTTCTTAAGCTTAAGGCTCTTCAGAAAATAGACAATATGCTATCCCTATGGAAAATTAATAAATCAGTGCAATAAAATGTTTAAATCTCTATTAAAGGATAGGAGGGTCTATGATGGTTACATGATATACAATATAAGTAATTAAATAGCTAATCTTTTCATAGTTCTTTAAGGCCACAGCTACTCTCCAAATATTTTCAATCCACTAATTTTCTTTTTTTTAAAAAATATTTTTTAAATTGATTTTTAGAGAGAGAGGAAGGGAGAGGGAGAGAGAAACATTGATGTGAGATCATAACATCTATTGGATCGGCTGCCTCCTGCACGCCCCCTACTTGGGATTGAGCCAGCAACCTGGGCATGTGCCTTGACTGGGAATCAAACCTTTTGTGCACAGGATGTCACCCAATCAACTGAGCTACACTGGCCAGGGCTCAATCCACTAATTTTCAGAAGAATTATTTTTCTTTTATCATTTTACACATGGTCAACTATGATTACTCAAGCCCTGACATTTTGTTTCAAGATCCATTTACGGGCTCCCACTTGGAGTGTGAGTATGTTAATACAGTTTTCTGAGATAGAATCTGATCGCTCCTGCTCACCTGCATAAAATTGAACTGCCCTGGATTTAGGTGTCCACATTGATTCAAGCACATGTGGCTGAAGGAAATTCATGTGGTATAAAGCTAGAGTAGCCAATCGGTAATCAATGACTTTTTCCCACAATGGTTGGGCATTTCCCCCCAAATGGTCTGGACTATGCAGGAACTTCAGGCTATTGCTCCTTCATTTTCCATGTAATAAGCTCTGTGGTAGTGCACTCAGTCCTCCAGAGGTAGTATGGGAGATTGCCACCTATGGTCTCTTCTCTAGCTTCCTTTATATATAACTATTTCAACCATGATGCCCCCCTAATAGACATCCCCGTAGTCTGAGACTCAAACAATTTTTCTCTGAGTTCTTTTCAAATTTTCTAGCTACTTTTAAGCACCTGTCAAATATTGATCAGATCAATGCTTTCCTTTTGATCTCATCCCAGGGACTCCGCCACTGTCATTAGCAGGCTTATTCGTCAAATGAGTAACACATATTTACTTCAATTGCTAATAAACAGTTTATAATTATTCAGATTGGCAAAGAACATATATACATAACCCACAGACACAGACAACACTGTGATGATGGCCAGAGGGAAGGGGAGTGGAGGATGGGTGGAGGTGGGTAATTGGGGGTGGGGAATGGAGACAGTGTAATAGTGTCAACAATAAAAATAAAGATAAAAAAGAAAAACTGCAATAAAAAATAAAAATATTTTTAAAAAATTGTAAAAGTGGTTGGATTTTATACTAGCAAAACTCTAGTAAATTGGATTACAATCAAGAGTGCCAGGAGCTATCAGATCTGAAAGAACTTGTCTTGTGAGTACTTTTACTTTGTCTAATTCAATGCAGTGTATCATACTACCTAAATGATGCTAAACAATATACCAACTCCACTCAGTACAGGGCACTAGTGTGATATACAAATGTGTCCCATATTATAAATGTGATATACAAATCTGTCCCATATTATAAATGAATTAAACATCAGGTTTTGCTATGATAATCTTTTCTAGTTCATTTAGCCAGAAATAATATATTAGCTTGCAAGTCTTTTAAATATGTTCATGTACACATATTATTTTGTGTGTGTATACACACACACACACACAGAGAGAGAAGAAAGAAGAAAGGGATGTTGTTGTTGTTGTTTGCCTAAAATAGAGCACAGTAATTTTGCAGAAAAGAATGCTTAGTAATTTTGACCAAACATCATGTGTCATAATATTCCACTTAGAAAGCACTGTAACAGTTTCTAGAAACAGCAGAAAGTCTCTGAAAACTCTGCAAGATTATTCAGTTCCTGGTGTTCTCTTTATTGTAGTCAAATAGAAAATAGTCTTTATTATGAAATAATTACTTTTTTAATTAATAATTTTAAATTAATTATGTATTACAGGATAAAGAACAGACTGATGTCAGAGTAACTGACAGCCTTTTTGTGTTAGTATGCAAATCATGTACTGCAACTAAAAATACACATAGTAATTTTAGAGATGAAAATTTAATACAAAGAAAGTTATCTTGACCATTTAAAATTCAGTTCTCATCAATTTTCTACAAAGATAATGGCAATTTTGTAATTGGTTTAAAGATATAATCATAGGAATAGTATAGACCAAGAAATACTACTAATACTACTAATAAATTCTGCTCCCCTACAAGAGAACCACGTGGAAATAAATTTGTCTTATCACTCATGTTTCATATCATTACTTAAGTCTGTTTTCTTTTTTTCCCCTTTCAGCACATAAAAGAGTACTTTTGTATTAAACAATTGTATTTTAATTTTCCTTAAGAAATGAAGTTAATTCTTAAACTAATTTAATATAAGTTTTTGTGATGACTGTTAATTTTGGTAATTGCTAAGAACTATAGTAAACACAAACATTGTATATGATATAATGCCTGACTGATAAATTAATAATCTTGTTGAGGGCAACATGGATACATAGAAGTAATGAAGAACTTTTTAAAGCTAATAAAAGACCTATAAAGTTCAATATAACCACATTTTAAATATATTTTAAAGAACATTTCTATGAAGAGGAAGATGAGGAAGAAACATGTTATTGGGAATTATCAAGGCATACATCTTGGAGCTCTTAGAACTAGAAATAATCCTTCAGTAATGTGCACATTTAAGTGAAGAGGGAAGAAACGAGAACATTTGATGTGTGAGAGGAAAGCAGAGATACATTTCAAGTTCTGCAGAAATAAGGGATGATTTATCTGAATTCGTAAATCATCATGTTGAGACTGTTGCTGAATAGTAAAAAGTACAAGACAGCTTCAGAGAAGGGGGATTTATTACTATGATTGGGGTGAGAGTTTGATCTCACAGAAAATGAAAGATAATAGCAGGTTCTTAAGTGAGAAAGCCCCTCTTTTACAGCAGTGCTTTTGACATCACTTTACAGATTTCATTCCAAATCATTTCTATGCAATTAAAATTGAACCCTAGCATTAATTAATTTCTTGTTATGAAAAATAGCTTCAAAAAGAAAATTAAATTCTTCTTCAATTAACTAGAGATATCTATTTTAAGCATACTAGAACAAAAGTGAAAGACAAGTTTCTATGATCAATTAATCTAGTACATAATATAAAAGTTCACAAATTATATAATGAGATATAAGATAATATTTTTGTAAAATTGACAGAAAAATCTAAAATGTATAAATATGGATGTTAACAAACAGAAGGAGTAGAAGCAAAGTAAACATAATGTATCCTCATGGACTTCTTAAAGGAGAACAGTTTCTTTCAAAAGAGCTGTAGAAACAGTGTAAGAGGTATTTAGTCTTCTCAATTGCCTTTGGATGTTACTGCTTATATTTCTGAAACTAAGGCATTTTTATTGAGAAATTATTTAAGTGGAATGATTATCCTAAGTGCTATAAACTATTCTAGAGGTTTGTGAGTTATTTTCTTTTATGGAATTATATTTACATATATTCCGTCATTATTTTAATTAAGTAATTTATTATTCATCCCAGTCTTTTAAATGACAGGAAGCTTATTTTAAAAACGTTATTTGTACAGGAATCAGAAATATATTTTTACGCATGACTAAATGGCTCAAAAATAATTATGTTTCTAATAGATAAGCTCTCAACTTATGGTCCTAAGAGTAAATACATCAACTTTATCTGGGAAATGCTGGATGGAAAACAGGGGATAGGACTCAGAAATCTATTTTTACAGGTCTTTCGGGTGATTCTGATGGAGGTTAAAATTTGAGAAAAACTTAGTTTAACGTGGATATTTATATGTTGTTTTAATAAGCTACTTAATTTTGCATTTAATGACATTTATCTTTTTTTTGAACAATTATTGTAATATAGTTGTAATCTAATACAGTACTTTTTCCCCATAGTAATGCATTTTGTCTGTCACACAAATGAACCTTTTATGATAAATTTAAATTGGCATGGCACTGAGTTGTTCTAAAAGTTAATGATTAAGAACAATATACTTCAAAGTAAGGAAAATATGTAAGTTATAAATAATATAAAAATCTTGATTAACATATTAGCTACATAGAAAATGCATGATTAGATGTTACCACAGAAGGTAAATTATACATATATTCAAGGTATCCCCAAAAATGTATACACATTTTGAAAATTATAAAATCAGTGTTACTTAAAATATATTTCACTTTTAAAATGTAATAGAATCAGCTGTTAAAGTGTGTATATATTTTTGGGGGGACACGCTGCATATAATATATAAAATTTACCTTTTACTCTAAACTGTAAACCTGACAAACAATTATACCTCACAGTGTATATTTGCCAAAATTCCTGAATTAAACACTTAAAATTGGTGAATTTTATTGAATATAAATTATATCTTAATAATGTGACAAAAATTTAAGTCATGACTTTACAATTCCACCTAAACTCTCTCCCCTATTTATACATTTCCACGAAATTCTGATTATCCTGAGTTAAATGTTATATCTAAAAATTATATCATAGATTTATCAATGTAGATGAGCTAAGCAAAGGCAGTCCTGGGAACATTCCAGATTTGATAAATAATTTAGCTTTGAGTATGACAGAAGGAAAGTTAAGTTGACCTAAAAACGTTGAACCTTGTCCATTTCAGAAAAATCAGGAAATTATTCTCTCTCTATGAACAGACAGATCAGCTTTTACCTTAATAAGGATGGGAAAGTGCTACAGCACGTAAGTTGTTTAAGCTTTGTCATCCACCTTGTGACACTGAAGTTGTGCCTGTAGGAACACACATAAGCGTTACATCAGATAGGCACAGTATTTAACACAACTGTCCAACAGGTAATAACTTTGGCCAAGTACCAAACCTCCTTGAGCTTCAGTTTTCATATTTGCTTGTTAAGATTAAACATGCAAGCATCTGTGTAGTACCGAGCGTGATAGTAGTACTGGGTAAGTGGATGGCATTGTTTTTCTTTTTTTTCTTTTTTTAATTTTATAAAAATACATCTTTATTGATTTCAGAGAGAGGAAAGGAGAGGGAGAGAGAGAGATAGAAACATCAATGATGAGAGAGTCATTGATCGAGCCCGCAACCCGGGCATGTGCCCTGACCGGGAATCAAACCCCGATCGCCTGGATCCTAGGTCGAGGCTCAACCCCTGAAGCACGCCCTGCCGGGTGGCATTGTTTTTCTTTAGCTGGTACCAACTGTCTCTAGAATTCCCCCAAACCTCATTAATTCTGATATAACCTATTTGGCAATTGCATTCTATCCTTCCACATCTTTAAAAAGGAGTGGCACAAATCCTTCTTATCCTCTGGTGAGGACTAGTGTGATTGAAGCCAGGGAGGTGAGGAAGCAGGAAGCAAATAAATGAGGGCAGGTCCTCTGCCATAAGGATTCTCTGTGCCCAAATTCTGGTATTATGTCGGACGCTAATTTATGGGGTTATTTCTGGAATTGCTGCTGCACCCCTGCAAGCCCCTGCCACTCACAGAAATCAGAATATGAACCTCCATTCATAAAAAAATAAACCAAAGCGGAGAGCTGCCTCCAGGTAGTGCCATCTAAAGCTGGCACCTGAATGGATTTTATGTGCTCAGCCAGACCCCTGGAAAATCCTGAAGCTACCTAAACAGGTTCACTTAGTCCTTCCATTAGCCTTGCAATAACTGCCTCTCCATGTTTTACACGATGAAGCTTTTTGGATTCTGCTTATTACATTATGATAGGATTTAGCTCTATGTAATAATGTATTAATCATGCCTTTTTATTTTGTTTTTCTGATGCTTTGACATGTTGGAGCTTTGCTGAACCTGAAGAGACTGCCCCTCCCATAGCTAGCCAATTCCCAGAGATAGTAAAAGGCTCAACTTTGGACATTCAAGTGCACACTAACCAATAAAGAGCCCACACCTTTGCTACTGATTTTATGAGCTCTTATAATTCGGGCACAATTCTGCTGTCCTAATCAGCCCAGGGCCAGAAACCAGACAACTAGAGATGGCTTCTATATCTAAACCATATATATCATGGTACCTACTGAAATTATTTAAACCAGCCAATTCTAATACTGGTATCCTGCCTTATCTTTTCCAGGGAAAACACAGTAAAAGTTCTTGCCCACATTTCCCCCTCACTCCCTGTGCCTCCTTATTGACCCTGGTGCTTAACCTGTGTGGCCCCCTACATGGCATGTGTGCTCCCTCCTGTTGGTAACTATCTTTTTCTCCTGATCTGTTGATGTCAACATACCTGATAAATAAAAAACAAAACAAAAAAAAACACCCTACATTTTAAAACATAAAACCTGTGACAAGGCATTTGTGCAAAGGAATCTTGTGGGCAGACACCTTGTTAAAATGCAAACCTAAATCATACATTGGAAGTGGGGCCCTGCATTTTCAATAAGGTGATGCCAAAGCTTCTAGTCTATGGGCCACACTTTCAATAGCAAGGTACTGAACTACATTCACTTAGGTTCAATATTCTGTTTTCTAAGAATTTTGGCTAATTATGTTACCTCTTCTCAAATGGTTTCCTTCTTTGTAAAATGGAAATTAAAAACGCTGCCTACCTAATAAACTATTCTAAAGATAAAATGAGGAAATATGGATAAAAATAACAAATATCAAGCTGTAATTATATATAAAACTACGAAAAGTATAAACTGCCATATAAATTATTTCAGAACATAAAATGCTTGTATTTCACCCTTTGATACTCTTGATATAGCATTTTATATTTGAAATGTTTGTTATAGATTTTCTATATCTGTATATTAAAGCAAGTCCCAGAGGATCACTTCCCATGGACATTGCTTCTTATTTTCATATAAGGTTGGAAGTAATAAAATTAAATCTCTCTAAACTTATACTATTAATATCCCTCAAATTCAGAAGTATTTTCTTCAAAATCAACTGTGTTTCTAAGGTTTTGTCTCCCAGAATACAAAGGGACACAAAGTGCAATGTGTCTATACTATTCATAAGATAAAAAAGGTATCATCCCCAAATATTTATAAATATGTTCTTTAAGCCAGAGTAGTAGTAATAGCTGCAAAGCTTACTCTGAAAAACAAATACAAAAACTCAAGGGAAGCTTTGAGACTATTTGATAAAGGACTTAATCTTTCAATAAAACTAAATTTTACCAACAACCACGGAGATATAATTTAATTGAACAAATATAAATAAAGACTTTTTTGTGTACAATCCCCCATAGTACCATGTGGAGGAGGGGACAGGGTCAGTCTTTAAAGAGCTGATATTCTATATATCTATAGGGTAACTCAGACCACTTTGTAGGAGACAGACATGGTAAATGTTTTATGAGAACAAATCCAGAAAGGTGGTTCCCAGAAACCCTCATTGAAGATAAGGTTAGCCTGTATGAAGAAATGTGGAATTTGAAATTCTTTACGAAGTTTGAATTAGTGATAAAAAGATAAGGCAGAGACATGGAATGTGGGAGTTATTGGACAAGGTGAGAGGAAAATGTGTATAGATCTTCATCTTGGTCCACCCGTGCTGTTGCAAAATGATTCCGCTTCTGGGAATATATCCTAAGAATCCTGAAAACACCAATTCAAAAGAATATATGAACCATGATGCCAATATAATAAATCTACACGCAATAAGATATAAACTAGAACAAAAGGAAGCTGGCTCTATTTTGTAGAAGGCTTTTTACCATAGGGAGGATCCTACAATAATATGAACCCAGTTTTTTAAAAAAATGTCTTTGTTAGCAAATTAAATAATACATAATGGTGACCATACAATGATGAACTGGAGAACTAGGATATTTAAACATAAAGTAAATTTCATACTCACTAAAATTCAAGTATTTGGGGAGCATATATGTGTGCTTTCATATAATAGAAAAAATATGAATAAGGGCAAATAATATAGGGCATTAACATTACTATTTTCTATCTATTCATATCTAACCTATTTAATATTAAGCCATGGAGGGTAAAATGCCCACTTAATGATACGGGCTAAAATTATGTTCATCTTAAATTCTGAAAAACTTCATGTTTTGGAAACAGAGCACTACTATAAAGAGAAACTCTTATGTCCCTGGCCAGCTGTGTTTGATCTCCTGGCCTAAAGGCAGGCTTTGGAATAAGATACTGACCTAAAGAACTACCAATTCCCAGATCTGTGATTGAACTGCAGCAGTTTAGACCTCCTTTCACTATTGTTTTATTTGAGTCAGGTCAAATGAAAAGACAAGTCAAATATAGAAAATAAATTAGAATGATGCACATTCTAACTGTAAATTCAATAGGAAATGTTAATTGATTTTTTAAAACAACCAAATTTTGTGTGTTTACAGATTTTTAAATATTGATCTTATATCTAGTAAAGTTGTTCCAGTAAATTATTTCAACTTTATTTTTATTGTTGTCACTATTGCAGATGTCCCCATCCCCCTACCCCTTTGCCCACCCCCACCCAGACATGCCCCCTGTTCTCCTCTGGCCATCACCACACTGTTGCCTGTCTATGGGTTAAGTATATATGTTCTTTGGTTAATCCCTTCACCTTCTTTCATTCAGTCTCCTCCTCCCACCTTCCCTCTGACAGCTGTCTGTTCCATGTATCCAAGCTTCTGTTTCTATTTTGTTTGTATATTTTGTTCATTAGATTCCACATATATGAGATCATATGGTATTTGTCTTTCTCTGAATGGCTTATTACACTTAGCATAATAATCTCCAGGTCCATCCGTCTGTTGCAAAATGATTCCGCTTCTGGGAATATATCCTAAGAATCCTGAAAACACCAATTCAAAAGAATATATGCACCATGATGTTCATAGCAGCATTGTTTACAATAGAAAAGATATGGGAACAGCCCAAGTGCCCATCAGTAGATGAGTGGATGAAACACCTGTGGTACATTTACACAATGGAATACTACATGGCCATAAAAAATAAGGAAATCTTACCTTTTGTGACAGCATGAATGGACCTGGAGATTATTATGCTTATAAGCAAACCAAAATTTTAAAGATTGGTAATATTAGAAATATTTTAATGTAGAAGTTTAGAAGCACAAAGAGATTTAAAAATGTTTTGCTTGCTATGGGGTTGTTGTCTTCAAAATATTTGCAGTTATGCATAATGAAAATAATTTTTATGGTGCTCTAGGTAGCAAGTATTTTTACATTAAGTTATACTACCTATAATAATTTAATTTTCCAAATTGTTTTGTTATGAGTTACAAAAGTAGTGGTAACATGCTGCTCTTCAAAAACAATGGTAGCATATTTATGTCATCAAAAAACTAATTAGTGTTCCTTTTCAAGATTACTCATTAATCAGTTAAACTATCCTTCTGAAAACACATTTCTCTATTAACCATTTAAATGATAGGTATATTCATAGAAATACTGGGTATTATAAATATTGAATAAATTAAATATCTGTTACTTTGAAAAAATAGTCTACTTTTCAAAAATGTATTCAGTATTGATATTCAAGAGAAAATATTTTGTAAAGAGTTTTGTGTCACTTGTTAAGATTGAGTTGTACATTATTTAGTTTTTCATTAAGTGGCAAAATACTTCCTCTATGGTATAGAGCCGTTATTCATTTACTATTGCTTATAAGATTACTATTTGATTTTTTATTGTTGTTGTTCTCAGATAGAGGCCAAATAGAGTACAGTGAATTTGAACAGTTAAGTAATATTAATGGTTTACCTCAAGGATGAAAGCTATTTTTAAATCTACACTTTTAAGTTCTGCTTAAGTGATTATTTTTAGTCTTTTGTTTGTTTTGGCTTTTTAAAGATGATTTTATTGATTTTTAGAGAGAGAGGAAAGGAGAGGGAGAGAGAGAGAGAGACATCAATGTGAGAAGAAAACAGCGATCCACCTCCCCTCCTGCACTCCCCATACTGGGGATCAAGCCAGCAACACAGGCATGTGCCCTAATCAGAAATTGGACCAGCAACCCTTTGGTACGCAGGATGACATCCAACCAACTGAGCCACATAGCTGTTTGGCAAAATTCATTCATATTGTCACAAAGGTAAATTTGCCTCTAGAAAATATAAAATAGTTCAGTAAATACTAATAGAATATCTAAAGCTTGAAGAGGTATTTTCCAGCAACGTGTTACAAATGAAGCCAGCTAATTCTAATGGTAATTATGTTTCAACTGCATAAAAACTAAGTAAGAGATACCATTTACTCATTATGTTTTGTTCTTTTACATGTTTGTAAAAAGTTCTTGAATGATACAGTCAGTCACAAAGATATCAAAGCCAGATAAGGACACTATAAATAAAGAACACTACAGGCCTATATTCCTGATGAACCAAGATGTGAAGCTTCTCAATAAAATACTATCAAACAAAATACATCAATACATTAAAAGGACCACATACCACAATCTAGTGGGATTATCCCTGGAATGCAAGAATGGTTTAACATATCCAAATTAAAATGTATTAATAAACTACATTAATAGAAAGATTAAAAATCATATGATAATTTCAACAGATAAAAAAAAAGCACTTGAAAAAATTAACAATTAATTGATCATGATAAAAACTGTTAACAAAATTGGTATTGAAAAAACATTCCTCAACATATTATAAAGGCCATATATGACATATATGACAAGTCCACAGCTAAATAACATCATACTCAGTGGTGAAAGGTTGAAACTTTCCCTCTAAGATCAAGAACAAGACAAGTGTGCCACTATCACTGCTCCTATTCAACATAGTACTGGGAGTCTTAGCCTGAGCAATTGGTCAAGAAAAATAAAAGCTAGCCAAATTTAGAAAGGAAGAAACACAATAGTCTCTATTTGCAGATGGCAGGATCTTGTATATAGAAAATCATAAAAACTCTGCCAAAAAACTCTCAGAACTAATCAACGAATTCAATAAAGTTTCAGAATACAAAACTGAAATGCAAACATTATATAGAGCCAAGGATTACCATGTCCTCCAGGAAGGCTGCACTGGTAGTTGGCTTATAGGATCCTAGCTTAAAGGTAGTAGGGAAGGTCATTTGCAAACGGGATAGGAGTTTTAGTAAATTTAGGAGGCCTATATTCACCTATAAGTCCTACACTTGAAATCTAATGGGGAGAGTTTCCTTGAGTGAGTTTACTAGTAATGTGACAGAAGAGCTAAAAGTAGAGGCTTTAAAAATTCCATAAAAGGTCCTTAAGAAAACTTCTAGACAGAAGTTTATTCTGTGACTTTAGAAGTTGATCATTTGTTTATGACTTTATCTTTGCGAAACAAACTCAAGAAGAGCTATGTAAATAATTAAGAATATGAAATAATCAGGACAACCTAAGGAGGCTGGCATTTTTGTAATAAAATATAATCTTTGGAAAAATTTATGATAAGTAGGACGTTGGCAGAAATATTTATTGAAGATTTTGGAAAGAGCAAAAGAAATTACTGGATGTCCTTTTGGTGTAATTCTGGCACTTTAATGGATGCTCTGGTATTATCAGATTGTGTGAAAATGTGCACTCTGATTGCTCTTATGCTGACTAGACTAATTTATTTCTCTGATTTTATTTTCTGATTCTAAATTCCAACTGTTCATTTATGGCATATAAGAAAACAACTGAATTTTGTATATTGACCTTTTAACCTAAAATCTTGCTATATTTGCTTATTAATTCAGAGAGCTCCCTGAATTAATTGGATTAGATTTAGTAGATTATATGGAGTGTTCCACATAGACAATCATGTCATTTGTAAATAGACAGTTTCTTTCTTTCCAATCTGTATATTTTTATTTCTTCATTATGTTATTGATTCTTTATTAATTTAATTTTATTCTGAGAGCATACTTTCTATGGTTTCTATTATTCTGATTTGTTAAGGTGTGTTTTATGACTCACAATGTGCTCTATCATGGTGAATATTTATGTGAGCTTGAAGAGACTGTGTATTCTGCTATTGTAGGATGAGGTATTCTATAAATGCCAATTGAGTGAAGTTGATTAATACTGATGTTCAGGTCCATTATAGCCTTATGGGTTTTTCTACCTGTTGGATCTGTGAAGTACTGTTCGAGAGATATTAAAGTCTTCTATAATAATGATGCACAATTTTTCCTTTCAGTTCTATCGGTTTTTGCCCAATGTATATTGATTCTCTGTTGTTAGTTCCATAAACATTAAGGGTTGTTATGTCTTCTTGGAAAACTGGCCCCTTTATCATTATATAATGCTCTTCTTTATCCTGATAATATTTATTCTGAAATGTGCTTTGAGATTAATTATAGGTATTCCAGCTTTTTAAAAATTGTTACCATGCTATACATTTCTCTACCTCTTTACTTCTAACTTCAAGTCTTCATATTTAAAGTGGGCTTTTATAGGTAATATGTAGTTGTCTCTAGTTATTTAATAACTCTGATTAAATTGATGCAGATAGACCAGCTAGACCATTCACATTTGAAATACTTATTGATATATTTAGATAAATATCGAACACAGTTGTAATAGCTTATTTGTTACATTTGATCTTTCTCCTCAGTTTTATTGACACACGATTGACAAATAAATATTGTATATATTCAAGGTGCAAAACATGACGTTTTGATATACATATGCATTGTGGAATGATTACCACAATCAAGCAAATTAACATACCCATCATCTCCCACAGTTAAAATTTTTTTTGCATGTGGATGATACTTGATTTAATCTCTTAGCAAATTTTAAGCATAAATACATTGCTATTTAGTCACAATGCTGTACATTAGATCTGCAAAACTTATTCTTCTTAGAACTCAAAGTTTGTACACTTTGACCATCATCTCCACACTTCTTCCAGCCCCAAGCTCATGTCAACCACCATTTATACTCTTTGTTACTATGAGTTCAACTTTGTATATTTCACATGTAAATGAGATATATACTGTATTTGTCTTTGAGTGTCTGGGTTACTTCACTTAACATAATGTCCTCCAGACTTATCCACATTGTTGCAAATGGCAGTGCTTCATTTTTTAAGGCTGAAAAATATTCATACACACACACACACACACACACACACACACACACACACACACACACGGCATTTTCTTTACTGTCCACTGACAGGCACATAAGTCATTTCCATATGTAGGCTATTGTGAATAATGTTGTTATTCCTTTGGATTTATATGAATAAATGGGATTGCTTTTTATTTTGATATCCCACTTGTTTATTTTGGATTTTGTTGCTAGAGCTTCTGGTGTCAAATCCAAAAATTCATTGCTAAGATCCTTGTCAAGGAATTTTTTTCCTCATGTTTTCCTCTTGGACTTTTATGATTTCAAGCCTTACATTTAATTGTTTAATCCATTTTGAGGTTTTTTTTGTATGGTGTAAGATAAGGGTCCAATTTCACTCCTTTGCATGTGGATATTTATTTTTCCCAACATCATTATTAAAGAAAATATACTTTCCCTTCTGTGTATTCTTGGCACCTTTTTTGAATATTAGTTGACCCTATATGCAAGGATTTATTTCTGCATTATCTATTTCATTTTATTGGTATATGCATCTATTTATATGCCAGTACCATCCTGTTTTGATTAGTTTAGCCTTGAAATATATTTGACATAAAAAGTGTGCTGCCTGCAAATTTGTTCTTCTTGCTTTACATTGCTTTCATCATTTAGGGTCTTTTCTTGTTTTATTCCATTTTAGGATTGCTTTATCTATTTCAGAGAAAAATGCCATTGGAATTTTGTAGAGATCATATTGAATCTATACCTTGCTTAGAATATGTATGTCTTAACAATGTTCATTCTTCCATATCATGAACACAGAAATACTATGTGTCTTCTTTAATTTATTTCATCAATCTTTATTCGTTTTCAGCATATATGTTCTTTAACTGCTTGGTTAAATTTATTCCAATGTATTCTATGCTTTTTGATGCTATTTTAAGTGGAATTATTTCTTAATCTCTTTTGTTATTTTGTATCTTAAAATTTAAAAATTAATTTTGCAAAGGTTGTTATTTTTAAATTTTAAATTCAAAAAAGAGAAACATTCACACAGAAGAGATTCACCTTACCTGCTTTGGGAAAATACAAGGGTTGGCAAAAGTAGGTTTATTTACAGTAGTGGGAACACAAAACACACAGAGTTAATAAAATAATCATAATAATCATAACTTGCATGTCCTTTTCCATATGAACAACTGTAAACCTACTTTTGTCCAACCTCGTATATTAAAGAAAATGGAAGGTTAAAAAATCATACTCTGAACAATGGTAAAAATAGATGCACCCTCTGTAAAAATATAGACTAAACAGTTGAGTCATCGATTTTCATTCAGTGTTGAGGGCATGAGGTAAAATATCAGAGTATTAATCAAAATGTTTAAAATCTTCAAATTTGTCATTTTACTGAATAAATCTTACTGTTATTGTTGATTATTTCTGACATTATTTGCTGGAGTTTTTAAGGTTTTCTATACATAAGATCATATCATCTGCCAAAAAAAAAAAAATTACTTTTTTTTCAATTTAAATACCTTTTATTTCTTTTTTCTTGCATAAAGCTCTGGCTTGGACTTCCATTACAATGTTGAACAGAAGCAGTGAGAGTGGACATCTTTGTCTTGTTCCTGCTGTTAGAGGAAAAGCCTTCAGGTTTCACAATTGAGTAGGAAGTTACCCATGGGATTGTCAATGAGGTCTTAATTATGTTGAGGTACATTTCTTCTAAACTAGTTTAAGCTTTATTTTTTTTTTTCATAAAAGGATGTTGATTTTTGTCTAATGCTTTTTTTTTCATCTATTAAAATGATTATATGATTTTATTCTTCATTCTGTTCATGTCTTCCACCACATTTACTGACTTGGGGATATTAAACCATTTTGCATTCCAGGGATAAATTTGACTAGAGAACAGTGTATCATTTTTTTTTTTTTTTTTTATGCTACACCATAAAATTGAATCTGGTTTAAATATTAAATTTGGTTTGTTAATATTTTGCTGAGAATATTGAATCT
This sequence comes from Miniopterus schreibersii, assembly GCF_964146895.1. NCBI lineage: Eukaryota > Metazoa > Chordata > Mammalia > Chiroptera > Miniopteridae > Miniopterus > Miniopterus schreibersii. The sequence continues at coordinate 24,741,412 of NC_138118.1, read as the reverse complement.
AGGTTCATCAGGGCGTTGGCATGTAATTTTCTTTTCTTAAAATGTCCATGTCTGGCTTTGGTATCAGTGTAATGCTGGCCTGGTAAAATAAGTTTGAAAATGTTCCCTCTTCATCAGTTTTATAAAACAGTTTGAGAAGAATTGGTATTAATTTTTCTTAAATGTTTTAGCTTGTTTGTTTGTTTTTGGTAGCATCATATAAAACAGTTGATGTGTTACTTCCATCTGTGCATTAATTCAGTTCCAAGACAAAGAGCCTACTGATTAAAGCAAAACCTGTGTTCCTTGAAAAAAACCCTCTATCACTGTAAGAAGATAATACAAGTTAAGTCTTCTTACAAAACTTTTTAAAGGGATCTGTAGCCATTTATAAAAACAAATATGAAATAGGAGAAATAACATAGCCAGACTATTCAGGGATTATTAAACACTGACTCCAAATTGATGTTAGCTTCTGGGGACACAAAAATGCTATTCTAGTCCACAATTCAAATTGGGAGATTTAGCTTGTAAGATGATATGTAGTCTAGTCTCCAACTCACAGTGGACCCTGCTGTTCCACTGACTAATGTTTTGGTTATATCCCAAGTTCTTGAATATATATTTGAAATAGATATTCTTAGCAAATGGCAGCATTTCCATGCAGATCTCTAATCCACAGGGTGAAGCTATTATAGAAAGACATCAATAGAATTACCCAAAACTTTGTCTCAATACCAGGATAGTAAATAAAAAGTAATAATGCAACCTGGAGGAAACTACAGAAATTAAGCCCCTATCAAAAACTTGAACAAGGCATGAATGTTGTGACCTATCACATCCCCTCTTAGTTTACCTGAGTGTATATGCAGTAATTGGAATAATCTTGCACTATGACATTGGATTATCATAAACTTCAATAGGCAGGGAATCAAAATGCAGCTTTGTTTTGATGTAATATCTTTGCAAAACAAATCAACGCACTCCTGCATATGCTGCTATGGACCTGAATAATAGGTTTTTCCCATTTCAATTTACAAAGGCCATGAGAAGCATTTTTCTTTTCACTTGGTAAGGCCAAATGTTCATCTTCACAACTTGACAGGTCACATACTATCAAGCTACTCACTACGACATAATGCTAATTAATTCTAATGATAATGAAGTAATCAGTAAAGTATTAAGGCATTCCAATTAGAGATTTGGAGATATATCTCCCAAAATACCAGGAGTCTGCCACACAGTGAAATGTCTGAAGACCAAATGGTCTGGAGCATATCACAATAGCTCTCCCATGGTAAAATTAAAATTGGTGTACTTCATACCACTACCACAGAAAATGAGGCACATACTTGGCAGTTTTTGTTTGTTGTTTGTTTTTGGTAGCAACATATAAAATAGTTGATGTGTTACTTCCATCTGTCCAGTAAGTCACTTAATAAGCTGCCAATATTGAGAAGTACCAGAGAAACAAGAAAACTCTACAACAAACCTAGATTACAATACAAGTTTCATTTCTACTAGGGACCTATGATCTAGCAGTTCTAATGATATTCAGAGTGTCTGTGGATTATGTGTGGAGCCAATTTCAAGCACCAGTAAGATAATAATTTCAGATCTCTGGGTTTTATAGCAAGGACATGTTCCCTTACATAAATAAATATTCTTTTGTGTAAAAACATCTGGCTTGCTACTGGGCCTTGGTAGAGAATTAGTGGCTAGTCATGGAATATTGGATGATCAGGCAACTTGAAATTTCTATCACAAACCAGCAAGTCTATAAAAGTGGGCTTTTAAAAATGTTTATTTTAGAGCTCTCAAACATATAGAACGAATTTATATAAATTTTCACTAAACCACACATGCTAGATGACGCTTTTTATTGGACATTAGTGGAATATGTGGAAAATGAAGAACACCTGTCATATGATAGCTGAATGTGTATAAAGAATTAATGTCCCTAGGATTTAAAGAGATGGCTTTCGTATGCAACTCCTATCATCATCATAACATAATATTTAAAAATTCAGGACTTAAGAGAAATAAAAAAAATTAGTATTTCCACAAAATGGATTCACTTGCATCCTGAGTCTCCAATATTTATAATGTTATCTTTGTTAAAGGAAAATTAAGTATAGTTAATAGCAATAATAGTATGTAGTATTTCATAAATATGTTCCATCTTTCAACAATCAGGCATAAAGTGATTTTTATCAGTATGAATAAAGCTAATCATATGCTATGTAATAAAAAATCAAAACATGAGTTCTTTGTTCTAGTTCACTGAATATGAAATTGAGGAAACACCTAAATATCTGAAAATACATAAGACATACATATAGAAATGCCAAACATGGCCCAAAAGTTTACTAAATTATAAATATATTGATTTTAGATTTTAACTTTTTAAAAGAGGAAACTAATATTGATTATAAAATTATATTCAAGAGCATTTTATTTTACTTTTCAATGTTTATCCATATAATTTATGGGGTGGGTCAGAAATACTATGTATATACACATATATATGTATATACATATGTATGGAGATTATATATATATATATATATACACACACACACATACTTGATAGTGTATTCAATAACTCCCTTGGGAGATGGGCTTTCTTACCTACTTCCTCTGCACTGAGCCTGGGGGAATTCATCCCTTTAAAACAGCCTCTTTGTTTTGCATTGTGATTTAGAAGCCAGTCCCTCAAGGGGCAGACGTGAAAGTTGGGATGCTAGATGTGTGGTCCAAACTCTTCACTCCCCAGGGAGAAGCTGGAGCTGGGGATTCCCTCACAATCGTAAGGTGCTGTCCCCAGCGTGGGGTTTATGGCATGAGTGTGTCTTAGCTTTTCTTACCTGTTTCAATATAGGTATTTTCTCAGTCACCTGGTGTGCTGGAGTCTCTCAACTAGTTCTTGTATTTTCTTAGAAGAAATTGATCCATGTGTAGCTACTCAGTGCATTACTGGAAAGAGGGAAAGTCAGATATCTATTCTTCTGGCATCTTGTTGACATAACTTTTGACTCATATTTTTAAAAGAATTTGGGAAAATAAAAAAGATTTGAGTTTAAAAGCATTAATGAAAGTTCTGTTAGGTAAAGGAGACCAATGCTTTCCCAGGCAAAATGATAATTAATTTAATCAATTTCCTTTGTATACAATCCATATATAGTTGATGTGCACTTTATACTTTTATGCCTCAATATAAATTTTAACTTAGTACAGAAATACTTTTTTAAAAAATACTGAGGCTAAATTTATTATTCATTTGCAAAAGCACTATGTTTTTCACTAAAGAATATGTCCATTAGAGCAAATTTGAACCTAAATATATTTTGCACCCACATTAAGCAGATAATACAGTCAGTAACACCATTTGGCAAAAATCAGTAATATATGAATTAGTCCATTTATACTGAAGTAGTATTTTTTTCCATAGGATGAAATGTGCTCTTAATCAATATTTGAGCTAATTAACAATTTATTAATTAAACAAATCCCCCACAAAAAAAGAGTTACAATAGTCTTTGGTATATTAAAACATGTGATAAGGAAGCACTGTTATGTTTTAACCTAGATCCTATAATGAAATCATATTTAAACTCACATTCATTGGAGCCAGAAAGACCTGGATCACTTATTTAGCTTTGCCTCAAACTGGGTGTGTGGTTCAGGAGTATTAACTTCTTGGTCTTGTTCCTCACCTATAAAAAGAGTATGATCATGAAACTTGAATCTTAAGTTTGTGTGAAGGTTAATTATGATTACACATGTAAATTGCTTAGCACAGTGCTTGCCCTGTTGCAATTACACAATAAATGTTTGCTATGATTTAAAATGGTTGCTATTATTTTAAGAAAATAAAAATGTTTGAATCTTACAAATTTTGTTCAAAAGTACTGTATAGTATCATATTAGAAGTGAATGTATTAATTTAGAATTACTCAAAATTCACAGACAGGAGCTGATTTGTATTATTACATTATGCTTGAAATTCTATAAAAATGAATTGAAATTTTTATTATTTATTAAGCACTGCACAGGGTCTGTTGAGTTATAAGAGAAATAAGAAAGAATCCTTAGTGGCAACCAAAAATCTTTTATGCATTAGCATTAAAAGAAAGATTATAAGATATAAAACTAACATACTATTTGAAAACTTCATTTATAAAAGTATAAGACATCTTTGAGGAAAATGAAAAAGATTTTATAAAGGGAAATACATGCATTATTTTGAAATTAGAAGAGTTATATTACACAGCAATCAATTCTCTCTGACTTCACTTCTACAGTAAGTGCACTCCCAAATTTTTGTAACTAATATTATTGAAGTTGTGAGTCTAAAATTTATATAATATTGAAAAAATCACTCACAGTGAAGGAAATATTTTCTCCCTTTTATTAGGATATAACTTACATATATTAACGTGTACAAACTTTAGGAATATAGCTCAACTTTTTGTAAGAATGTAATTATATATGTACAGCAATTTAACTTTCTCTCATTTCAAGATTTATATTATTGAATTAAAGATGGTGGCAAACTGAGTGGAAGCTACACTGACACTCTCCTGAGACCAAACTGGAATTACAACTAAAATATAGAAAAATGATCCTGAAAAATCAACTGCAACTGAAGACTAGTTGGAGAGCACCCTCATAACCAAGGACTTAAAGTGGAGACCACATAGAGACTTGTCAGAAGTGACAGAGGGCTGGCTGGGCTCCCACATGCAGCAGCTGAAGGTCCAGATGAATATTTTAGCTGTGGGGGGTTCCCACTGAAGACTCTGACACCTAAACCCCAAGCTGGACTTCCCAGCCAAGAGCACCAGAACTGAGAAAGGTCCCAAATAACATCTGGTTGTGGAAAGCAACAGGGCTCTGTCTGCCAGGGAGAGACAACTGGAAATGCATGCACTCTCTTAAAAAGCCACCACACAAAGTTTTGTATGTAGCCATTCACCTTGAGCTCTAGCAGAGGGAGGGCAGAGTGGATTGGAACTGTGTGAGGAAATTCTAGGGATGTGGACTTGGTGACAGAAATCACAAGGCATCCATTTGGATACCTATTCCAAGTCATTCCCCTAAATGGTAGAGGACCTCTTTCACAAGCAGACGTTTACCTTCCAAACAGCTTTTGCTTGGGGCGGTGAGGAGGGAGCAATTGTCCCACCATGCTGGAAAATCTCTTGCCCTACCCTTACCCTGTGGAGTTTCTATAGCCCATGGCTCATTAAGCAAGCAAGAAGAATCCAGAGGCCCATGCCCAGACACATCATAAATAAAATGCCAAGAATTCAAGGCAAAGAGAATCTTAAAGGAAGCTAGAGAAAAACAATCTGTTACCTACAAAGGAGCCCCCATAAGGCTGTCAGCTGACTTCTCATCAGAAACTCTAAAGGCCACAAGGGAATGGAATGAAGTATTCAAGGTAATGCAAAACATGGACCTAAAACCAAGACTAATCTATCCAACAAGACTAACATTCAAAATAGATGGTGAGATATAGAGCTTCCCAGAAAAAAAATAAAGGTAAAGGAGTTTATGACAACCAAACCAGAATTACAGGAAATGTTAAAGGAACTGCTGTAATTAGAAGTAGGAATATATAGAGAGAGAAACAAAGGCATAAAAAATTAAAATGGCAAGAGATAAGTATTATTAATAAACTTAAGTGTAAATGGATTAAATACTCTAATAAAAATACATAGGATAGCTGAGTGGATAAGAAAACATGACCCAAATATACACTGTCTATAAGAGTCCCACCTAAGAACAAAAGGCTCACACAGGATGAGAGTAAAGGGATGGAAAAAAATTTCCATGCAAATGGAAATGAAAAAAAAAAAGCTGGGTTAGCAATACTCATATCTGACACAATAGACTTCAAAATGAAGACCATAATGAGAGACAAGAAAGGTCACTACATAATACCAAAGGGATCAATCCAACAAGAGGATATAACCCTGATAAACATATATGCACCCAATAGAGGAGCACCTAAAGTTATAAAACATCTTCTAGAGGGTTTTAAGGGAGAGATCAACAGCAATACAGCCATAGTAGGGGATTTTTAAAAACCCATTGACTTCACTGGATAAGTATTCCAGACAAAAAATTAACAAGGAGCCCGACTGGCGTGGCTCAGGGGTTGAGCGTCGACCTGGGATCCAGGCGATCGGGGTTCGATTCCTGGTCAGGGCATATGCCCAGGTTGTGGGCTTGATCAATGGCTCTCTCATCATTGATGTTTCTATCTCTCTATCTCCCTCTCCTTTCCTCTCTCTGAAATCAATAAAGATATATTTTGAAAAAAAAAAATTAACAAGGAAACAGTGACCCTAAAGGACACACTAGATCAGATGAATTTAATTGACACTAACAGAACATTCCACCACAAAGCTGTAGAATATACATTCTTCTCAAGTGTACATGCGACATTCTAAAAAATAGACCACATGTCAGGACACAAAACAAGTCTCTACAAGTTCAAGAAGATTGAAAACATATCAAGGATCGTCTTGGACCATGGTGGCATGAAATTAGAAATCAACCACAGTAAAAATACTGTAAAACATTCAAACACATGGAGGCTAAATAGCATGTTTTTAAACAATGAATGAGTTACCAAAGAGATCAAGAAAGAAATAAAAATTTCCTGGAAAAAAAAGAAAATGAACACATAACAACACCAAATCTATGGGACACAATGAAAGTAGTCCTGAGGGAATTTCACACCACTACAGACCTAGCTCAGAAAACAAGAAAAATTTCTAATAGACTCTCTAACCCTACAATGTAAAGACTTAGAAAGAGAACAATAAGAAAAGCCCAGAGAGGTAGAAGGAGGGAAACAATAAAGATCAGAGCAGAAATAAATGACATAGAGACTAAAAAAAATACAAAAGATCAATGAAACCAAGAGCTGGTTCTTTGAAAAGATAAACAAGATTGATGAACCTTTAGCCAGGCTCATCAAGAAACAGAGAGAGGACCCAAATAAACAAAATCAGAAATGAAAGAAGTGAAGTAACAACTGACCTAACAGAAATACAAAGGAGTTTAAGAAAATACTATGAACAACTATATGACACCAAGCTGGACAACTTGGATGAAATGGAAAAATTTCTGGAAAATTACAACCTTCCAAAACTCAATCAGGAAGACTCAGAAAACCTAAATCAGCCAATAATTGCTAATGAAGTTGAAGCAGTAATCAAAAAACTCTCAGCACACAGAAGCCCAGTTCCAGACAAATACACAGGGGAGTTTTACCAAACATTAAAGAAGAACTAATGCCTATGCTCCTCAAACTATTCCAAAAAGTCCAAGAAGAAGGAACACTTCCAAGCTCTTTTTACAAGGCCAGCATTAGCTTAATTCAAAACCAGAAAAAGACACAACAAGGAAAAGATATTATAGGCAAATATCCCTAATCAACATAGATGCCCAAATCCCGCCCAACATACTAGCAAATCAGATGCAGCAATATATTAAAAAGATTATACATCATGACCAAGTGGGATTTATTCCAGGGATGCAAGGCTGGTACAATACTTGCAAATCAATAAACATGATATATCACATAAACAAACTGAAAGAAAAAAATCACATGATCATATCAATAGATGCAGAAAAAGCATTCGAGACAATCCAACACCCATTTTTGATAAAAAGCCTTGGCAAAGTGGGAATAGAGGGATCATACCTCAACATAGTAAAGGCCATATATGACAAACCTACAGCCAACATCATACCCAATGGGCAAAAACTAAAACTTTCCCCCTATGAACAGGACCAAGACAGGCGTGTCCACTCTTATTCCACATAGTACTGGAAGTCCTAGCCACAGCAATTGGACAAGAAAAAAACATAAAAGCCATCGAAATTAGAAAGGAGGAAGTAAAGCTGTCATTATTTGCAGATGGCATGATATTGCACATAGAAAATCCTAAAGACTCCACTGAAAAACTTCTAGATTTAATAAATGAATTCATCAATGTAGCAGGGTACAAAATTAACACCCAGAAATCATTGGCATTTTTATATACCAATAATTTACTCTCAGAAAGAGAAAAAAAGAAAACCCATTCACATTACAACAAAATAATTAAGATACTTAGAAATAAACTTAAGGAAGAAGGTAAAAGACCTGTACTCAGAAAACTACAGGACATTGCAAAAAGTGTTAGAGGAAGATATAAACAAGTGGAAGAATATATCCTGTTTATGAATTGGAAGAATTAACATCATTAAAATGCCCATACTACCCAAAGCAATCTATAGATTCAATGCAATTCCATTAAAATACCAATAGCATATTTCACAAATCTAGAAGAAACACTTTGAAAATTTGTATTGAACCAAAAAGGACCCAGAACAGCCACAGTAAACTTGAGAAAGAAGAACAAAGTTGGAGGGATCACAATACCAGACTTCAAACTGTATTACAAAGCCACTGTTATCAAAACAGTCTGGTACTGGCGCAAGAACAGGCATATTGATCAGTGGAACAGAACAGAGACCCCAGAAATCAACCCAAACCATTATGGTCAATTAATACTTGACAAAGGAGGCAAGAACATACAATGGAGTAAAGACAGTCTCTTCAATAAATGGTGCTGGGAAAATCTGACAGGTATATGGAAAAAAGAAAATTAGACCACCAACTTACACCATACAAAAAATAAACTCAAAATGGATAAAAGACTTAAAAGTAAGACATGAAACCATAAAAATCCTAGAAGAAAACATAGGCAGCACAATCTCAGACATCTCTTATAGATATATGTTTGCAGATACATCTCCTAAGGCAAGAGAAATAAAGGAGAAAATAAACAAATGGGACTGCATAAAAATAAGCTTCTGCACAGCAAAAGAAACCATCAACAAAATGAAAAGGGATCCCACTATATGGAAGAATATACTTGCCAATGACACATCTGATAGAGATAATAAATACCCAAAATATATAAGAAACTCATACAATTTAACAAAAGGAACAATCCAGTTAAAAAATGAGCAAAGGACCTAAATAAATACTTCATCAAAGAGGACATACAGATGGCCATGAGACATATAAAAAAATGCTCAGTCACTTATCATCAGAGAGATGCAAATTAAAACCACAATGATCTATCACTTCACACCTGTCAGAATGGCTACTATCAACAAATCAAGGAATGACAAGTGCTGGCGACGATGTGGAGAAAAGGGAACCTTAATACCCTGTTAGTGGGAATGCAGACTGGTGCAGCCACTATAAAAAACAGTATGGAGTTTGCTCAAATTTAAAAACAGAACTACCATTTTACCCAGTGATTCTATTTCTAAGAATATATCCTAAGAAACCTGAAACCCAATCAGAAAGAACTTATGCACCCTTATGTTCATAACAGCACAATTTATAGTAGCTAAGATCTGGAAATAGCCCAAGTGCCATCAGTAGATGAGTGGATAAAAAAGCTGTGGTACATTTACACCATGGAATACTATGCAGATCTAAAAAAGAAGGATCTCTTATCCTTTGGGACAGCATGGAGGAGTATTATGTTAAGCGAAATAAGCCAGTGAGAGAAAGACAAGTACCACATGATCTCACTCATATGTGGACTATAATAAACAAAATAAAATGATAAACATAATAGATCCAGAAACATAGAAGCATGGAACAGACTGAGGGATTTCAGGGGGAAAGTGTGGTTGGGGGAGTGATTGGGGAGAGATTAATCAAAGAAATTATATGCTTATAAGCATAACCCATGGACACAGACATTGGTATGGGGAAGGCCTGGGTGTAGGGTGCATGCTGGGTGGGAGGGGATCAATGGGGACAAAATGGGCCATCTTTAATACTTTCAACAATAAAAATAAATTTTAAAAATAATAAAAATAAAAATATATGTTTAAAAGGAAAGAACAAGTCACTCACAATCCAATAATCATTGATTAATAATAAGTAAGTAAATGAATAAATAAATAAAAGATTTATATTGCTTACATACCTGGAATGTTCCCTCTCATACATTGCAGCTAGGGGAGCTCTTCCTAGTCACTTCCCCTTTCAAACGTGATCACTATTATGATCTCTATCACTATGAATTAATTTTGACTGTAATATTTTATTAAAATAGAATTGCTCAATATATACTTTTGATTCACATTTTTAAAAATGTTTTTATTGATTTTAGAGAGAGGGAAAGGAGAGGGGTAGAGGGAGAGAAACATTGACGTGAGAGAGAAATACTCCTGCACATGCCCTTGCAGGGGGGATCAAACCCGCAACTGGAGTATGTGCCCTGCCTAGGAAGGGAACCTGCCACCTCTCAGTGCATGGGACTGCGCTCTACCAGCTGAGCCAGGTCTCTCTCACATTTTTGTGATCAAAATCTTTGTTTGTGAGTTCATCCATACTGGTGTTTGTAACAGCAGCTTCTCTTTCCTTTGACTATGCCATAATTTTATGCTTTCTTCTGTTGTTGGACACCTGGGTTTTAAACATGTTTGTTATCATTAATAGTGCTGTTATGAACATTGTTTTACATGTCTTTTCTTGGTCATAAACACTAATTTTAAATAAATAAATACACAGAGTGAAATTGTTGAGTTAGAGGCTAGTATTGTCAACTTCAGTAAATATTGTAAGTTTTTCCGATATTTGCTCCAATTTACAGATCCTTAAGCAACATACGTCAGCTTTAGCTTGTCTGGATCCTTGCCCAGCACTGGGTATAGCTGGATTTTTCCATTTCAGTCATCCTGGTGAATGTATGTAGTATATTTTTGTGTATTTTATTTGTAAACTTCTGGTAAGTAGTGATATTGAGTTTCTCATCATATAATTTAGAGATGTTTTTGAAGTACCCGTTTGATTTTTTTAAAGTTTACCTTATGAGTACTTTTCAAAAAGTTAGTACTATATGCATCCTCTTTGTCTTGCTTATCTTAAGACCATGAATATATCTTCTTATGTTTTCACCTAGAAGCTTTTTTTTAAAAAAATTACCTTTCAAATTTATACTCTTGATCCTTTCTAAATTATTTTTGTTTGTTGTGAGAAGCTTGTCAGGATAAATATTTTCCTTATGAATATATAGTTTACCAGATTTTAAATTTGAAAACCTTTATCTTACCCATTAAATTGTATTGATGCTTTTGTAAATCATGTAACTATGTGTTTTGGTCTATTTCTGAACTATCTGTTATGTTTTATTGAGTTTTTTAAAATCTATTTTGGTAATAACATAATGCAAGAAACTCTAAAAAAACATGATATAAATTAGTAAGATTTCTTTTTAAATTATTAAAGCTACAGTATTCAAGAGAGAAACTTAGTATAGATTTTATTTCTTGAATTGGTAGGGTTCATAGTTGGTAATTTTATAATAATGTCAGTCTCTACATTTATATTTCATTAACTTTTCTATATGTTGTATTTGTAATACAAAACAAAGAAAAATGATTCTGAGTCAGACAAGTAACCAGGTGCTTACAATATAACAGGATTAATTTTCCAACTCTTGCATAGTAAATTGTTATTCATCAGGAGAACGGAATTCTGAGAATTTCCATTAAATAATTGTTCACAACTTTATAGATATTATTTTAAATTTTATAGTGTTTTTAACAATGAGAAGTGACTAACCATAGAGGGTAATGTGTAATAGTGATAAATCTGCAGGTTGTGAATAACTGCCCTGGCCTTTTACACTACCCCAGAGCTTTTTCAAAGATGATGTAGAACTTGCCTAACAATGCCAAGGAAGTTCCTGTCACACTGGTAATACTCAAGCTGTGAAACATTAACAGAAATTCAAATATATTATCTGGGAGAAAGGCATTTTTCTTCATTTGTTATATGTTTTATGAGTAAAAATTTTAAACTTAAATTTAAAAGTATTGGTAATTAGCGATAGGTCACAGTACAATGTTCTGTCTAAAGATTCACAGTTCTATAAACAGTGCTATGGCAGAACAAAGGAAAGACAAACAAGTGTGTTCTGGAGAAATACGGAAAGTGTTCACAGAAGAACTAAATTCTGGCTGGATTACAAAGTAGGTTTAAGATCCTGGCCATGCAGCTCAGTTGGTTGGAGTGTCGTTCTGTACACCAAAAAGGCTATTGGTTCAATTCCTGGTCAGGGCTTATACAAGAGGCAACTGATTGATGTTTCTCTGTCTCTCCACTCACCCAGGATTAACTCAGCACTATCAAATTGAAGTACACAGCACGTGGAGAAATTGCTCTTTCATGAGGTGGTTACTTTAAATTTGATTACATCAGCACATTTCACATGATAATCTGAAATCTCAAAGAAGGTGAGACACTCTGCGTCCCTCGTTTGTTCTGATATGATGAAAAATGAATGAAGTAAGATTGATTTTAAAGGCTGAGTGTGATGGGATTATTAGGAACCAGCATCAGGAAGACACACTTTTTGTTTTCTTGAAACTGAAGAAGAGTGAACCTCAGCATTTCCAGGAATTTTGAAATGTACAGATTAATAAAAAATGTTTACCAACAGATGACAGGGCTTTCTCTCAAAACAACTGTCAAAAAATCAGTAGCAAATCCCATCAGAAAATATGCAGGATGATGCTGGCTTTACCAAATAAATCATCATCTCAATTCTACTGGGTAATGAAAACAACAAAAACACACATTTGCTATTGATTTAGGACACTGTGCTGCTTTGCAGATCATTTGGCATTTTGTTTTAAACAAACTACTAGCTTCCCAGAATGTTTCTTTGTTTACTTTGTGAGATCATCACCCAGCAGATAATTGAACACTTGATTCTTATAAAGAAGTTACAATTAATTGCCTTTTTAAGATAGTTATTGAAAATTGAAAATGTCTAAGAATGCTGTGTTTTCATTGTAGCTCATCCATTTCTTCTTATGACTTTGTTTATTAAATATCCCACTTAGTTCATGGTATTCTTTGTAATCCAGGCATTTTTACCAATGATATCTTTTTTCATCTGCGCTTTATTCTTACTCTCTCTGCTACTAGGCTAAGAAAAAACAAACAGTTCTGATAACAACTGTAGCCCTGTGCTGCCTACAGGTTTCCAGTGAAACAAAAATAGCTGGGGATGACAAACTTTTACTATGAAGGGTGAGACAGTACATATTTTAGGCTTTTTTAACCACATGGTTACTCCTGGTCTATTGTAACTGCTCAGCTCTGTTGTTAGAATATGGAAGGATCCAGAGACACTACATAAGAACATTGGTGTGGCTGTGTTACAAATAAAAGTATGTTTATAAAAATAAGCAGTGGCCCAGTTTGGTTTGAATGTAACATTTTTTCCCTGCCCCTGGTCTGTAAGCAGTTGCTTACTTTTCAGAAATCTGCTCCATTTTATTACAGTTTCTGAATATTCCAACACATGTTTCTTTAACTGGCATATATCCTCAGAAAGTTTCTGTTACATTTTATTTTGTCTTTTAAGGTACAGAATTTGAAAAAAAGGTCCTTGGTAGTCCAAGGAGAAAATTTTTTGCTTAGGAAACAAGCTGAAATCATGATGCCTGATGCAGAAATTTTCCCAGATCTTTGTGCCTGACATCCATTATCCACCCCTGTAGAGACGACTGTGGAAACTTTTCATCAAATAAAGAATATTCCCTTTATTTTGAGCTGCTCCAACTACATAAACTCAGTGATTGAACTAGAAACCATAATTAATAGGGAGTGTAAAGAAACAAACCATTTATTTTAGAGAAGTACTCATGTATCAAGAAAAAACTATAACTGATGCTGCATAATTGAATAGAGAAAGAAAAAATGTTAATTATTGGTCCTGAAAAGAGCCTGAGGAAGAGTGGTAAAACCTTAGGATGCTCTACTATTGATACAGGACACAAAACAGCTCCAGGCCGCCTGTCACTACTTGAGCCAAATTGAGTAGAGATAAGGTTGAATCATATATGAACATTTATTACAATAATACCTGTAGTATGAAGAGAGCAGCAGGTCATCCTGTAAATTTTGTTTTAACATTTTATACTAGCTGGCTGATTATTTATGGATGACGAAGAAAGACTGTATGCAAGGGGGAGGGGAGTGGTGGCGGTTAATGGCTGCAGGGCCCGTGGTCCATGTGTCTCCTTCCAGGACCTTGAAGTCCAATAACAAGGTAGTTAATTTTCAATGATGTTAAAACCCAGTTCTACCAGTTCCTGGGACTGGAGAATGGTTAGCATTCCTGGGCAAATTCCCAGAGGGGATCAGAGTCCAGGTACAGCAACCAAATCAAAGAGTGTTCTGTTCTTTGTCTGTTTTCAAAATGTATTTTCTTTTCTGAGCAATGGACCCATCCGGGTGCCAAAGCATCTCTTATCTTTTTACAGCCCTGTTTTTCTCCTTGCAACACATCCTCCAGTTTCCTAGGGTCTGTAAGAAAACCTCTTATCTATAGTTAGTAAGGTGAATAACCATTAAACAACTGTAGTCCTGTCCCTATTATGTGCCCTCCCCCCTTTCACTACCAGCAGTAATGCCTCCAAATCTAGGCTTCACATCAGAATCACCCGGGGGCAGGGTGGGGTGGGGGTGCTGGGTAAGCCAAAGATCTGTAAGAATCAAGATTTCAGAAGAGAGACAAGGAAACCCTATTTTATAGGTGACTCTGATGCAGCTGCTCTGTAGCCAGGTATTTGAAAACCACTGTCAAACCAGCCATTCCAAATGCCTCAAAATCCAGATGAGAAAATTAAAGCTGAGAGACAACTACGTGCCCTTATCTCCAATCTGCTCTGTGGCAACCCAATTCCTTTTCTTCTGAACTGGGCTCTCTCACTCCGTATATGGTTTCCTACCAACATGACACTCTTGATCATAGCACCTTCACAGCCATGATGTGAGCCATGTTTGTCCGACCTTCTTTTGTGTGCATCCACCTTCCTCCACCTTCCTACTCAGGCTCCTTTCTTCTTTGTCTACAGGCCCGGCACTCTCAATGCTGCCCTCAAAAAAAGAAATTAACAAGTGAATCTTCCCTGAAGAAAAGACCTGAGAGCCATTGTCATTACAGTATCAGTGTCTTCCATTGTTTTAGTCTATATTCTCTACATATTTTCAATGTCATAAACTCTAGTTCAAACAAATGATTGATAATTTTCAATACACTATTTGTTTATATTATCCTGCATGCAAGCAGATTTCTGAATCAGGGAGAGATTATTACTTACTCATTTATAATAATAACCATGCCCCAATTTTTCCTTCTGTGGTGATATGGTAAGAGTCAGGTGGGCGATTCTGTATGTGACCACAAGGGTTTTTTCTTACACTATGGGAGAGGAACCCTGAAATTAAGAATCTGTGAGATTATATACTAGATGTCTGACTGACACCTGGAGAGAAAGTGTTACTGGGAAACCCGGTGGGGCTTGGGGTTGCCTGTCACTGTATCCAATTCAAAGGAGGCAGGGTTGAATCATATAAGTTGTTTATTGAGAAGGCCAGCCAACTAAGAAGAGAGGGAACATATGAGCATCAAAAATCTGTCTTAAGGAGTGGCCCAAGGGATCAGGTTACATGGGGCAAACTGAGGCTGGGAATGGAATGCAGCTATGTGCAGTGCTGGAAGTCATTCTTTTGATCTTGATCACTTGGTGATGTCTCCATAAAGTGAGATCTTAACCCATTGTTCACAGTTGCCGCCACCTCCTTAATTGCTTCAGTCTGGGATTAAGGGGAGTGTAGGGTGCAAAGGCCTAGGATAGAGAAGCTTAAGGAAAAAAACCTTAGCCAGGCAGGGCATGGCTCAGCGGTTGAACATCAACCTAGGATCCAGGCGATCGGGGTTCCATTCCCCATCAGGGGACATGCCTGGTTGGGGGCTTGATCAATGACTCTCTCATCATTGATGTTTCTATCTCTCTCCCGCTCCTGTCCTCTCTCTGAAATCAATAGAGATATATTTTTTTTTAAAAACAAACAAAACCTTAAATCATTGCTTACATAAGTATATGTGTTCTACAATATTATAAGTATTCAGGTGCTCAATCTTTGGAAATTATAAGTGCCCCTATCTAAAGAAACCAATATCCCCAATGTAAACAAATTATTTTGGGAAAAAAAGGGAAGGCCCCTGAGTTCTAATCTATACAATGTAAATAAACACCTCCTGAGAAGAGATAATATAAGCATTTCTGAGTTTATAAGTCTTAACATGTTTTCCTGGTTCAAGTTTTGTTCTCAGTTAAAATGTAAACAAATATCTATGGAAAGGTGCATCTTTCCCGTGTTCTTGGGGCCATCTAATCACCTTTAAAATTCCAAGACTCACCCTTTAAACCTACATCTCAAGTGCCTTTGCTCAGAAAGTCCTTACCTTGCAAAAACATGAAAATATTCTCTTTACAGTTTCACGATTATTGAAATCATCATATCCTTAAATGCAAAGAGATAAGAGGGTACATGGTATTTATGGGTAACAGAGAGGTTCTCCTGACCTCTTTTTGACAGCTGCACATACCGATTTTGTTTAGAGCAAAGCATCTCCATTTAGATTTTACCTCCAAAATGGACAGAGTGACTTATTTAATATTGTTTACTAGTCACTTCCTCATTAATTAATTAATTTTCATCCTATAATCTTTATCAAATGACCACCGTGTTGCAGCTACTGTGCTTCTCTGTTATGTACTAGTGGCACCAAAGTATATTAAATTAAATTTTTTGAATTTGTATTATTCTTGAACTAATTGAAAAGGAAAGAGGGAGAATGTGAGGGAAAGAAAGAAGAAGAAAATAAACAAGAAATAAGAGAAGCACAAATGTATTAAAACTACTACCCACCAGGATGTGTACTGTGCATACCTACCTGGTATAACTCATTTAATTTGGATGACTTAACCCACGTTAAAATTCTAGGAAGTGCATATTATTATTATCCCCATTTTACACTTCAAGGAACAAGTTTAGAGAGGTAACACAATTAACTAGCTGGTCAGTGGCAAATACCCTTACTATACTACAACACAGAAGACTGCCTCCTTAGACATCAATGGCGTCCTATACACATAATGTAAATGAGTAATTACCAAACATTTTGGTTAGCAATGTAAGTGCAATAGAGCTAAGTGTTTTGTGGCATAAAATACAAAAATCACTAACCCTGCTGGGGACACAGTGGAGACATGCCTTGTGAGCACTTCAGAAGAATGCCCTGAATACCAAAGGCCAGCTAGAGTATGCTGAGAGCAAAGAGGCAAGACTGAATTCATCTCAATTCCTTTAGCCCATTATTCATTCAGCAAATACTTATTTCATAACTCTGGGTTCAGGTACTGGAAATGCATTGGTGGAGAAGACATACATAATCCTTGCCCTTATGGGATTTGGAGTATGTAGTCAGTCCATAAAATCATATAATATTTGATTTTTGTTACAATGGAGAGATTAGAGGGTACTAAGGGAAAATGGGTCCCTAGTTCATTTTAATGAGGTCAGGAAAATTTCTGAAAAGGAAGCAAAGCCTGACTGAGTCTTGAGGGACAAGCAAGAGTTAATCAGGTAGAGGGGACTGGAGGGGTCAATGGGAAAGGATGTATCAGAAAGAGAGAAGGGCATAATGAAGATTTTTATGGAAACTGACACAGATTTAGTACTATATTTTTACAGCTGTAAATATTTGAATCTCAGTACTCCACAATAATAATTTTCACTATACTTATGAGAGACTTTATGTGCCAGGTAGTGTACTACATGCTTTATATATCAGGGCTACTCATAACCATCTTATGAAGAACATATACTAGAATTTCAGATGGCTAAAAAAAAATTCCATTTGTCATCACAGCATTATTCATAACTCAATAACACATTTAATAAAGGGTCTAAAAAATATTTTCAGGGAAAAAAAACAACAAACAAATTGAGTGAAGGAAGAAGAAGTAGTATTAATGAGAACAAATTACAATAAAGTTGACCTTGAATAATGTGGGGGTTAGAGACAGAACCCCCTCTCCCCACAGTTGAAAATCCACATATAGCTTTTAACTCCCTCATAACTTCGCTACTAATAGCGTACTGCTGACCAGAGTCTTACCGATAATACAGTCAATACACATTTGTATCTTACATGAATTACATAGTGTATTCTTATAATAAAGTAAGCTAAAGGAAGGCAATCCCATAAAGAAAATCATAAGGAAGACAAAATACATTTACAGCACTGTGTGTATTTATTGAAAAAATATGCATATAAGTGGACCTGTATGATTGAATCTGTGTTGTTCAAGGGTCAGCTGTACAAAACATTTGAATGAGTTTCTTCTGCCACTATATAATCCTAGGAGATTTTATTATTTAATGAAAGAAAACAACAACAAATATACTGCTGGAAGCCAGGACATCTGGATTCTCATTTTTAATTACTCATCTAAGTTGATCATTCAGACACTCTGTAACTCATCTCTTTATTCTTTCATTTATTTAATTTTAACTCCACCTTTATCTATCTCAATAATTATTTTCCTTTTAATGCAACTTTTAATTTCTTACTCTTATTATCACATTATATCTGAATTATGGCAATAACTTCCCAAGTACTTCCCTCTAGTATTCTTCTACTCCATATATACCATTAGAATAACATCCTAAGTATTGCTTTCACCAAGTAGTTTTATATTTTAAAATCCTATAATTAATTCTTTTTATTTTTAAAATTTTTCTTTATTGTTGTAAATATTACAAATGTCTCCTTTTTTCCCCATTGACCCCTTCCACCACACACCCACTCCTCACCCCAGGCCATCACTACACAATTGTCTGTGTCCATGGGTTATGCATATATGCATATAAATTTCTTGGTTAATCTCTCCCCACCCACCCACCTACCCACCCACCCTCACTTTCCTTCTGGGATTGGTTAATCTGACCCATGCGTCTATGTTACTAAATCTATTTTTTAATCAGTTTATTATGTTCTTTAGATTCCACATATAAGTGAGATCATGTGATATTTGTCTTTCACTGCTTGGCTTATTTCACTTAGCATAATATTCTCCAGGACCATCCATACTGTCCCAAAGAACCCTGTTTTGTTCTTGTTTTTAAGAAAATTATTTTAGTTTTTGACCATTGAGTATAATGTTAGCTGTAGGTTTGTTGTATATGGCTTTTATTATGTTGAGGTATATTCCCTCTATTCCCACTTTCCTGAGAGTTTTTATCAAAAATGAGGGCTGGATTTAGTCAAATGCTTTTTCTGCATCTATTAATATGATCATATGATTTTTGGTCTTCATTTTTTTTATGTGACATATCACATATATTGATTTTCAAATATGATACCAACCTTCATTCTTATTGCCTCTAAAGTTATTTTTCAAAGCCCTGCTTGTATCCAAGTCATTCCCTCCAACTCGGTTAATCCGTACCATTATTTTTACCCAATATAAAATCTTTACATTAACCAGAATGTTCCATAAAAGAACTGAGAACTCCCCTTCAATGCAATGGTCTCTCACTGCACTCAGATTCTCCCTTCAAACTGCTTTCTTAGTGCTCTTCATATAACTAAACCATAACAATTCTTCAAGATCCAGCTTTAATCAACCTTCCTCCAGGAGGGCTTTCTGAAATTATTGGAATCAACATTAATATCTATTTTCTCTGATGACCTAGAACATTGATTACCTAATCTATTTGGTTTAAATAAATATCAATTTCTAGTAATATTTTGTTGAGTGCCCCTTAAGGGCAGGGGTCTTGTTGTACTTCATTTAAGTCATCTATACTCACAAGTGCTTAATAAAGAGGTGATCAAAACATATTCATATAATCAAACTTGGAAAACTTATTTTGTGGTAGAATGATTTAAAATATATGGCACAGTGACCTTCACTTAAGCCACAGGAGCAATGGTGAATAAATACTAAACCCATTATTTTCATTGGAGATACATATTGCAGTGATCCCCTATGCTTTTATGACCTAGAATGAATTAGGTCAGACTCAAGATAAGAAGGCTATTCCCTTTCATGTAAAATCAGTAGAGGAAGAAAAGTTCTTCCTTACAGCTGCATAATAATTGTGAAAGATCATTTCACACCCAGAAATTGGACCTAATTTGAGCCCTTTCAATAAAGTAAAGAAATTTTGTTCTTAATGTTTTCTGATTTAGAGATTCAACACCAAACTGCAAGGTAGCTTCTAAAATAATTTGTACTCTCTACCATCACAAAGAATGAAGTTAGGTGTTTAAGAAACATTGTGTATGTTAACAATTATTAAACATCAGTAAAACTGGAGTCTAACAATTAAAGTTAGTATTACTATATATAGTGATATGGTAATATAAATGTTTATTGGTATCTTTCTGTATTATAAGCTTTGTTAATTGCCATCATCTATATTAACTCATTTAATTCAATCCTCCCAACAAATCAGGAAGGTTGGCGTTATTATTTCTATTTTGCAGATTAAGTACTAAAACTGGATGTGACTAGTCCAAATCATTACTGTATTAAAAAAAGCCAACCTCAAATCCTGTTGTTCTGCTTCTTTCTTTTCACTATACTATAGTCAATAATATCTATGTACACACAATTATTGTTATTGTTAAAATATTTTTATAGTTATAATAAGTTAGTATAGTTCCATTTATTCAAGCATATCACCTAAAATTTATATACTTTTAAAACTTTCTGAAACTATAGTAGTGTTACTAATACTCACGTGTGTCAGGAAATATTTCCTTCACTTCACTGTCATTCTTGGTTGTCATTATAATCTTCCCATCACAATGTCTATTCATAAAACAATATTTTTCCAAAGAAAAATATTTCTTGAATGTTTTGTTTTGTTTATGGTGTCAGTAATATAACGAGCACTTCTATAGCTCATCACTTTATATCCTGAAAATATGAGAGATGTGCCATTCAAAGTATTTAAAGTTTTTAAAGACTCTAATATTTACCTTTATCTGATTGTGAAACACTAATTGTTTTTCTTCATTTCATAAAATAAAAGACTCAGTAACTAACTAGGACAGATATAATTTTCTTCTACAAAAAATAAAATCCTATTGCCCTATGATTAATAATCTGTTGTGTATTTGGTATGTTGTGACATATTTTTCCTTTTTTCAGTTGAACTTATTGGGGTGACATTAGTTAATTAAACCATATAGGTTTCAAGTCTACAGCTCTGTGATATATTTTTTCTTTACTTGAAAACTAATTTGATTTTAAAATCGAGTGCATAACTTTTAGAGAGCTTGTTCTCCCATTTTTTTCAATTTAGATAAAGTTCAGATCACTAAGACAAAGGGTTTTTGCACTCCCATGAACCACAAAGACACTCAGCAGTCACTCAAGTCATCACTTCCTGTTATAATGAGCCAATGTGCTAGTACTACTATATGAGGAAAATTTAGAATCAGCTGTTCCAAGGCTCTATGTCAAGACTTATAATTAAAGATTAAAAATTAAAACATTTTTCAAAAAGGGAGCTTCTGAATTTGTGCCAGGAATAAATAAGATGTTCTGTGGCCCTGGCTGGGTAGCTCAATTGGTTGGAGCATCATCCTGGTGCATCAAGGTTGTAGATTTGATCCCTGAACAGCGTACCTACAGCAATCAACCAATGAGTGCATAGATGGATGGAGCAACAAATCACTCTCTCTCTCTTATCCTCTCTAAATCAATCAATAAATAAGAAAAATTAAAAGTAAACATAAGGTAAGAAAATGCAGGTCATATTCTCAAAGAGATAATAAATGTAGTGAAATATTTACATGTGTATGGTTTTTAATATACACTCTTGATAAAGGCAGTTGATGGAGTTACTGCAAAAATAACCTTTTAAATCAACAAAGCTATTCATTTAGGTACTAAAGTTACCTTAATATTAAATTATTCAATTATTTTCATTCTAATAGATTTCATGATAACTAAGCACAACAGTCAAATAGCTTCATCTTTACTGTAACTGTATCATTGGAGAAAAATAATAAGAATCATTACTATCTTTCTGTATTTTTTCAGTTTCCTCAAATTTCAAATAAACAGAATGCTAGAAGGAAGGAAAATTTACAAAATTACATTTTCTACTTAGTTGAGGTCTCAACATTGTAGTATAAAAGTATTTTTAAGGCTAAAATTTTCCCCCCTGAATTAATAGAGGTGTTTCCCTACATTAGTGGGGTAAATAAAATTTGCTTATTGGCAACTGGATAGTTGCACTATTTCATAGGTTGGCTGGTTATATTTAAAAATCTTTGACAAATGTAACTAGTGTATAAGTTTTAAGTGATACTTTTTGTTTTTCTGTGTTGTATTTTTAATTAGACTTATCTCAGTGGTGTATAAATATGAGATTATTTTCTTCTCTTGTCATTACCTTAAATCACACTGTGTTGAATTGTTATTTTTTTCTTTTTAGTGTATAACACAATTTTTAGTCATTTTTGATCTATTCATTTTAATAATCCAAGTGCAAACTATTTGTGTTTCCATCTACTCTAAGTTCTCTTGGAATTCTTTATCTTTTCCTGCCTGGATACAGGGAGGGTAATGATTAGGGTTCTCAGGTACCTGTTTTGTCCTTTCTGTTAAAAGCCCACTTGCTTTTCTGTGTTAAAGGGAGGAAGAGATGGGAGGGGTGGTAGAAAAAAGGACAAATAGCTTTATACATAGCTGGTTCTTAAATTCTTCTCTCAGTTGTCACCATCTGTCTGGATGGTTATGCCGACCCTCAGTGCCTTCTTTGTGAGCTTGTTCTCTTTGGGACTTTTATGTGAATTCTCTGAATTATCCTATAAGCACTATAATTTTTACAGATTTCCATGAGAATGTTCCAGCTCAATCTTTTCACATTTTTCAGTTCTGGCAAATAGAGTATAATTCCAGAGAAACTTGTTGTTGGGTCCTCTAACCCACAAGGCATCACTAGCCCCGCCCATGGAAAGATCAAGCATCCTTGATATGCTAAACCTGGGGAAAGTCACTACCCACCTATCACCTTCTGCATCATGCCATGTTTCTTAAGTGACTTCTAACCCATCTTGGCACAAGAGCTGGTTTGCAGGAGTGTTGTCAAAGAAGATGTCCAACAGTTATATTCCAAAGGTTTTTATTTTATTTTACTTCATTGATTTTTTTAGAGAGAGAGAGGAAAGGGGACAGAGAGAGAGAGATTTGTTGTTCCACTTATTCGTGCATTCATCAGTTGAATCTTGTATGTGCCCTGACTGGGGATTAAACCCACAACCTTAATGTATCAGGGTGACTGAGCTACCTGGCTAGGGTGATTATATTCCCAGTCTTTAACACTGAATCTCTTGGAACAAAATAATATTTTACCTTTCCTACTAAATGTAAGCCATACGCTTTACCAATATTGTTTGAGAAGCACTCACAGAGTAAAAGTTGCCTATAGGTGGTGTACTGTTCAGAGTATATTTAAAAGCAGAGTTGTAGTGGAAGGTGGGTTACTTGTAAACTGTAGTGTTTTTCCAAGCTGCCCAAGTGCATATCTTGTATACTCAGGTGCCCAGGTCTACAAATTATGGCTTCTGTTTACCCACAATACTCAACTTTCCTTTTCACACAAATTAATTTAAATAATGCAGCTACTAGCAAAATTGCACAGGGTGAAATAATCAGTTCTGAGTCACTTATATTCCCTTTTTACTCCTTTATCACCTTTAATAAAATTTATTTTCCCAATTCAACACTGTGGTGACTTTCAGCATTTTCCCTCTTCCAAAAGGAAATCAGATCTTTTATGACATTAGTTATTCTGATAATGCCTATTTATCTAAATATTAAAAATTTCCTATGTGTTTGTTTTTCTAAAGATTTTATTTTTTTAACTCTGAAGGGAAAGTCTTTTTTGTTATATAAAGTTTAGATCATATTAAACAGGTAGGTATAAATCTTAGGATTAGAGTGACTATCTAAATAAGCCTAGAACACACCTAATTCCTGTCTCTGATGTCCACACTCAGGAAGATGAGAAGAAAAAGGTTTTATTCTTTCTTTTTCAAATTCTTCCCAGTCCATCTACCTTACCAAAGACCCCATCCTGTGCTTCTCCTTTGCCTTTTAAATTACACCACAAAATATAGTGTTGCCTTAGCAGTATTTAATATCTTAGAGTTTCTAGTTCTTAAATATCCCCAAATCCAAGTCTAAGGGAAAAAGGAGAATACCTGAAGTGAGACGATGACATAGGGACTTTTGCCCAGAACTAGAAAATACAAAGGTGGCCAGGAAACCAAGTCAAGAGCAGGTAGTCAGAAGGAACTCAGGATGAACTGACCACAAAAATGTAAGCATCCCTCCACTCCTTACTCAAAATCACAGAGGAGGCTGATTTTATCTCCTTTCTAACTGCCTGCTTAAACAGCATGCACAGGTGGTCATGGTTTCACCACTGTACAACCTTTGTAGGGTGGCAGTAATGAGTGGTCTGCCAACTTGTCCCCACAGTGTAGGTGGGAACATAATTACCAGGCAACTCAGCTAGAAAAGGAAGTCACCTGACTCTGAAATGGAAAATTCTGCAAGCCTGTATTTTTCAAGAAGCCCTTCTTTTTGCACAAACCCGCTTTGTCCCCAGCTTATAAAAGCAGATAGCCGTTCCTGTGTGCTGCCTCCCTTGTAAGCATACTCTTAATAAAATCTGTCTGGAAATTTCTCTGAGGTTTCCTTTCAGTTTCTGTCTTGGGGAACCCAAGAATCCCAATGACAGTAACAATAGGATTCCAAGAAGATCTGAAGAGTACTGGGGTAAACATGAAATTGGAAAAGGTGCACTCTCAACCTGAAATGTGGCAAGAAAAGTTTGGGTTCAAGAGAACCCCTTTTATTGAATCTAGAATAAATATGAATCTAAAATAAATATGAATGTTCATGTTTCTGTTAACATGAGTATTTTAATTACTAATGATTATGACTAATTGTACCTAATTTTTAAAAATTACCACACTAGCTGATAATGTGCATTTTAAAAAACTAAATTAAGAAAAATTTATATTTGAGAAATATAAAAACAGTGTGAAATAGTATTTATACCTAAATATCATGATGTACAAATAACTATGCACAAGACTAATGCATATCAATTTATTTCACATCACTGTGACAATGAACTATATACATGTGTACTTAGTGACATCACCACTACTCTTCTAGAACAATTGGCTATTCTTATAGTTATCTTCTCCCAAAACACATATAAGCAACAGAAAAAATGTGTTCTGCATAAAGTCAAGCCACTTTTAGAGGATTTAGCGTACACATACTACAACACTCCATTAGTACTTAAAAAAAGGAAAAAAAAAAAGAAAGGTAAAGTGTTTTAAAAGTTTATGGCTATTATATGGTGTTGACAGAATTTAAATCCTGCAATTGAATAACTGAGGTGCCCATTTTTCTACTAGCTGTTAGCCTAACAGTTAGTTAGATCAAACTCTCATCTCCTAGATTCCACCTACAATTGTAACACTACAGGCAATTAAAAAACTGCATATCTACTTTCTTTCAGGCCAACCTGAGCAAAACTTTTACCTCATTTTATGCTACCAGATGAAGAAAATTCTCTTCTTTCAACATATTTTTCCAGAGTAATTCATTAATATCCTTTCCTTATACTTTCTGGTCTAACATGTACTCTGTTAAAATTTTCTGAATAATTTTTATTAAATGCTGTTATAAAAGCAACAAGTGGAGTTCTTCAATGGCCAAAAAGAGTAGCTAGTATACTGATAAAAATTTGGGGTCCTTTCTAGCTTCATGAGCTTTTGATATTGATGATTAATACATACATTAACAATTCTTTACAGGTCACAGGAAACATTTATTGGTCCAAAGCATTAAAAATAATGCACTTGACAACAATCAATATGTGATCATCCTTGGCTCTCTACTATCCTAAATAAATGTTGAGCTAACTTTGATCTCTCTTTCACATGCACATATTATCTTATTTTATTTATAGGTGTTTTTTAAAAGGCATACAAACAGATGGCTTGATTTAGAAAGCTTTGCCTTATCCAGAAAAATTAGGCTCTGTCCAGATGGACTTGCAGGCCTCAGTGCCAATATTGTACCTTTACCATATGGACAAGAAAATTTATGGCAGCAGAAACTATGTTCCACTTCAGACTGTAGCATAGATAATGTTTGATTACTTCTTCATACTCATTAATTCTTGTCATTAGGGAACCAGGGAATAGGAAATCCTATAAATAAAGTATTAAAACCAGTATTTTCAAGATTCTTAGCCAGTTCATAATTAGCAAATTGCATATTAGCCCTTTATTTTTTTCAAGTTTATAAAACCTTAAACATGTAAAACAAGTTAAAGAAAGATAATTATCATCTTTTATAAAATTATACACAGACTTCTAATGCTTATCAATTTATAGAGTAGAAACACTCACAAACATGAAATACAATTAGCAACAACATAGCTAAAACAAATTCTATAAATCTCTTATAACCCTAAGTGAGTTCCTGGGGGAATTAAATTTGAATTAGGTCTTGCAGTGAGAAAGGAGCAAATTGTTTCTTGGTTACAAAGGTAAACTTTTGAAAGTTTTTTTTTTTAAAAGAGGAATCGATTAAAAATATTTTTAAGAGAAAAACTTGAGGATATGTTTAGAAAGAGGAAGAGAGGGAGAGAGAGAGAGAAAGAAATATGAGAGAGAAACATCGATTGGTTGCTTTTCATATGCTCACCAACTGGGGATCCTACTGCAACCTAGGTGTGTGCACTGACCAGGAATCGAAACTGCAACCTTTTAGTGTGCAATAGAGTGCTCTAATCAAATGGCCAGGGCAAGAAAAAAATGTTTTTAAGTGGAGCAGATTAAAATTTATGTTTTTCACTTGGAAATTTCTATCACCAACATTTTAGGTTTTAATAAATACATATATTTGTAATAAAAAATGTTTAATGATTAGACATTTGTTTTAGCTATGTTGTTGCTAATTGTATTTCATGTTTGTGACTGTTTCTACTCTATAAATTGATAAGCATTAGAATTCTGTTTACAAAATCAGAATTCTGATAAAAAATGTCTTCTGATTAAAAAAAAACTACATATATTTGTAATCAGAAGTGTCTCTAAGCAATTCTGTAGAAAGAAAAAGTCTTTTTCTAGTCCTTTCTAAATCATTTTCATTGCATCTTCATTGCAGGTCATCTCTATCAGAGATAGGCCTTCCTGGTCAGAAAGGAACAAGTCTTGTGTCACTATAACATCTTCATGTTACGAAAATATATTGAACCTTAACCAGTTTGGCTCAGAGATTAGAGTGTCTGCTCAAGTACTGAAGGGTCCCGTGATCAATATCAGCCAAAGGAACATACCTACGTAGCAGGCTTGATCCCTGGCCCAGGTCAGGGCGTGTGCAGAAGGCAACTAACTGGTGTGTCTCTCTCATATCAATGGTTCTCTCTCTTTCTCTCTCTTACTTCCACTCTCTCTGAAAAAACAATGGAAAAATATCCTCCAATGAGAGTATGGGAAACTTGGGTTCTTAGAAGGTGGTCATTACTGACATTTCAAGAAAAATATAAAAGTGTAAGTTTTATCATGATGTGTAGTAAAATTAGTTAACATAATTCCAGTATTTTGTATGAAATATTTGACAATATTAGTTTTTCAATTTTTATAATAAAAGAATTAAAATTATTATTAAAAGTTTGGAGAACCCAATATAAAAAAAACCTGTTACCAAGAATGAAACTATTTCATATATACATATATATATATATATATATATATATATATATATATATATATATAAAATAAATGATGCTGAAAACACTTCCATAGAACTTTGAGATATTTAAGCAAGTGCTGAAATTTGCATGTAATAAAATATGTGTATGACATAAAAATGTCCTAACTTCCTTAAGCTAGTTTTCTTATAAGTTAAATATCTGAATATAGTCTTCTAAACTAAATAACAAGATTTACAAGTTTTAGAATAAAACAAAGGAGGTGAAGGTGAAGATCTTGACCCAAGGAATGTAAAACACATGCACAAAATAGTCCAGACTCATGGTTCTGTCTTTGAGAGAAATCTCATGGCAATTATATTAATAATGGTGACCTTAAGAACTATAGCATTCTAATACACATTTACAAACATGAGATAATAAATTACTTTCAATAGGCTATTTGTGTTCATGGTTGCATCAGCCACCAGGGGTTGCCTGCCTGCCCAGGAGACAGTCTCTGATTTTATTGGTTGTTCATGTACCCAGTTGAAAGGAATAAATCATACTTTAAGCGAGTCATGACCTTTTCATCATAACTTGATTTCAGTAAACAGGACATGATGGAACATCTGCTGAGAACTTCTGCTCCATGACAAGAGAGGTATGGGAAAAAAAAATCTCTTTCCAGCAACCCTTTGCTCTTTATTTTGGATGTTGCTGACCTGTGAAGAAGGCATGATTATTAAAGCTGTAGCAGTCATATTGGAATCAGATAGAGATTGAGAGTAAGCCATCATATTGCAGATAGCTAAGGAGGAGAAGCAGAATGAGCCTGGATCCTTGAAAACACTGATAACCAATACTAGGTCATCTACCTCCACAGTGCAACTAAAAGCACATCAGGAAGGTTCTCATTGTTTAAGCCAAAATTAATAAATTTTCATCTCTACTAGTACAATGCTATTTTGTGGAATGCTTAAGCTTTGAAAATTCAAAATTCTCTATTTATTAGAGTAGTTGATTCAATGCAACATGTTGGTCCCTCAGATTTCTATTTGAAAACAAACAAAAATTTCATTTCCACTTCTGTCTTTTGACCCTACAAATTAAAAAATCTTGTGTAATTCTTTTCTTTCTTATTCTGGCTGATGCCAAATAATTTGGAATGCTTCTTAGAAGCACAGTAGCCCAGATCATATCAATGCAGATTATAATTCATTAGGTCCAAGATAGGACACACTAATATGTATGTAAGAAAAATAATTATGAGTTCCACAGATACTTGGGGACTTCAGTATATTATGAAGCAACACAGGCTTGGAATCTGAGATAACGGATGTGGATTATTAGTCTTAGACCTGCCTCATTTTAAAATCTACTAACAATATATGTTTGTTGAATACTTAACTGCACCAATATGAAAAGAAGTAATTATCATGTTATAAACCAAAAGATAATATGGGAAATAATTTATGAAATGTAACATTCTGCATCAGTAACCTTAAGGTTTGGCCTAAATTGGAACCACTTCTTAAGGACTTGTTAAAATACAAGTTGCTGGATTTAACTGAGAAAAATAAAATTCTAAATCAACAGATCCAGGATTAGTCCCCAGAATTTGCATTTCTAACAAGTTCCCAAGTGACAATGATAAGATAACATTTTTTTTTTCCTCTAAAGGACAAGATAGTAAACATTTTTAGCTTGTGGATCATATGCCTCTGTCACAACTCCTTAGCCATTATAGCTCGAAAGTAGACATAGACAATATGTAGAAAGATGAGAATGGTTGCGGTCTAAAAAAAGTTATTTACAAAACCAGTTGTGGGACTGGATTTGGCCCATGGCTATAGTTTGCCGACCAATTTTCTGCAGCAAGGTTTAAGTTCAACACCACTGACATCTTGAAATGGAGTAATTCTTTGTTGTGGAAGATGTTCTGTGCATTGTAGGACCTTTAGCAGTAGCCTCAACCTCTAACTTCTAGATTCCAGTAATAGCTTCCAAAACATCCTCATCTTTGTCAAATATCTCCGGGGACAGGCGAAATTGCATTTTAGTTATTTGTAATACTTTGTCTATTTACCTTTATGCTAGAGTTAAGTGATTAACAAACCACCATATTACAGTATTAAGTACTCTGAATTTAAATATATTTACCTATACCAGTAAGCTTTATATTTTATGTTTTTGCTACTAATTAGCATAGTTCCATTTCAGCTTGAAGAACTTCTTTCAGCATATTTGTAAGGCAGGTCTAGTGGTGATAACTCCTTCAGCTATTATTTGTGTGGAAAAGCCTTTATCTCTCCATTTCTGAAGAACAACTTTTTTTGTCAGGTAAAGTATTTTTAGTGGGCAGTTCTTGCTTTTAGCAATAGGAGTATACTGGGGTGGGCAGAAGCAACTTTACAGTTGTAATACAAATAAATAATACAATCAACAATACAAGGATAAACACTATGTTTCAAGTAACCACGGCCTTAAACCCACTTTTGCCAACCCCTGTATTTTCACACTCTCTCTTGGCCTGAAAGATTTCTGCTGAGAAATCTGCTGATAGGCTTATGGGGATTCTCTCGTATCATTTTTTCTCTCTCTTCTTGCTTTTAAGGTTCTTTCTTTGTCTTAGATTTTAGACAGTGTTATTATAAAGTGCCTTGGAGAAGATCTTTTTGGGTTAAAATTTTGGGGGGACTGATAAGCTTCATAAACTTGGATATTCAAATTTCTTCCCAAATTTGGGAAGTTCTCAGCCAT
Source organism: Miniopterus schreibersii (assembly GCF_964146895.1). Taxonomy (NCBI): domain Eukaryota; kingdom Metazoa; phylum Chordata; class Mammalia; order Chiroptera; family Miniopteridae; genus Miniopterus; species Miniopterus schreibersii. The sequence continues at coordinate 24,710,958 of NC_138118.1, read as the reverse complement.
TGTTTCTTTAAATAAACTTTTTTCCCCTTTCATCCTTTCTTCTTTTCTGTGACTCTGATAATGTGAAGATTCTTTATATTAATGATGACCAATAATTCACTCAGGCTTTAATCACTCTCATTCTTTTTACTCTGTTCTCCTCAGACTACATTATTTTAAATGACATTTTCTTTACAGATTCTTTCTTCTGCTTGACCAAGTTTGTTATTGATGAGCAATATTGCTTTTTTTTTTTTTTTTCATGTATTGTAGTCTGAGCTCCAGAATTTCTATTTGGTTCTTTTATATAATTTCTGTCTCTATATTAAACTTTTTGTTTTGTTTGTGTGTTTTCCTAATTTCATTAAATTTTCTTTTTTGTTTTTTTGTAGCTCACTGAACTTTATAAAACAACTATTTTGAATTCTTTATTTGGAAAACTAGAGATCTACATTTCTTTCGGGTCAGTAAATAAAAAATTATTGTGTTCCCTTGGTGGTTTCAGGTTTCCTTGATTTTTCTCATTCATCAAAGCTTTGTATTGCTGTCTTTGCTTTTGAAGAAGCAGTCAACTCTTCCAGTCTCTATTGACTGGCTTCAGAAAATGAATACCATCTATCAGCCCTGTTTGGGACCTTAAGCTTTCTCAGAACATTGTTGTGGATATGCCTGCTCCATACTTCTTTTTTTTGTTTCTTTGTTTAATTTTTTTATTGTTAACTGTAATACAGACATCCTCTATCCACCCGCCAAACACTTTGCCTCTCTCTGCCCTGCCTCCATCCACCCTGGGACTTAACTGCATTATTGCCTGTGTCTATGGGCTATGCACATATGCATATATATTCTTTGGTTGATCTCTTCCCATCCTTTTCACCCTCCTCACCTCTAAAATCTGTCAGTCTGTTCCATTTAGCCATGCCTCTAGTTCTATTTTGCTCATCAGTTTATTTTGTTCTTTAGATTCCACACATAAGTGGGATCATGTGATATTTGTCTTTCTCTGATTGGCTTCTTTTGCTTAACATAATAATCTCAAGGTCCATCCAAGCTGTAGCAAAGGGTAGGAGCTCCTTCTCAGCTGCATAGTATTCCATTGTGTAAATGTACCACAGCTTCTTTTTTTTTTGCTTTTTTTTTTTTTCCATTCATTTACTGATGGGCATTTGGGCTGTTTCCCAATCTTGGCTATAGTAAATAATACTGCTATGACCATACGGTTGCATATAATCTTTCCGATTGGTGTTTTGGGATTTTTAAGATATAGTCCCAGAAGTGGGATCACTGGGTCAAATGGCAGTTATTTATTAACTTTAGTATGTTTTTGAAGGAGTCTTTAAGTTTTTTTATATACAATATCATGTCATCTGTGAATAATGAGAGTTTTACATTCTGCTTTCTAAATTGGATTCCTTTTATTTTTCTCCTTGTCTGATCACTGTGTCTAGGACCTTCAGTACTATGTTCAATAAGTGTGGTAAAAGTGGACATCGCTATCTTGTTCTTGATCTTAAGGGAAATGTTTTTTGATTTTGCCCATTGAGTATGATATTGGCTGTAGATTTTTCATACACGGCCTTTATTATGTTGAAACATGATCCCTCAATTCACACTTTGTTGAGAGTTTTTATCATGACAGGGTACTAGATATTGCCAAATTCTTTTTCTGCATCTATTTATAAGATCATGTGATTTTTCTCCTTCATTTTGTTTATGTGATGTATCACATTTATTGATTGGCAAATATTGTTCCAACCTTGCAACCCTGGAATAAATCTTATTAGATCATGGTGTATGAGTTTTTTAATGTAATGCTGGATTTGATTTACTAATATGTCGCTGACTGTTTGGGCATCTATGTTCATCGGGGATACTGGCCTGTAATTTTTTCTGTATAGTGTCTTTAACTGATTTTGGAATTAGAATAATGCTGGCCTCATAAAAAAAGCTTGGAAGTGTTCCTTGCTCTTGGAGTTTTTGGAATATTTTGAGGGGATTGATGTTAGTTCTTCTTTGAATATTTGGTAAAATTCACCTGTGAAGCCATTTGGTCCAGTACTTTTATTTGCTGAAAGTTTTTTGATACTGCTTCAATTTCATTAGTTGTTATTAGTCTTTTCAGGTTTTTTTTACTTTTTCTGATTGAGTTTTGGAAGATTGTATGTTTCTAGGAATTTTTCGGTTTGCCCAGGTTGTCCTATTTGTTGGCATATAGTTGTTCATAGCGTTTTCTTAAAATATTTTGCATCTCTGTGATGTAAGTTGTTACTTCATCTCACTCATTTTTTATTTACTTGGGTCTACTCTCTTTGTTTCTTGGTGAGTCTGGCTAAAGGTTAATCAATCTTGTTTATCTTTTCAAAGAATCAGCTCTTGTTTTCATTAATCTTTTATATTGTTTTTTTAGTTTCTATGTCACTTATTTCCTCTCTGATCTTTATTATTTCTTTTCTTCTACTTACTCTGGCTTTTCTTGTTGTATTTTTTATAGTTCTTTTAGTTGTAGGATTAGATTGTTTATTTGATATTTTTCTTGTTTCTTGAGGTAGGCTTGTAATGCCATGAACTTCCCTATCAGGACTGCTTTTGCTTTCCCCATAGATTTTTGGTTGCTGTGAGTTCATTTTCATTTGTCTTCACGATTTTTTTTTTTATTTCTTCCTGATCACATTGGTAACCAATTAATTGTTTAATAATGGGAGTATTTTATTGTAATTGACTTCTAGTTTCATGCCACTGTGACCTGAGAGATGCTTGATATTATTTCAAACTTTTTGAATTTGTTAAGACTTATTTTATATTCTAAGATATGATCTACCCTTAAGAATGTTCCATGTACATTTGAGAAGAATGCATATTCTGCAGCTTTGGAATGAAATGTTCTGTGAATATCAATTAAATCCATCTAATCTAGTATATAATTGAGGGTCATTGTTTCCTTGTTGATTTTTTGTCTAAATCTATCCAGTGATGTCAGTGGAGTGTTAAAGTTCTCTACCATGACTGTATTGCTGTTCATCTGTTTTATTTATTTAAAAAAAATAAATATTGATTTCAGAGAGAGGAAGAAAGAGGAAGAGAGAGATAGAAACATCAATGGTGAGAGACTAATTGATCGGCTGCCTCCTGCATGACCCCTACTGGGGATCAAGCCCACAACCAGGGCATGTGCTCTGACTGGGAATCAAACCATGATCTCCTGGATCTTAGGGTCGATGCTCAACCACTGAGCCATGTTCATCTGTTTTAAAATACTCCTAGAGTTTGCTTTGTTTTTTAAAATATATAATCAGTTGCTCAAATATTGGTGTATATATGTTTATCAGGCTTATATCCTCTTGTTGGAGTGATCCCTTTAGTATTATGTTGTGCCTTCTTTGTCCCTGATATAGTCCTTGTTTTGAAGTCTATTTTGTCAGAGATAAATATTACTACCCTTACTGTCTTTTGTTTCTGTTTGCATGGAGAATTTTTTCCCATTCCTTCACTCTCTTCCTGTGTGTGTCTTTGATTCTGAAGGGTGTCTCTTATAGACAGCATATATATATGCGTCATGTTTTATTATCCATTCAGCTACCCTAGGTCTCTTGATTGGAACATTTAATTCATTTACGTTTAATGTTTTATTGATAGGTACTTATTTTTTGCCATTTTTATTAATGCAGTGTTTCTCTCTCTATTTCTTCTTCTTTAAGCAGTCCCTTTAGCATTTCTTGCAATGCTAGTTTGGTTCTAATAAACTCGTTTAGCCTTTTTCATGGGGGAAGATCTTTACTTCACCTTTGATTTTAAATGATAGCTTTGCTGGATAGAGTGGTCTTGGTTTCAGACACTTGCTTTTCATTACTTTTAATACTTTATGCCATTCCCTTCTGAACAGTAGTGTTTTTGTTGAGAAATCAACTACTGCTTTATTGGAGCGCCTTGAAGATAACAAATAGCTTTTCTCTGCTGCCTTTAAGATTCTCTCTTTGTTTTGAATTTTTGGCATTTTAATTATGATGTCTTGGCATGAGCCTCTTTGGCTTCATCTTGAATGGGACTCTCCATACTTCCTGAACTTTTGTGACTTTTTCCTATGCCAAGTTAGGGAATTTTTCTGTCATTATTTCTTCAAACAGGTTCTGTATTCCATGCTCACTGCTTTCTCCTGGTACTCTTATGATGCAGATGTCTGTTTCATGTTTTCCCAAGGCTCCCTTAAACTGTCCCCCTGCTTTTTAATTATTTTTTCTTTTTGGCTCTCTGGAATGAGTGATTTTTTTCTCTGCTGACTTCTAATTTGCTGATTTGATCATTGCTTCCTCTAATCTGCTGTTTATTTCTTCCACTGTATTCTTTATTTCTGCTATGTCATTCTTCATTTCCAACTGGTTGTTTTTTCATTGTTTCTATGGATTTTTTTATGCTGTTGAGCATCCTTATAATCCTTTTACTCTGAAAACTATATCTGATACATTGCTTATCTCTATTTCATTTAGCTCTTCGTCTTGAGAATTCTCTTGTTATTTCATTTGAAGTTTGTTTCCCTGTCTCCCCATTTTGTTTGTCTCTTCATATTTGTTTGTATTTATTATATAGATTTGCTATGACTCCCAGTTCTGGTTGGGTGGCCATCTGTAGTGAGTGTTTGGTGGAACCCAGTGCTGTAGTCTCCTTGATCTTCTGACCTCAGTGCTGTAGGAAAGTTTCTTGTGTGGGTTATGTACCCACATAACCTGTTGTAATTAGCTCTTGATTCCTCTTGCCCCTTTTGTGGGTGGGCTCAGTTCTCAGGCTGCCTGACTATGAAACTCAACCCCAACCATGTCATGGCAAATGCTATACAAGTGCTGACAAAACTAGACAATACAAGAGCAAACAGAAAACAACACACACAAACACAATAGAAACTTATAACAAAAATAAAAAAGGACCCCACCAAGAACAATGTTGAATAAGAAAAGAGAAGAGCAAGAAAGGGAAAAAATACTGTAATACAAGAGACCGAAGGAAGGAGAGATGAAAGAAGGAACTGAAAGAGGAGAATGTGAAAGAAAAAAAGGTGGAGAAAAGAAAGAAAAAAAAAAACCACAAGAATAAAAGTGATGAAAAAATATATAGTATGAAATAATAATAAGCTTAAAAGGTAATAATAATGAGTAAAGTAATATATGTAATAGGAAGAAACAATGGAATAAAATTTAAAAAGCAAAGAGAAAGCAAAAAAATGAATGGAGAAAAGGAAAGAGACAAATAAGGGATATGAGAGACAAAAAGAAGGAATGAAGTGAAATATATATAAAAAAGAGATTATTCATAAAATAATAATAAAGAGATAAAAAGAAAATGAAGAGTGGAATTTGGCTCCACAGATTTCAGTGCCTACTGTGTTCACCCTTTGGATCTGTTATTTTTGGCCCTCGCTGGATTTTGCTGCGATGTTGCTGCATTGATTGGTCAGATGGCCGAGGGAATATGGTCCAATCAATGTCAGTTGCTGTCCCCGCCTGGCTTTAGGGCAGCAGCCTGATGCTTGGCAGGGCAGAGCTCCAAACAGTCCAGTGGGTGGGTTCTCCGAATGCCAGAGACTGGGTTTGCCTCGGGTCCTGCCCCTCCAATGTTCCTGTTCTAAGTCACTCTCCCTTCCCTCAGGGATCTTTACTCTGCTAGGGTTATCTGGAGCCTGACTGGGGTGAGTTATACAGACTCACATTGAGGGTTATTGCTTATAATTTGTAGGAGTGGGGTGGGCACGTCCTGTTTTTCCCAGGGCTGCCCTGATGTACTCACCAGGAGGAGCTCAGTGTCTGCTTTCCTGCAAAGTTGCCAAAGGGCCCAGCACTTGCTTGTCTGTGTCCCAGACAGAAACTCAACTGGGAAACCCTGTTGCAACACTGCAGCTCCACCTGGCTCCCGGGCACTCCCTAGTTACCACTCCAAGTAGGAGAAAATCAAAGAAAACAACAAAAGCAAAATCAGCCCCTCTTGGCATTATAATTTTTCACACAGCCTGCTGCCCTTGCTCAGGGCCTCTGCTCAGGCTCTGACAGGCAGAATGTCCATATTCCCTTGGCCATCTGACCAAGCAGTACCTGCACAGATTTCTAGCCCCGTGCTGATTTCCTGTGGCTTGGATCACAGCAGGTTGGGGCAGATGTAGCAGATTTGCTGGTTGGAAGTGAGCTGTCAATTTTCTTGAGGTGGAAGTAAGATAGGGGAGTCCTTTTTTTTTTTTTAACCTAGGCACACAGACAGCCCAATATTCTACAAGGGGTTGAAGGACCTCTCAGAGTTAAGGCAGAGTGTACTGATCAGGCCCTCTGCAGCCAAGCTCTGCGGTGTGAAGCTTTGCTACATGGCCCTTCCCACCAATTGTTCCTGGTGCTGCAACAAAGAGATCTTTCTTTGCCTCCAATGTTGTGATTTGAGTTTCCATGGTGGACTCAATCTCCACTGCTTCCTACCATCCAGCACTACATGGAGTCCCCTTCCCTTCTCTTTTTTTCTGAATTGGGGATACCTGCGTTCTTCCAGGACAGTAGGGGCTCTGCTGCCACAATATCTCTCCATCTTCCAGGCCACTCACCTTTGTAAGTCAGGTCACCCTCTTGGTGTCTCCTTCTGTCTTTCCTCTGAGTTACCTGTTTATAATAGTTCAGATCAGTTTTATTTCAACTGGTTTTTCAATCCAGTTGCCCTACGGTTCAGCTGCAAATTCATCCTTGTTGAGAGCAAGTGGTTGGAGGTTCCAGTTGGATCCCTCCAGAAAAGAATTTTTTCTGTCTTTTTGGTATTGTATTTACCAGCTGGACTGTCTACAAAGGCACAGAAATAGGTAAACAAATGGTCTGGACTGGACCCTTCATCACAGAATCCTGACTAGGAGAATCTATGGGCCATCACTAATGAAGAATATTCTTTAGCCTTCAAGTGAACCAGACCTTTATAGTCCATTGATTTTTACTAAAAGGGTCCATGGTCGTTCAATGGAGAAAGGATAGTCTTCTGAAGATAATGACAAGAGAACTTCTTCTGTTGTAAATCCAGGAGGAAGCAAACACAGGTCTCTCCTGTGAATTCACTGCAGCCTGCTCCATACTTCTTATTCCCTATTGGAGGTGCGGATTCTTAATGTGTTCCTTATCTCAGTCCTGCAAAGTCAGGCCAACTGTTGAAAGCCTCTCATTTGCTTTCCCTAGGGTGGTGTTGAATGCTCAAGTTTGTGTGTTTTCTACCATTCCCACAGGGTTAGGTTAGCTTTCTGAGCATGATCACTAGCTATCTGCAAAGGCTTTTCCCACCCTCAGAGTCATAAACAGGTAGCTGGCCACTGAAGGAGGTGCGTCATTGAGGTACACAAGATGTTGGAAGTGCCTCCAGTCTTTGATATTTTTTTCTCCCGAGTTGGAATTTTTCTGCTGAACTCCCAGGCTTCCACAAAGGCACTCTTGTCCATGGGTGATTGTTAAAATCAGTGTTCTTTGGGGGAAGATGGTAGAAATCTCTTATTCTGTCATTTTGATGGTGTGATTCTCCTGAATAACACTTTCCCAACATTTTATTAACTTAGAAACATCAAAAACCATCAGTTTTCAGTTACTGAGTGGAAAAGTTGGGAATTAATTTTAAATTTATCTGGCTTGAAAAACCAGATTCTTTCCAAATCTCTTTTCAAAATTATTTGGTGCAAATTAACATATGCAATATTCACAAATTCAGATACACAAAGTGGGTGCACTAAAACTATCTTCTTCTCAGGAATCTGTTTGGCCAGCCCAGGGATAACCTAGAAGCATAATTTTTCTAATTTGACAGCAAGCATTTTAGCCATTTGATTGAGTATTATAGATAAGGACAGAGGTGGAAGAAAGTCATTTTCCTTCTCGATGAAGATGATAACTTCAGAACTGTAAGCTAAAGAGACAGGTTCGGAAATTATGGAGAGAGATTATCCCTGATTTTCTGCCTCCATTAAATGTCCATTTTTCTCTCTAATTGCTAGAAATGTTGAGAGCATTAAGTTTAAGTAAAGCCCATCCTTTGTTATTCCACATGAAAAATGCTTTTATTTATTTATTTATTTATTTATTTATTTATTTATTTATTTATTTAAATATATTTTTTATTGATTTCGTAGGGAGGAAATGATGGGGATAGAGAGATAGAAACATCAATGATGAGAGAGTCATTGATTGGCTGCCTCCTTCATGCCCCCGACTGGGGATCAAACCCACAACCTGGGCATGTACCCTGACCTGGAATTGAACCTTGATCGCTTGGATCCTGGGTCCACGCTCAACCGCTGAGCCATGCCCGGCCGGGCAACATGAAAAATGTTTTTATTTAAAAGTCATATAATAAAGAATTATCGAATTTCAGTGAGAATATTTAGATCAAAATATTGAGGCACTAACCCTTTATTAGAATTTATCAGGCAGTTCATGCTTATACAGACAAACTTTACCCAAAGTTTTAGATCAAAAACTTTATCAAAAACATATTTTCTCTAAAACAAAAAAGCAATACAACACATAACCCCAAGAGACACTGTTGTTTCTACATTTTAAAATTGTCATATTTACTGAGGGACAAAAACAAAAAATAAAAAACAAAACAAACACCCCCAACAAAAACATATAAGAATATAAGCCAAAGAACAATCCCCTGATCAATTTGGCATGAACAAAGAGCTCTTAATCTTGTTTCATGATATTATATAGATTCACTACCACAAAATAAAATTGATTCTTCAGAAAAAAATGATTTTTTTCAAAAGTGCTCAAAAGCTTGATTATCTTATTTAACATAAAAAACCTGCTTATTAAACCAGTCTTGGTCTTCTCAAAATAATTAAGATAGCCCTAACCGGTTTGGTTCAGTGGTTAGAGCATTACCCCACAGACTGAAGTGTCCAGGGTTCAATTCTGGCCAAGGGGATGTGCCTCAGTTGCAAGCTCCATCCTAGCCCTGGTCAGGACTCCTGTAAGAGGCAACCAATTGATATATTTCTCTCACATCGATGTTTCTCGTTCTCTCTTTCTCCCATGCACTGTCTCTGAAAAATAATGAAAAAAATATCCTCCACTGAGGATTAAAAAAAATAATAATAATTTAGTGTGAAGTCTTAAATTTTTCTTTGGGGTACTGAAAATAAAGGAAAGAGACACTTAACTGGTCACAATAAAAATGAGACCTATTCTTATCACAGTTGTAAATGAGCTAAAATCATGTAGTAAAGATTCTACAAAAGCCACTGGAGTATAAGATGTAGACATGGGAAGAGATGTAATACATTTGCCCAGGGAGACAGGTTTAAATAAACAAGCATATGAGCCAATGAAATATTACTTTCAGACATTATTGTGAACTCTTTATAAACTAAATGGTCAACTTTTTAATATTGCATTATTACATTTACAATATGAAAAAAAATCACTTCGAAAGTATAAAGTCAAAGTTTTTGCATTTTCCTTAAAGACAAAGTATTTACACTTTAACTTGTACAATTTGTACATCTGAGTACCAACAGACTTAGGAGAGGGAGAGAAGAGTAATTAAAGTTCTGCCTATTTTGGGGGGTGGATGGACAACAGTAATAGGAAACTAATAAATTAAGAGAATCTGAGGAGAAAGTAACCAAATAAAAAGAATAGCACAGCCCGGCCAGGTGTGACTCAGGGGTTGAGCATTGACTTAGGATTCAGGCGATCAGGGTACGATTCCCCGGTCAGGGCACTTGCCCGGCTTGCAGGCTCGATCCCCAGTCGGGGGCATGCAGGAGGCAGCCGATCAATGACTCTCTCATCATTGATATTTCTCTCTCTCTCCCTCTCCTTTCCTCTCTCTGAAATCAATAAAGATATATTAAAAAAAAAATAGCACAAAGAATAGATGAGCAGTGGGAGGAACACACACACATACACAAATATAATCTATACACACACCAAAAGAAGGCATAACATGTAATTACATAAAGGAAGTCACTTCAAAGAATGATTAAAAAGAATAGAAAGGAATAGAGAGAGAAACAAAAAAAGAAAGGCAGACAAAGGCAGTAAGGCAAGATTTTTCTATAGCAATAATCATCAGTATGTTTGAAAGTACAGAAAATATTCTTTTTCCAATTCTGTGGTTCTTAAGTTTCAAAACTTTACACAGAACTAAGTATTTAATTCAATGGGAAAATAAAACTTGTGGTTCAAATTCAGAGAAAAAACGAAAGTGACATCTCTTCATTTTGAAATATATTCAAGCCTTCCAAATGTGAGGGAGATATATAATTTGGCTTTGGTCCCTTTACCTCTTCCACTTCAAGCTATTTTGTTAGAATGTTCAATTTGTCTGATCATTTTCCCGGAAAAATAAAGGGTTGCTACTGGAAAACACTGTCAAGTAAAAAAACGTACAGAATTCTACTTTAAATCCTTCTGATGTTTATAAGAAATGACATAAATTCATTTTGCAGACAAGCTTTTATCTGTTTACAATTGTAATTGAAAGTTACAGTGAGCTACTTAAGAGCAGCCCATTAAATGGAACTTTTCTTAAAATAGAACTAGTATTAAATGGACAATTTGAGCTATTAACAGCCTTTAGCCTTGTATACAACATACATGGAATTAGTAGCTAGCATGTATTGAAGATACTTAAGATCAGAGTTACTATCAGCTATTATGTGGCAGAACTTATGATAGCTAGTAAGACAAAATAAATGAATACAAACACAATCCTTGGCATCAGAGCATATACAATCTAAATATTTAATCTACAATAAAAAGACAGCATATATATTTTTTAGTTTTATAGGTTGCAATGTGAAAATAAATTGGGAACAAGAAATGGTAATGTTTTGGTGCTTACTGTTTAAAGACAATCTATGAAATGCTAATCTTTGTATGACTCCTTAAAAAGAAATACAGGCAAGTGCATCCTAGATAATACCACATTGTAGCCATTATGATTGTAAAATTCAAATCCTGAAAGTCAACAGATCTGTGCTTCAAGCATGTTATTCAACCTTCCTAAACTTGAGTTCCACCAAACGTGAAACAGAGCCCTTTGTTAATACTAGTCTCAGAGGATTGTCACTAGTATTGCTTGAAATAATGTATACAAAGCATTTATGACAGTGTCTTACACATATTAGTTGCTTAGTAAATACTTTTGGTATGAATGGTAACTATTTTAAATTATGAATGCAAATCTCTAATATAAATACCTGTAGATAAAGATTAATCTGATATATTTTAATGTTAAGTGTTCTTTGATTTCATTTTGAGACACTCCATCTAAAAAAGAAGATTGTGTATATTTGAGAAAAAGTGAAATGGATTTAAAACTAATTTCCCTATGTCAAGTATTTTAAATATACCTGTATTTTGAATGTAGGAATCAAGCTGAAAATTCTGATTTAATCTCTTTTCTACTAACTGAAATTGTTATCTTAGAAAACAAAACTTTCCCAGAATAAAATTACCTCTCTTAAAAAGAGTGACTAGAATAAGAATTTTTTTGAAAACTCAGTATCTAAGTAACACTTGAAAACATATCCAGTACAATCATCTTAAATGTACATAATGTAAAAGTACATATTTTGAAAGCCACCTAAAATACATGAAATGTATATAATATAATGTATAAAAATATAAAATTTGTATGTAGATTTTTCTGTGTTTTAATCTGCCATAACTTTAATATGTATCTATTTTTTAAATAAAGAGCAAGAACCACAACTTTCACATGTGCATCCCCAATGCCTAGCATAATCCTGGTACAGAACATTTGCTCAATCAATATTTTTTGAATGTATAAATTGACCAATTTCTATAATACCAACTCTATTTAACAGAATATTCCAGGTTATATCATGGCAACATCAATCTAATTTATAGGCTATATCTACATTATATGATGTAAGTCTAGTTCTTCAAGACAATATGATTACCTGTGAGAAATGTTACTTACATCTTTGAGAACTGCTTCAATGGGTCAGATAAACTAAGTTTTATATATATATATGTATATATATGCACATATATGTGCGTGTGTGTGTGTGTGTGTGTGTGTAGCAAATACTATAATTGTGATAAAAATAGTTGGGGGAGAAATCAATCAATAAGATAGTGATTTCAGCTTTGATGTTATTCTGCTGTTCATCTCACTGTCATTCCTTTATAGTTTAAGTGTATGTTTTTCTCCAGTTCCCTTCAAGATATTTTGTCTTTAGAAAGAAAAGTATCACTATAATATATATTTATCTTATTTATGACTAACACATGCTGTGCATTTAGTGTATATGAAAACATTCTTGTCATTAGTTCTAGAAATTTATATCCATTAGCTCAATGTTCTTCTCTTTAGATTCTCTTGAGATGCATTCACACATTCTCACTCTATACTTCACATCTTTTACTATTCTCTTTCATATATCTTCCTGTTCACTAATTCTCCTTTCAATTGTGTTTAATCTAGGAATTAATTTGTCTAATGGGTTTTTTATTCCACAATTTTACTTTGCATTTCAGGAAATAAATCATTTTTCTGTTTGTTTTTTTTTGATAGGTTCTTGAAATCTGCTTATGTTTTAGTAAATCCTATATTTTTAAAAATTGCATATGTAGATATTTTTAATCTGATTACTGCAATTTCTGTAGTCTCCAGGAGATTGACTTGTTGCTATTGGATTTTATTATCTCCTATCATTGTGGTTTGTCTTCTAGTAGTATGTTTGATACTGTGTTTTGTTGAGTTTATTTCTCATCTTAGTCTTATTTTATGGGAGTCTTGCAAGAACAACTTAGAATATGAATTTTTGTTTTCCATTATGTTAGTAGTATGAAGGTTCCCCCAAACTAGGACCATTTCAGTACCCTTGAAGGTTTGGAGTTCAGTGAAGGAATTAAATATTCAACTTTCTCACCTTCCAAAGTTCAAAATACTTAAGAAGAATCTAACCCTAGGTCTACCCCCATTCTTTTAGCTACCAGCTCCCTGATTCTGTGGTTTCCTGCTTCTGAGGCCCAGTGTCCCAGTGGTTGAAGCCTAGGGAACCACCAAAGCCCATCTCCTGGCCTTCAGGCCCGTCCTTGGTTCACCATGGGCCTAGCCATTACTTATTTTGTTTTGAGTGACAAAATATAAAAACAAATGACAAGACCATATATAAAAATAGAACTTTGACCCATAACCTGCAGCAACCATCCTAGGAAATCAACCCCTCATCTACAATAAACAATCCAGGAAGGCAAGCTGTTATATATTAGACTTGCAGAAAGCCAGATCTCTATTTCTAGTGACAATCCAGGAAGGTAAACAATAACTTTTATAACAACTGACTCCAAATGACTAGGACTTGATTAATAACTGATTATTAATCTTTCCTAATTTTTTGTCCATGTTTTCAAACTAGGACCAACAGGAGAAAGACAAATATGTACTCCTTATTAGTCACAAAAGAATGCCCACCTCTAGTTAGCCTGCCTATAGCTTCCATGCCAACAGCCTCCAATCAGGTCATACCTAAAGGGATCCCTTTTCCCCACAATAAAGCTGGAAAGGGGGTAGGGAACTACCCTCTGCTTGCCTTTGAGTCCTAATCAAAACACAAATGATGGTGGCAGACTCCCTTGCAAGCTCTGTATAAATATTCTGAATAAATAGTCTTAGCTTTTCTCATTTGGTTGGTCTTCACTTTCCATTCCAAAGTTTGTTATGTAACAGTGGAAAAACTGTACCCCACCCCAACATTCTTTTGACATTGTTCATGTAAATACTGACTCTGACTAATATACAGCTTGTAGATAAACAGAATGTTTCTGTAAGAATCTTAAGGACTAACTTCAGAAGATGCAGATTGTGATCTTCATTCATCCCAGTTTCAGGAGACTTGCTGACCTTCAAACATAGAACCAGAATGATGAAGAACCAGAATGATGAAGACCAGGGTGATGCACACCCAACCATCATTTGACAAGTTTTGAGATCCTTAACAGAATGGACTGTGCTAGGCTGCATGTAGAGAACTTTACAACCTCCTCCCCTTGCTTTCTTTGTTCTGCTTTGCCTCTCCTTATAAAAACCTCTGTCTGCATTGAGATGTTGATATGGGTGTTGTGACAAGATACCCCATCTTCTCAGGTGACCAACACTTGAATAAGCCGTTTTCCTTTTTTACCCGCATCTGTCTCACGAGTTTGGTTTTTGTGGTGGCAGGCAGTTGGGCCTTGGTTCCAGTTACAGTTATAATAGAAGTATTTCTTGAGTTCTCTTCTGCCTTTTAAAAATGAAGAGAACTTCAAAAAGTGTGTTTGATCTAGCATATAGTTATTACAGAACAAAAAGTTTTCTTAGAACTTATGGTCATTTATGATACTAGGCTTGAAAATTCTTTGTAAGAAATTTTACTAACCTCATCTCTTAGGGCAATAATTCTGAAGAATGATACAGGGGCAGAAGAATAGAAATAACTTTTTTGCCCAGCTGGGTGTGGCTCAGTGGTTGAGCGTTGACCTTTGATCCAGGAGATTGTGGTTCGATTCCGGGTCAGGGCACATGCCCGGGTTTCGGGCTCAATCCCCAGTCAGGGGCATGCAGGATGCAGCCGATCAATGACTCTCTCACCATTGATGGTTCTATCTCTTTTTCTCCCTCTCCCTTCCTCTCTCTGCAATCAATAAAATTAAAAAAAAAAAAAAGACTTTTTCCCCCCAATTTTTCAAATTATTTCTCTTTGTTATTTCTCTTTTTCCACTATAATTTCATTTAGATGGGCTTCTAATGCTTCACTTTAACTTTGTTTTTTAAAAACAACTCCACTTTAGCCTGATATATTTTTGATTAAAAAAAAAGATTTGAAGAACAGAAGTATCTAGATATTAAACTAGGTTTTCCTTGATATATCATACAAAATGGCCACCAGAGTAAGCATTTCCCCTTATAAATTTTATTTATTAAAATTTCTTAATAAATCCATAGAATGGTTGACAAATAGATTGCAATGTAACTTTTTCCATTTAGCGTTTCAGTTGAGCACTAAGAGGTATAGTCACCCTCTGAGGCAATGCTACTGTAGACTAATACCTAAATCAACTCAATCAAGCAGAGCTGTTTTCACACATAAGCACTCATGGCAGTTATAATTGTAGATTTATAAACATTTACAATATTTTCATGTGATAAAATCTAACCAGCATTTTAGTTACCATACAGAGAAGTAAATTGACTAACAAAAGTCCATATCATCCTATTCTTAATTGCTCTCATTTCTCATTGAACTTTTATTGCGTAGCTCTTACCCTTCCTTTTTTTTCTAGTTTCATACTCATTGGTTCTGTAAGCAAGAATGCAGACTTTTTTAATCATAAGGGTATACTATCAAAACAAGAAAATTCCCAGTCCTTAGTGATAGAAAATAAATATATTTTCTGTTATATAAAATGTATTCTTTTCTTAGGACATTTTGACTTTTGTATATGACTACTAGTGGTTCCTCCTATAGGTGGGAATATAAGAATAAATTAATGTATATGTTCTATTAATGCTTTTGTAATTATACCTTCTCACACAACTAATATTTTATCATGAGACATTAGATTTAATAATTTAATTTTGGAAAAATAATTTGAAGTACTAAAAATTAAATTAATTTTAATTTTTCTAAAGTGAGTCTAGAAAAAGAGGAAATAAAACTTGTTGAGATAAAATATTTGGTTAAATTTATATATTTTATTATGATCAAAAGCTTTTATTTATTTAAAATGTTACTTAGGATTTTTAGGGAAAATGTTAGGAAGACCTTCTTTTTTTCTTCTTTGAAAAATGGAGATCCCCAATTCTCCAGAAAATTATTAATAATTTTTTTATTTTATTTACTTAATATATACTTGAAATACTTCTGGTCATATGGAACACAGAACAATAGAATAAATATAGAGCAGAAACATGATTTAAAAGAATTATCACCTAATAGAAATAATAATGCTGGTAGTTTAATATAAATATGAGATTACAAAGAGCAAACAAAGTTATAAAGATATACACTGTGGTAGTATGAAAAAGTTCCCCCATGTCCTTCCACCCCCTAAAAATCATGTTTCTAATCCCTGGAACCTATATGGAAAAAAAAAAAAAAAGTAGGTAAATTGTTACCTTATATGAAAAAAAAAGTAGGTAAATTGTTCTGGGTTATTTGGGTGAGCCCCACATGCAATCACATATGTTTTCATAAGAGGGAAAAAAATAGATTTTACATACACAAAGAGGAAAAATAATGGTACTCATGGGAGGAAACAGTGTTACAGCCACCAAAGCTGAAGGAGAAATGGGTTTTTCCCTAGAGCTTCTGGAGGGAGTGCACCATTTCAGACTCTTAGCCTTCAGATTGGTGAGACAAAATTTTCTCTCTCTTTTTTTTTTTTTTTTTAATATATCTTTATTGATTTCAGAGAGAGGACAGGAGGGGAGAGAGAGAGATAGAAACATCAATGATGAGAGAGTCATTGATTGAGCCCTTAACACCGGCATGTGCCCTGACCAGGAATCAAACCCCGATTGCTTGGATCCTAGGTCAACGCTCAACTGCTGAGCCATGCCCGGCCAGGCAAAAATTTCTCTTTTTTTATCCACCAAATTTGTCATAATTTGTAACAGTAGTCACAGGAAACTAATACACACACATAATTTTAAGCATAAATAGCTGTTATATTCAAGACACTACATTCAGAAAAGCACATAACCAAAAACTATTTTTAATTATTAATGCATAAAAGTAATATTTAAAGTGTAAATTTTTTTTTTAATTATTCAAGAAATTTATAGAGTTTAGAAATCGGTTTGATGATAAGACATTGTTTTGTTACTAATATTTCATGTTAGAAAATTAACTTTTAAGACTGCTTTCACTGTTATTTGCTCATTGTTTTCTTGTTTGGGAGAGAATGACATAAAATCAATGAAGTGCTTGTTTTAGTTGCCAAATGCTTAATGTGAGGAATAAAATTTACTTAACATAAAGTCTGTCCTTTTTCCAATGTGGAGGTTTTATTTTATAGCCATGTTAAGTGCCTATGAAAGAAAAATCTGATTTAGAGAAAGAAAGCAATGGGATTTTGTATCTAAGTACTCATTAACATGAAAACAGTCAATACAGAAGGTTAAATAATTTTTTTTTGCAAAAAAACATGTAGAAAAGCCTGTTCTGATAGATAAACAATAAAAAAACCTGAAACAATTATAAAAAAAGAAGTCTTCATACTTGTTTACTGCTGATATTTTTAAACTTTAATTCAGATAATTCAAACCAAAGCTTTAATTTTAAATGTCTTTTCAAAAGAAAAACAAAACATAACAACTGAACTAACAAACAAAATAGTGACAGACTCATAGATAGAGAGCAGGCAGACAGCTCTGGAGGTGGTTTGGAGAGAGGGTGGAGTGAATGAGCAAAAAATGAAAAAAAAGAGAAAGAACTCATGGACACAGACAACAGTGTGGTGATTCCAGGGGAGGGTGGAGGTGGAAGAAGGTATGGGGGGATAAATGGTTATAGAAAAAATAAAATCTTCAATATATATTGTTTGATTACATATTGAGGTTTACCAAATAGCACTTACCGAGATAACAAACCATCAGTAAATAACTATGTTAGATGGGTCAGGTACGGAAACCTAGGTATAGAAACTCTGGTATAGAAACTCACCAGGGCAAGAAGCCTCAGATGCCTAACAAGTGGTAAAACTGGGAAAACAAGAACCTTGTCCCCAGAGTAACTTATCTTCCTTAGCATATCACTGGAAATGCAGTTTAGACCCCTTTGAGCATTTCCTCTCTGAAAAGAACATTTAGGTCTCAGTTGTATTTCAGCTCCAGGCCCAGGAAAGCAGCAAAACCAGACAAGTGATGCTGTGGCTGCCTCGGGACCAGCTATATTTGACTAATGACCCCTGCCCCCTGCCCTGGCACCAAGAATCAGTAGAGACCAGGACCCTGAAAGAGCATACCAGTAAATCTGATGAATATTGTATTAAGACACTCCCCTGAAACCTCCCCTAAGATTTACACCTGCAAGAAAGAGATAAATATGCTCAGGACAAAGAACTTGGTGCATACTCTTGTCCAGGGGAGCATGCCAGCTCTATCTCCATCCCCCTTCTTCCCTCTCAGGGGACCCCACAAGACTTGCATCAAGGGAAGCAATGGGCAGCAGCAGTTCATCCAGGCTTACCCCTCAACCTGTTTCTAAGGTCCCCTTATCTCTGACTTCTCAGTAAGCCAAAGTAGCCCAGCCTAGGCTCTCCTGTTATTTCTTCCATGCACCTTCCTTGTTTCACTGTCCTAAATATATTTTTGCTGCCAGCATGGACCCAATACCCTTTGACTTAGTGCTGTGTGGCCCTTCCCTTTGGGTATCCCCATCTCCCATCCCCCTTTTTAAAAATAGATTCAATTTTTGTTTATTCACCATCTGAGATGGCTATTTAACCTGTCCCTGAACCACTGACCTTAATCTCTCAAACTATATCTGCATTAGATATAATAGCAGCAAATAAAAAGGGAAATTATATTTTGAACTTCATTACTACCCTGAAGATTTTTAAGCAGTAAAAAAAGGGAGAAAATCACAAAAAAATTTGTAAAGTTAGAGAATAGTCCCCAAGACCACCCTTCTTCTGACACCAACTGTAAGTCTGGGGGACCCCATGACCACCCTCAGGTTTTAGAATTTGCTAGAAGAACTCAGAGATCACAGAAAGCTGTCATACTTATGGTTACAGTTTATCATGGTGAAAAGGTACAGACCAAAATAAATGAATGGAAGAGATTCATGGTGCAGAATCCAGGAGAGTTCCATATGTGGAACTTTCAATTGTCCTCTCTCCATGAGGTCATGGACAATGTTAAATTACCATCAGTTATGTGTGGCGGTGCATATGGATTATTGACAACCGGTCAAGTATACCAGAACCTTGGATTCTAGGTTTTTTGGGCCTGGTCTCCTAAATATGGTTGTCCACCTCATGGCTGAGCTCAGTCTCTAACCCTCGCCCTAAATCACTCTACTACTGTCTGACATAGGCCAAAGACCTCAGGTATACAAAGACAGTCTCCTCAGGCATAACATTCCAGCAACTTAGAGATCATCTTCAAGGACCCAAGACCACCCTTACTTCTGACACCAACTGCAAGGACCTCTCTTTGTATAAGGTTAATTATTTACCACAGATCTAATTTTTCTAATATTACACAAGTTGTGTACAATGGAACCTCAGTACTCTAATTTAATTCATTCCTGAAGACTGTTCAAAAACTGAATCATTTTACCCATTAGAAATAATGTAAATTGAATTAATTTGTTCCAGTACCAAATGATTCCTTATTTTAACATATCTTATGTACTGTACATGTCTAATGTACTGCTTAATCTATAAACAAACACTTATTTTCTTAAATTCATCAAGCCATCCCCTACTAACCTTAAATGAATCACTTTCAGAACTCATTTCAGGAAGTGAGCATGGAGCATCTTAGCTTTTTCACATAGTACTGCCTCCAAAATGCTGTCATCCGCTAACGGCTTTTCTTTTATCCAAATCAACAACAATTTTTATACTTCTTCAATTGCCTCTGGTCATTGGTTCTTTCACACCCTTAGCAACATTAGCACTCTTGATGGCCTCTTTATGTTTTAAAATTGTGCTAATCATCAATTTTGCCAGCAACAAAAGCAAAAAAACTGCAAAATATTCACAGTACAATTTCCTGAGATGAAAACTGGCTCATATTATCTCCTTTGGTTGTGGCTAAAGACACTTTGTCATGCTGATATATCAGCATGAAAAGGTTGTCAGGTAAAGAACCAAAGATTATTCAACAACTGAAACATTTTTTTCTGTGAACAACTTGGTCGAGAACCAAATTGTTAAAAATGGGAGACATTTGAGAACCCAGGTTTGACTGTATTTTGGTTATTGCAAAACAAGGTCATATTCCAACTCTATTAATATTTACCCAATCTTAATGCTCTTCTTTCTTCCTTCTCTTCTCATAGGCCACAGGCATGCACAATTCAAAATGGAACACTTGTTTCTAAATGCTAATTTGGGATTAAAAAACTCATGTCTATTTTAAAAACACGTTTGCCATTCATAGTATGTAGCACATACCCTGTGCTAGAAGTTTACATCCATTCAAAGAAACTGAATTTTAAAATATACATTTAGAGGCAGATTCCCTTGTCAGAACAACGTCTCAAAACATTGCTGTTCAGCCATGTGGACATTAATGTTCAAAATAAGTACTTTTTAATACAAATCAAATCTTGTCAATGGGCCTTTTCAATATAAAGCTCTAACAAAGAAAGTAAATCCTGCTATAGTAAACAGTATGTAAAAATATTTTAGAAAACTTAACTTTTTATCAGTTGATTCATACATTTTTAAAGTAAAAATAAATAAATAAGCAAGCAGGAAGAAGATAAATGATCCAAGTACAGGAGCAACAAAGGTAGTGAGACAGAGTATAATTGTGCTTATCTGTAAAAATTTCTGGATGAAATAAAAAGCAAGTACAGTTGTAACAGAGTAGGTGCACTGGGTCCAAATGTTTTTTGTTCGAGATGATTTGTCAAGTCATATATATAAGTCACAACCAAGACTTGGAATAAATTCAATCAGTGGAAAGTGTTAGATGATTTATTTTACAATTATAAACTCAATTCTAAGTTTGAAAACTTTAAAATGATTCATGAAATATACTGTTCTTTCTATAATGAGTGTTATACTGATAAAATAATGTTAAGGACCACTTTTTCTCTATAATCAAAGTTATCTCCTTTTCATTTTGAATATTTCTAAGTCACAGGCAAAAATAGCATTTATCTTTAATGACCATTGTATATCTCATTCTCCAGTGATTTTGTGGACAAATTTAGAAGAAAAAAGAGAATCATTTGTTTCTTTTGAACATTATTTGCTTCAGTTTTTCTTTGCTAAAATAGAATATGTCATTTGACAACTCTGATAGATTGTGCTGAGAGGTAATCGTACAGAATTATTTTCTTTTATATCAATTAAAATAGTAAAATTATTTATATTCCATTTGAATGATTAAAATCCAGTCTTATAAATAAGTTTATTTCACTTATTTTTTCCATCAAACATTATTTCAGTTTTTCCCTTCATTTGAAAGCAATGTAATTCATTGCTAAGTTTATCACTATCATAATAATAGCATTGAGCATGTGTTATAGGCCAAACTCTAAGTACATTATATGTATTATGTCTTTTAATTCTCATGTCAGTGCTGTGGTAAGTGCTATTATCATTCTTATTTTATAGATTATGAAATTGAAAAAGTGAGAGTTTAAACTTCTCCTTGCTAGTTAGCTAGCAAATGATGGACCCAGGACCAGAATCCAGGGGTCTGGCTTCAGAGCTTATGGTGTTAATCAATAGACTGCACTACATACCCTAGTATTAAAAATATATCATATTTTTATTTGCATGCTCCTTTATTTTTCCAAAAAGAGTTTTAAAAATATAAGTTCTAGCTATTGTTTTCAATGTTAAGAGAATATTTATATAACAATCAATAATAGCAGACCTGAACCCTGGCCCGTGTTTCTCAGTGGTTAGAACATTGGCTTGTGCACCAAAGGGTTATGGGTGTGATTCCTGGTCAAGGGCATGTGCCTGGGTTGCAGGTTTGATATCCAGCCCTGGTCTGTCTGGTGTGTGGGAGGCAACCAATCGATGTGTTTCTCTCACATCAAGGTTCCTCTCTCTTCCCCACTCCCTCCCTTTCTCCCTCCCTTCCACTCTCTCTAAAAATCAATGGAAAAAATATTCTCTGGTAAGGATTAACAAAATAATAATAATAATAAATAATAGTAAATTTGATTTAAATGACTGAGGTAGAAGTGTACCCTCACTGTCTTCCTTCACCAAGGTTGGTTAGATTTTGTCTCATTTAAAGATAAATTAAAATAAAAGTTAGGGGCTACTTTCAAATCTTGACTATTGTAAATAATGCTGCAATGAACATAGGGGTGCATATATTCTTTCAAATTAGTGTTTCAGGTTTCTTTGGATAAATTCTCAGACATGGAATTGCTGGATCATAAGGCAGTTCCATTTTAATTTTTTGTGGTAACTCCACACTACTTTCTACAGTGGCTGCAAGATTTGGAAACAGCCCAAGTGTCATCAGTAGGTGAGTAGCTAAAACAGCTATGGTACATTTAACAATGGAATACTACTTGGTCATGAAAAAGAAGAAAATTGTGTGCTTTGTGACAACATGGATGGACCTGGAGAACATTATGCTAAGAGAAATAAGCCAAATAGAGAAAGAGAAGTAGCATATGATTTCACTCATATGTGGAATCTAAAGAACAGACTGAACTAACAAGCAAAATAGAGACAAACTCATAAAAAGTAGGCTCACAGCCCTGGCAGTAGGGATGGGGGGAGGCAGGGGTCATGGAAGGATTAAGTGAAAAAGAAAAAGAGAAAGAACTCATGGACATGGCCAACAGTGTAGTGATTGTCTAGGAAGGGCAATGGGTGAAGGTGGAGGGTATATAGAAGTGAACCTGCTTCTTTCATTATAACATATAACTTGAAGAAATCTTGGGTTAGTCTATCTCACTATTATTTAACTTTTGTCAGTAGGAATCTTCATTAGTAATATACTAACTTATTTAGCCAGCAACACATAGGCTGCATTCACTTCTATTTCCTCAGCTTCTTAATTAAAGCTGTGAAACACATCGTTTTTTACTTATACTATGTTCCATCAAAACATAGTTGGACTAAATTTTTTCTCACCTGTTTATGTGTCATTTCAGATGTTCTTAAGTACTTCTCAACATAATGGTCTCAAGAGCTTCCCTCTCTCTCCCATGTTGAGGAGACTAATCCAGTTCCTCCCAGGCTGCTTTATTTATTTATTATTTATTTATTTATTTATTTATTTATTTATTTATTTATTTATTTATTTATTTATGTTAATCCTCATCTGAGAGTATTTTTTTCCATTGTTTTCCGGAGAGAGTGGAAGGGAGGGGGAGAGAGAGAGAGAGAGGGAGAGAGATGTGAGAGAGACACATCAATTAGTTGCCTCCCCAATGCCTCGGGTTGGGATCTAATGGGGACCTTTCAGTTCATGGGCTGATGCTCTAACCACTGAGACAAACCAGCTAGGGCCAGGCAGCCTTATTGACAAAGAATTTCAGACTATACTCTGGGCTCTCCTCCAGGTCCTGTGTCCTTCTGACTGGCATAGAAACAAGCACCTTTGCTCACAGCTCTCCAGCTCTGGGACGCTCTGGGAGAGCAAGGGCCATCACAGCTGACATCCCTCTTTTTTCCCCCAAGTATCGCTACTCTGACTGTTCCATCTCCTGTTGTTCTTTCTCTTCTCTTGAACAAGACTGTATTTCTAGCTTATACAAAGACTATATTTCCAGCATATGCTTGTCAGTGGTTGGCAGCTTTCAAAGTGCATCACCTATATTTTCTCATTTCTGCTTTAAATTTAAATTTGCTATAAATTGGAGAGTGGTTGTGAGTTGCACTCCTGAGATTGGGAAAAGAGGCTCAAAAAGTTAAAAAGTTTGGAATTAATAATAACTGCGGCCCCTAAGGCTGGTGTTTGTACCACTCAAACTTGTTCTCACTTTTTCTTGCCCTTAATTTCTTTGCATATTTATAGTGTCTCCCTTTTAAGAATATATGTTACAGGGGTCTGCATTGCACTTGGACACTTAATTCAACAAGATACACATAGTATGTGATCAATAATCTTCTAGACTGTGTGAATTACCATTCTTAAAGTATTATCATGTAGTAAAAGAACTAATCCCTGGAACTTAATAAACATAAAATTTAATTTCAAATGAGCTATGTGATTTTGCTTGACAAAAGCAATATTATTCCCAAGGGGGGAAAATTGGTTCTTGTGAAGGGGCAAAATATCTTAGGTATTAAAATACCTTGTGGTTCTCAAAACCAATCTTAGGATTTCATTTATTCAGTAGTTGTTTATCAAGCAGCTACCAGGTATCTTGGTTCCAACTATTATTCTATTATTCTGGTCTATATATCAGCACACTATGTACAATAAAGGATGATTCAAAAATGAAAAATATCTGCTCTGCACCCTTAAAGAGTAAACATAGTTTGATATTGGAGGAGGAAAGAGAAAAAGAATTATCACCTACTATGCACATAATATGTAGCAAATAAAGTGGTGGGCAGTTTACCAATTTAATTTACTTTACATATGAGAAAATTTATGAACTGCATAAAAGTTAAGAAATCAGTACAACTCACTTAGCTGAAGAGTGACTAGTTTACCCTAGTTTGCCCAGGAATACCCATTTTAATTTAGAAGTCTTGTATCCTAGGAATACCCTCAGACCCAGGCAAACTAAGACAGTAGGTTGCCAAATGTTTAGCATCAGAACTAAATTCATTAAACAAACAAACTGACAAAATAAAAAACAATCTGTTCTGCTGAACATTTTGTACTACCTCTTTGGCCCAGTTTATTTACCTATTTAATCTTTTTCTAGATTTATTCCCTAGTCAATCAATTAAAAAGTATAATGTGATAGCCAAACAGGATATAGTCAACAACAGGAGGCACAAGAAATGGGCTCCTAAAGAATCACTTGTTGGTGATTGCTTATGTTGGTGCTATTGAATTTAAGATTAAAAAAGAGCAAACTGAAGAGATTAAAGATGGCTGCAGACTGAGTGGAAGCTACACTAACACTCTCCCAGGACCAAGCTGGAATTACAACTAAAATATAGAAAAGCCATCCTGAATAATCAACTGCAACTGAAGATGAGCTGGAGAGCACCCTCATAACCAAGGACTTAAAGTGGAGATTGTATAGAGACTGGGGGAAAATGTGGAGGCATGAGAGGGCTGGCTGGGCTCCCACAGGCAGCAGCTGAAGGTCCAGAGGAGATCTCAGCTGTGAGGGGTTCTCACTGAAGACTCTGGGGCCTAAACCCCAGCCTGGGCTTCCCAGTCAAGAGCACCAGAACTGAGAAAGGTGCCCACATAACATCTGTCTGTGAAAAGCAGCTGGGTTTCTGTCTGCCAGGGAGAGGCAGCTGAAACTGCAGGCACCCTCTTAAAGAACCAATGCACAGAGTTTCCTGTGCAGCCACTCACCTCGGGCTCCAGCAGAGGGAGGGTAAGGTAGACTGGAGCTGTGTGAGGAAATCTAAGGTTGTGGGCTTTTGAAATAGAGCTCAGAGAGCACCCCTCTAAATTCCTGTGCTGAATCATTCCCCCATACTGCAGAGGACATCTTTCACAGGCAGACATTTACCTTCTAAATAGCTTTTGCCTGAGGGGGAAGCAATTGCTCTATCCTGCTGGAAAACTTCTTGCCATATCCTGTGGAGTTTGTACAGCCTGAGGCTCATTTAGATAATCAGATTAATCAGCCTGTAGGCAGAGGCAGAACTCAGGCTGCTTTGAGTATTTGTCTGATCTGCTTCTGGACTCAGGCCTTGGAAAAACAGACCTCAGTGTGCATCTTGGTCCTGGCCAAATGCACCCAGTCACAACACAGAAGACCTCAATCTGTGGGTTGTTGATAGCTCCAAATAGGTTACTCAAGGCCAGTCACAAAGAGCATCTGTCGTTGGCCTGCACTAAAGATCTTCCAAAAAGACTGAGAGTCTTAGCAAGCCTACCTAATACATAGAAACAAACTCAAATAGACAGCCAAAATGAGGAGATCAAAAAACAAGCCCCACATTAAAGAACAAGAGACGTCTCCAGAAAAAGCTAAATAAAATGGTGATAAGTAATCTATCAGATGAAGAGCTCAAAATACTGATTGTAAGGATGCTCAAGAGCATGAAAAAAGATATGGAAACTATGAAAAATCATCAGTCAGAAATGAAGAATACATGGCAGAAATAAAAAGTACATTGGAAGGAATAAACAGCAGATTAGAGGAAGCTGAGGATCGGATCAACGAATTAGAAGACAGGGTAGAAAAAAATCACTCAATCAGACATCCAAAAACAATAAAACAAAAAACAGGAGAACAGCCTAAGGGAGCTGTGGGACAACATGAAATGTAATAATATTCACATCATAGGAGTCCCAGAAGAAGTCGAAAGAAGCAAGGGTTAGAGAATCTATTTGAAGAAATAATGGCAGAAAATGTCCCTAACCTGGTATAGGAAAAAGTCACACAAATTCAAGAGGCACAGAGAGTTCCAAGCAAGAAGAATACAAAGAAGCCCACACCCAGACACATCATAATTAAAATGCCAAAAATTCAAGACACAGAATATTAAAAGCAGCAAAAGAAAAGCAGTAAGTTATCTACAAAGGAGCTCCTATAAGGCTGTCATCTGACTTCTCATCAGAAACTCTACAGGCCAGAAGGAAATGGCATGAAGTATTCAAGGCAATGCAAAACAAGGATCTGAATCCAAGACTGCTCTTTCCAGTAAGGCTGTCATTCAAAACAGATGGTTAAATAAAGAGCTTCCTAGACAAAAAAGGATAAAGGAGTTTATAACCACTAAGCCAGCATTACAGGAAATGTTAAAGGGACTGCTGTAATAATAAGAAGAAATAGAGAGAGAACCATAGGCATAAAGAATTAAAATGGCAATAAAGAAGGACCTATCAATAATAACCTTGCCCAGCCGGGGGTGGCTCAGCGGTTGAGCGTCGACCTGGGATCCAGGCGATAGGGGTTCGATTCCCAGTCAGGGCACATGCCCGGGTTTCGGGCTCAATTGATGACTCTCTCATCATTGATGTTTCTATCTCTCTCTCCCCCTCCTTTCCTCTCTCTGAAATCAATAAAGATATATTTAAATAATAATAATAATAATAATAATAATAATAATAATAACCTTAAGGACTTTAAGGGAGAGATCAACAGCAATATAGTCATAGTCAGGGATTTTAACACCCTATTGACTTCACTGGATAGATCTTCCAGATAAAAAGTCAACACAGAAGCAGTACTCTAAGTGGCACACTAGATCAAATGGATTTAAGGGATATTTATAGAATATTTCACCCCAAAGCTGCAGAATGTACATTCCTCTCATGTGCACATGAGTCATGCTCAAAGATAGATCACATATTAGGACACAAAACAAGTCTCTATAAGTTCAAGGAGGTTGAAATCAAATCAAGCATTTCAGATCTCAATGGCATGAAATTAGAAATCAACTACAGTAAAAACACATAAAAATTTAAACGCACAGAGGCTAAATAGCATGTTACTAGAAAATGAATGGGTTACCAATAAGATTAAGGAAGAAATCAAAAACTTCCTGGAAACAAATGAAAACGAACACACAACAACCCAAGATCTATGGGACACAGTGAAAGCATTCCTAAGAGGGAAGTTCATAGCACTACAGACCTACTCAAAAAGTACTAAAAATTTTTAGTAAACTATCTAACCTTAGAACTTAAACAATTAGAAAGCTCCCCTGTGAAGCCGTCCAGACCAGGGCTTTTGTTTGCTGGGAGTTTTTTGTTACTGGTTCTATTTCATCGGTTGTTATTAGTCTATTCAGTTTTTCTGATTCTTCCTGATTCAGTTTTACATGATCTCACTCGCATGTGGAATCTAATAAACAAAATAGACTGAGGAATAAAATAGATCCAGAGACATAGAAGCATGGAACAGACTGATGAATCTCAGTGGGAAGGTGGGGGTGGGGGAGTGGGTGGGGAGAGATTAATCAAAGAATTTATATGCATATGTGCATAACCCATGGACACAGACAATAGTGTGGTGAAGGCCTGGAGGGGTGGGGCAGGTGTGGTGTGGAGATCAATGGGGGAAAAAGGGGGATATCTGTAATACTTTCAACAATAAAGTTAACTTTTAAAAAAAGAGAGAGCAAACCTTATCTGTAACATTTGGCATGTCTAAAGGCAATGTGAAAATGTCCCTCCTATAAGATATCTTTTGTGTTTAATGAAAGTAGGATCATGTCAGTTGGGGAAGGGAGAGAATATTGGGAAAGAACCCTGGAGGCTAAAGTAGTAAACAGTGGCCATCAAAGATAAGCACCATGTTCTAGCATCACAATACTGCTCTTTATCTTAAGAGCAGTCACAGGTGTATAGTTGCTACACTACAACCATCATAAATATAGCTGTTCCCCATTAATCAGTATGAACATCTGCAACAATTACTCATGCAGAGAATAATGATTTAGCAGCTGTGCATCCTAAAATAAGTAAGATTTAGGAAGACAGGTATAATACACATATCATTCTGACAAAAGCTCCAGGACCTATGATATATGATTTTTGCCTTTAAGAATAAATACAAATTATTGCTAGTGAAGACACAAAGCAAAAGTGTATTGCCCTGATCAGTGTCCATAATTGTTAATATTTTTTGGTGTGCATTTAGTTAATCAGTTTTACAACCGCAAGAAAATTGTTGCTGCTTTTGTTTTTAATTTTCTCTGAAAGTTTCTCATCTGATTCTAAACTCCTGTCTACTCAATGAATAATTTTAAAGTAACATGTGACTTCACTGCATGTAAGTGCTCTAATGGTCTCTACCTTCCTGGTTAGGTTTGAGAGTACAGACTCAAGAGCCTGTCTCAGGAGCAATGCACTCAAATTCCACTCAGTCACAGTGATAGCCTCCTTTTCCTTGGGGGTTCCTCTCTTTCTATTAGCTCCCTTCTTTTTCTAATCCTTTCTTACTTGTTACATCATGTTGCTATTTTAAACGTTCAATTTTTTAGTCTGTAAAGAAAAGTCCCTTTAAGCCCCAATGCATGCAAATTCCCTTGTCATATATATCTACTCCTTCACAGCCAAACTTCTGGAGCTGTTTTGCATTCATTGTTTCTTCTTCCCTACCTCTCTTTCACTCCCCAAACTAGTCCAAACCAATTTTTGCCCCAACCATTTTACTGTATCTAGAAAAAACTCCTTGTATTTTAATCTAATGGATAATTTTCTGCCTGATTTTTCATGTAGAAGCATTTGGCAAAAATTTGATTCTGTGATTCTGTACCAGTTTCTTTAAAATCTGAAATAAATATATCAGAGAATACTAGTCCATCCAGTAAAGAAATCTCCTAAAGAAATCTCAGGATGAGGGTGTTTCTTGGCGTGTATTCCATAATGTAATCCTGGTCTCATTTACTCCCACAGATCCAATACCCACCTAAACACCAACATAAGTCTCTACCTCTTACCAGATTGCTGTCCTCTCTCTCCACATGTTTATTCCATAGCCACTTCAAATTCAGGGAGCTCAGAATGTAAATTTCTGAGAACTGCACCCTTAAATTAATCTCAATTCCCAGCATTCAGGCCTCTGTCTACTACCAACTAAATTTTAAGTGTTATTCCTTCTAATACCTTGTCTCCAAAAAAGCCTTTGACTCCACCAAATCCTTCAGTCTTTTCATTGTCTCTCTTCCAATGCATGTCCACTTTTTTTTTCACACAGCTGTTTAGATCCAATGGTCTATCATTATACTTAATTCATTGCCATAAACCCTCCATTATGTTCACCTAAATCCAAATCTACCTCCTCTGTCTGAATCAAGGCAGATGAATATATAACTTTGGAAGAAAACTAAACCATGAATATAGATATTGTTCTATATTTATGGCCAGTAGCTTCATAAAATGTCCCTAAAACATACTTATTCCATTCACTTTCTACTTTCCCAAGAAAATACTTTTACAACTTTTACTCTCTAATTGTATCTCTATAAACTCCAAATCACTTTTATTAAGCTCATGAATATTGACTTCTACTTCTCTGAGAAAATGAACACATTCAGAAGATAATTTTCACAAGTTCCCAGATTATATCCACTATCCTCCCTGTAGCTGCAGCCATGAATTTGGCCTTTTCATGTTATTATAGATAGTATGTTCAACTTTGTTTCTAAAGCCAATTGCTCCAACTTTACACAAGACCCACTCCCTCTTAAACATTAAAGGACTGTAATTGTCCTCTTATATTCCTACTTTATATTAAAATTTCCTTACCCATTAGCACACACAATTTTATTCTGTTCTTCATAGACCCATATACTTCTGCCTCCAGGGATCATGCCATTTTGTTTGCTCCCTTTTAAAGTAAAATTTCCCAAAAGATTTGCATGTATTAATATTCTTAATTTTCTCTAAATTTTTTCATTGCCCAAGTCAGGCTTGGCCTACTTGTATACGTGATTGGCCTACATGAGTACAAGTGCAGTGGTCAATTATCAAACATCACCTTGCTTACAACAATACACAGCATTTGACAGTGGTAGTAAATTTCTGTCTTGAGATACCTTCTTAACTTCAGTGACAGCTAAGTCTTCTGCTAGTTTACAAGACAACTATGTTTGAATTAGTGAAGTACACCTTTTCCTAAGGCAGATGCAGCCCTGAACAAGAACCTATGACTTGGCAGGTAGAACACATTTAGATTTCCCCTTCCACTTGCCACCTTTTACTAGATTCAACCTGCCCAGTGGTATCAAGCAGCCCTGAGAACATGACTATTTCTTAGCTCTTTCTACTTTATTGCCTACTGCCATTTCACTTTTCTAATCCCTAAATGTGAGA
This sequence comes from Miniopterus schreibersii, assembly GCF_964146895.1. NCBI lineage: Eukaryota > Metazoa > Chordata > Mammalia > Chiroptera > Miniopteridae > Miniopterus > Miniopterus schreibersii. Next base: position 24,680,394 of record NC_138118.1, on the reverse strand, counting down.
ATAATCCCAGGGCTCAAGTTTTATGTTTTTCCTTCTCTATGCTAATTCTCTAGGTGATCTCATCTGGTCTCATAACTTAAATATCATCTATATGTTAATAGCTACAAAATGCATATATCTGGGTCAGACCACTATTTTCCTTGAAATCTAGAATTGTATATGCAACTGCCTACTTGACATCTTGATTAGTAGATCTAATACTACAACACAAATATATTATGCCCAAAGCTAATTCCTTCCCCAAATATGCCCCTCTTCTATTTTCCTCATCTCAATAACTGACAACACAAGTCTTCCATTTTCTCCAACCAGACCTTGCCTCCTCTCTTATTATCATCCTGTACATCTAATCTGTTAGCAAACACTGTTGACTTTACCTTCAATAAAATCCTGAATTTAACCACTTCTCACCTAACACAATAATCCATGTCACTATTCTGTGACAGATAGGAGACTATTACAATAATCTCTTCCTTGTTTCCCTTCTTCTGCCCTTAGCCCATACAATCTGTTATCAAGACACAAACCAGAATAATCATCAGATTATATTTCACTGCTTTTCTCAAAACATTCTAATAATTTTTCCTCTTGCAGTAAAATCCAAAGACTTTGCCATTGCTTACAAGATAATACGTATTTTACAATTGTTCATGCTATTCTAGTCCTACTGGTTCCATTACTATTTCTCACACATGAAAAGCACAACTTTAACTAAATGTTTTTGAACTGGCTGTTTTCTTTGTCTGGAACACCACCTTACAGTTGTCCAAATGGCTCCCTACATCACTTACTTCAAATATGTCTTTGTTCAAATAGCACCTAAGTGGTCTTTCCAGTTGCCAAGCACATCCTGTCTCTATCCTATTTGTCTTCCTCATGTTTATATTCCCACAACATAAAACAGTGCTTGACATGCTATGGGCATTATATAAAAATCTGTTATAAGAAGAACAAAACTGCAGTTAGGGGGTGGTGATGCCTCCATAGGCTTAACAACATCTCATCCTTCACAGTGTCTTTTATTTCAGAGCCTAACAAAGGTATCGATATAAATAGATGATTGACAGTTACATTATTGATCATTTTCCATAAAAATAAATTGTGCTTTTCCACTTCTTCATAGAGCATAACTCTGACTCTACAAAATAGAAATACAGTCTGCAGAGGACAAATTATGTAATTCCGTAGCTAACAGTTTTCTCCATAATTAAGTTCCAAAGCCACACACATTTTCCCATAATTGGCTTTGCAAATTACAGTAATTTGGATTGTTGATGATTTAAATGACATGTGTAAGTCTGTTTCTCACTGGATATAAAATATAATGCATTCAACTTAGTCTAAGCATTTGGAAGAATTTTTATAGAATAAGGCTTTTTTTGAATATTATAATCCTGCTTTGGCCACAAATAACCATGTATCTTTTCTTCCTCCTTTGTAATATGCTGCATTGTGCTAGTAAACACATATCCCTCTTTCTGAAGAATAATGTGGTTTAGAAAGTTGAGAAAGGAGTGAAAATAATATTTATCAGATAACCCCAGACAAATATTGCTTTATAATGACTGCAAATTCATTTCCTCTGAAATACCCCAGGCAATTGTGCTATCTAAAATGATTTCTTTTCTAATAAGCTTTGTTCAATAATAAAGTGCAACTTTCACGGCACTCAACCCTTCTTAGAGCCTATGCATGATTATATATTTGGCCAGCATAATTCCTCTGAGTTTTAAATAATTTGTTTCAAAACTTGGATTCTGCTCTCTATTTCTGTTCATGCACACAACCTGTAAACACTACACAACAATGTAATGTAGATATTGCATAAAGAATATGCCTGAATAAGAGCAAGTAAGGACCATTTTTGTGAAATAAAAATTAGTAAATTTGCATTGGTCAATGTTTGCCTACCAAAAATTTTCTAAAAACTGTATGCATGTTTATCAATATATTTCTTCTTACCAGTCTTAAAAGTACACTTGCAAACACCATGTTATATTGTGTTAATTACAAATCATATATATATATATATATGCATGTTTAAGTGATTCTCTATATTGATGTATAATTACAGTATTAAGAAATGAAAAATTTTAAATGAAACATTTAACTGTCAGTCACAGTAAAAAAATAAAACTATGTAATTAAGAAAAAAGCATATAAATTTGGTATATTTATGGATGTATACAACAGTTACTAGAATTATTTTAAGTCTGTTGTTTGATTTCACTGTTTTTTATTTTTTTTTAAATTATGGCAAATTTTACAAAACATAACATTTACTGTCTTAACAATTTTTAAGGTTAGAGTCCAGAAGTTCTAAGTACATTCACATTGTTGTGCAAACAATCCCCAGAACTCTTCCAAAATTGGAATTTTATACTCATTAACAACTCCTCATTCTCCTCCCCTCTGCCCCCAGCCCCTGGCAACCACTGTTCTGCTTTCTGTTTTTATGTGTTTGATTACTTTAGGTACCTCATATAATTGAAATCCAATGGTATTTGTCCCTTTGTGACTGGTTTGTTTAGCATAATGTTGTCAAGGTTAATCCATGTAGTAACATGTGTCTGAACTTCCTTTTTAAGGTTGAACAATATTTCAAAAATGTACATATGACATTTTGCTTATCCACTCATCTGCTGATGGACACTTGGGTTGCTTCCGCCTTTTGGCTATTGTTTGTTCATTCTGTTATAAACACAGATATGTCAATATGTCTTTGCGACCTTATTTTCCATTAATTTGTATATTTACCCAGAAGGAGAATGCTGTTTTATAGGGTAATTCTATTTTTAATTTTTCAGGAACTAATATGTACTTTCCTCTTGCAGCTGCACCATTATATATTCCCACTAACAATGCACACGGGTTCTAATTTCTCTACAACCTCATTGACATGTTATTATTTTCTAATAGTAGCCATCCTGGGTATGAGGTTTTTTTTTCATAAATTAAAAAAATATTTAAAAAAATTTTTTATTAACAAACCTTTTCAGTACAGGCTAGTTGAAATGATCTGGTTGAGGAAAACTGAGATGGAAAAAAAGTAGGAGTAAAATGGCATTTTTAGAAAAATATAATTAGGAAAAAATTAAAAGAAAGTAAAAAGCTCACTATCGTCATTACTAGGGTGCTATAGTATGATGATAACATAATCTTTGAATGACAGATGAAAGTTTACTTTAGGAACTTAAGCATCTCAAAATGAATCTAACTTTTTGAGACCTTAAGGCTAAAGATTTGTGATTCCCTGGGCTATTAGAGACAAATGAAATGTGAATTTATTTAAATATTGCTAAAGCAAAGAACTTTTTCTCTTTAACCATAAAAAAAAGATTAAAGATAAGTCACTTTTTCTCCCCTTAAGTAGCTTACTGTCAGGTCAGACTTTTATTTATATACATGTGTACCACTATGTAGGCAATAATGGTATTTAGTATTTTCAAGCTTGTCAAATCAACATTGAAATTAAAATGTACTTCAGGTATACTTTATATTGTGTATCCATTCACCCACATAACAGGTGTAAATTAATAAACCACTTGTGTTTTCTAGGTTCCTTATGAAACTTATAGGACTACTCAGGATTTTCTGAAAACTATTCAGGTGTGGTAGCTATAACAGACATGACACTGTTCTGCATAAAACAAGTACATGAATGCCTTAAAAACATTTAAAGGAAATATTACAGGAAGACCACTTAAAAATAATTCAAAGTCAACCAGTAGTCACATCTATCCAATGGCTCATGCAACTACTCACCCTCTTTCATCAGTTCTCACTAGTTCCTAGACCACAGCTACAGCGTTTAGCTGTGTCTGCTCACACTGTTCTCCATAACCAATCCCAGGCATACACACTCTCTCTATGTTTCCCTGACTCTAGAGTTATCTGGTTCCAAACCTGTATAAGTCCTCCTTACAAAAAGTGTAGCATATATGGCTAATGAATACAGTATTAACTTTATAATCACACCCAAGGCAGTCTTCAAAAGAGGTACTTTTAGTAAGGATGAGAACATTTCCCATCTCATTTTTACACCATAAAATAATCACTACCCTTTACCAAGAAATCTCAAAAAGCCAAAGATGGCTTTAAAAATTCATGCTATAAAACCTGAAGCCTATTATAGTTAAACATAATGAAAGAAGCTATCAAAATTTCCTAGAGCAAAACAAATGCTAAATAAATTATGCAAACATTTTAGATTCAGGTAAGTGTTTGGGGGAAAACAGAAACACTAATGAGAGAAAATACAGAAGACCTTAAGTATAGCTTTCAAAAACCTTTATTTTATTTAATTAAATTAATCAATTTATTTTAAAATGTTTAATATTTATTGTTGAAAGTATTACAGATGTTTCCCATTTACTCCCCATTGGCCCCCTCCACCCCACTCCTGCCCTCACCCCAGGCCTTCCCCACACTATTGTTTGTCCATGGGCTTTGCCTATATGCATATTTGATATGTTTTCAAATTTAGTTCATATTAAATGTATCATAACAAGACATTTTCTCCTAAAGATAGTTAACATGAATCTCCTATAGTAGGTACATGGCTCCATGTTAGATACACCTTTTCTGAATGAAATCAGCTGGGCTAATGTAGTGCCCTTACATAATTCAGCTTACTCTGTTTTATTAATTCTGGCCACTAAACTCTTGATAGCAATCCACAAAGCCCAGGTATAAAATACTTTTTAAAAAATCAAAAAATAGTGGTTAAGTTGTGGATATTTGAACTGTCCCTATTACAATAACCATTAAGTACATTATCCTGTTGAAATGGCATAACCATAAATAAATATTGAATATGAACATTTTAATTCAATTTCCAATTTCTCTTCATTAAAGTGGTAAAAAATCTGGTATGACTTGTAATGTATCTTCTACACTAATTAGTCTAATTTGAACCAAGCACTATACTCAGTAGTGGGAATAGACAATGGATTCTCCTGGAGCTCACAGTGATTCTTCCCATCTTTGTCTTATCCTGGTAAGGCTGATCTTGTTATATCAAATTCCTCCTGTCCTACAATGCTCTCTTATTTCTGGGACATATTACTATTTATAGAACAATTTAAACTCTGTATCTGAATTTGCTCAAAGTTAATTGGAAGTACAATGTCTTCCTCAGCTTCTGAGAAGGTTAACACTAATAAAGTCCTAGCCATAGCAATCAGACAAGAAGAAAACATAAAATGGCACCAAAATTGGAAAGGAGAAAGTGAAATTGTCATTATTCCCAGATGACATGATAGTATACATGGGAAACCCTAAAAACTCCACCAAAAAATTACTAGAGTTAATAAATGAATTTGGAAAAGTAGCAGGATACAAAATTAACACCCAGAAATCTATGGCATTTTTATACACCAATAGTGAATTCTCGGAAAGGGAATCTAAAAAAGAAAACAAACTCATTTACCATTGAAACAAAAAAATTAAGATACTTAGGAATAAACTTAACCAAGGAGGTAAAAGACTTATACTCAGGAAACTAGTGGACACTGAAAAAGAAATAGAGGTAGATATGAACAAGTGGAAGAATATACTATGTTCATGGACTGGAAGAATTAATATCATTAAAATGTCCATACTATCCAAAGCAATATACGATTCAAAGCAATCCCTATTAAAATATCAATAGCATATTTCACAGAACTAGAACAAATACTCCAAAATTTATATAAAACCAAAAGAGATCCCAAATAGCTGCAGCAATCTTAAGAAAGAAAAACAAAGTTGGAGGGATTGCAATAACAGATATTAAGTTAAAGTACAAAGCCATTGTAATCAAAACAGCCTGGTACTGGCACAGAAACAGGCATATTGATCAATGGAACAAAATAGATAACCCAGAAATCAATTCAAGCCATTATGCTCAATTAATATATGACAATGGAGGCAAGAACATACGATGAAGTAAAGACAGTCTCTTCAATTAATAGTGGTGGGAAAATTGGGCAAGTACATGCAAAAAAATGAAACTAAACCACAAACTTACACCATACACAAGAATAAACTCAAAGTGGATAAAAGACTGAAATGTAAGTTATAACCATAAAAATCCTAGAAGGAACCATAGGCAGCAAAATCTCAGACATCTCTTGTAACAATATGTTTGTGGACATATCTAGGGCAAGGGAAACAGAGGAGAAAATAAACAAATGGGACTACATCAAACTAAAAAGCTTCTGCACAGCAAAATAAATTACCAACAAAATGAAAAGAGAGTCCGCTGTATGAGATAACATATTTGCCAATGATACATCTGATAAGGGGTTAATTTCCAAAATATATAAAGAACTCATACAACTTAACAAAAAGAAGAAAAACTATCCAATTAAAAATGGGCAAAAGATCTAGACACTTCTTCAAAGGGGACATACAGGTGTCTAAGAGACATGAAAAAATGCCCAATGTTGCTAATCATCAGAGAGATGCAAATTAAAAGGACAATGAGGTATCACTTCACACCTGTCAGAATGGGTGCCATCAATACATCAACAAATGACAAGTGCTGGCAAGAATGTGGAGACAAGGAAACCCTAGTACACTGTTGGTAAGAACATGAATTGGTGCAGCCACTATGGAAAACAGTATGGGGGTTCCTCAAAAACTTAAAAATGGAACTGCCTTTTGACCCCAGTGATCCCACTTCTTGGATGACATCCTAAAAAGCCCAAAACACAGATGAGAAAAAACATATGCACCCCTATGTACATAGCAGTGCAATTTACAATAACTAAGATCTGGAAATAGACCAAGTGCCAAACAACAGATGAGTGGATAAAAAAGCTTTGGTACATTTACACCATGGAATATTATGCAGCTGTAAAAAAGAAAGATCTCTACCTTTTGAGACAGCATGGAAAGACCTGGAGAGTATTATGCTAAGTGAAATTAGACAGAGAAAGACAAGTATCATATGATCTCACTCATATGTGGAATCTAATGGACAAAATAAACTGATGAACAAAATGAAAAGACAACCTATGGAAGGGGAGAAAATATTTGTAAGTGATAAATCTAATTGGGGTTATAATCCATAAAATATATAGGTAACTCGTATTGCTCAATAGCAAAAAAGTCAAATAAACCAATTTAAAAATGGGCAAACAATATGAGTAGACATTTTCCCAAAGAATAAATAAAAATGTCCAACAAACATTTAAGTGTGTGTGTGTGTGTGTGTGTGTGTGTGTATACACACACACATTAGTGTATATATATATATATACTAATATGACTAATCATCAGGAAAATGCAAATCAAAACCACAATGATATATCATTTCACATCTGTTATGAAGCAGTTATCAGAAAGACAAGTGATAACAAGTGTTGGTGAGGTGTGAAAAAAGAGAACCTTTGTAAACTATTGGTTGAAATATAAATTGTTACAGCCATTATGGAAAACAGTATGGATGTTCCTCAAGAAATTAAAACCAGAACCTTATGACCCAGCAATCCTACTTCTGGTTATATATCCAAAGGAAAGGAAATTAAGATAGTAAAGAGATTCCTGCACTACCATGTTCAATGTAGCACTATTTGGAATAGTCAAAATATTAAAAAAATCTAAGTGTTCATCTATGGGTGAATAAATTTTAAAAATGTGATACACACAGAGACACAGTTATATTATTCAGTCATACAAAAGAAGGAAATTCTGTTATTTGCAACAACATAAATGAAACTGGAGGACATTATTCTGAGTGAAATAAGCCAGACACAGAAAAACAAATATTATGTGATTTTACTTATATGCAGAATTTTAAACAGTCAAACTCATACAACAGAATAGAACAGTGGTTGCCAAGGACTGGGGATAGGGATAGCAGAAAGAGGGAGATGGTCAAAGAATACAAACTTTCAGTTACAAGATAAATAAGTTCTGAAGATCTGTTGTACAACATACTGACTGCAGTTAATAATATTGTATTATATACTTGAAATTCCCTAAGAGAGTAGTCAAATGTTCTCACCACATATAAAAGGTAACTATGTGAGTTGATACATGTGTTAATTTGATTGTAGTAATTATGTCACAATGTAGACATTTATTAATCATCTTGTTGTATAATCTAATTATGTACAATTTTTATTAACTATACTATAATAAAACTGGAAAAAATAGTTACTTAAAATTTGAAAAACAGAATTATATTAAACCAATCCTTTAATCATTTGGCAAACATTTATCAAATGTCTATATAACTTGTCAACACTGGGCATGAAAAAAAGGAGCATGGAACCTATATCCAATGAAGAAGTAAAAATATAAATAAATAAAAACAAGTTGGTAAACATTAACTACAAAAATGCATTTCATAATAAAGTAAAAAAAGTTAAAGTAACAATTTGACAAAATATGTCAAAACACAGAGTGTAGGAGAGGGAGGAGCTAATTTCCATTGGATTGTTACTGAATGCCTTTTTGGAGATTATATAAAGAGTTTTTCATTCAAGATAGGTGAATGGCCAGGGAGGTATCCAGGAACAGGTGCTCTTTGTGAGGCAACTTTTCCATTATTGGAAATAGCATATGTAAAGGTGCTGGGACCAGAAAGAGTACAGACTTTTCCAGGAAAAGAAAGTAATAGGAAGTTGCTGACTTAGTGGTCACTAGGGGAGTATAAGATAAGGTTAGATAAAAAGTTAAGGTTCATATTGAAGTCTAATACACTTTGGTAAGAAATCTGAGTACTGTTAAAGTACACTGAAAGCCAATGATTTGAGGAGAAATGAAGTGGTCCAGTTGAAAGCTGGTCACTTTTGCTGCTTGCTGCAGGGGAAATAGATTGAAGAGGGCAAGGGAATAGAAAGACCAGTTAGGAGGTTCTTGCAATAGTTAAAGATCATGAGGGGCTGTGGACATTGGAATGACGGTGGGTAGGGAGATACATTTGAGGTATATTTTAGACAAAACAGATAAAATTTGTGTCAAGGTGAAGGAGAGGAGGAATACAGAGTAACTGCTGGTGCGTGACTTAAAACGTTTGGTAATTAATGGTGCCATTTACTAGGAAAGGAATATATTTGGGGAGGAAGTTGTCATAAAAAGGGAACATATGGGTAAGGGTAAAGTAAGCTTTGTTGGATACATTGACACACTTCATGAAACCCTGTCCTCTCACTATCCTCTGAGTAGTGTGCTGTGATTTGGTATAGCTCAATTCACCAAGCAACACTCCACAACAAAGGGACTATATTACCCACTGCTTTACATATTGTAAGTAAAGGGTACAAAGAATATTATTCTGATTATCAAATAATAAAAATTTCCTGATAAAGGAAATTTATCATAATGGGTGCTTCTGAAGCTCAGCTATTGGCACCTGATATTCTGAACCAACCTTTTGCTAAACTCCTAACAGGGGAGCCAAAATGAGCATGTGGAGCTATCTGAATTTAGTTTTCCTCAGGAGGGGAGAAAAATAAAAAGTGTGGAAGATACATAAGCTATGAAATAGAGATGGGAAGTAGAAAATGGAACATGGTAAGAAGGTATCTGGATAAATAATGTACATTAGGTTTTATTCTGCTTGGAAAAACCATAGTGTTGACAGTCACAAACATGAAGAGGAGAGAGATCAAAAGAATTTGCCAAATTCCAGTAGAGTGTAGTACGAAGAGGAATATCTGAGAAAAAAGGAGAAAAAACCGATGAAGTAGGAAGAAAACTTTGGTATGTTTTCATGTAAACTGAGAGCTGGGGCTTCAAGATGGAAATTGTGATCAGCTGTATAGACTGCTGTGAACATTTTAAACTACTAAGACAGTCACTAATTGCTTACCCCGCCCCCCCCAAAAAATGTTATTTTGTACAAAACAATACAGTAGGCTACTGAGAATCATAGGAGGGCACTGGGGTTCATTAAGGAGTTAGAAAAATTTAAGTTTAAAAAATATTTCCTATTAAAGATAAACTGAAGTCTATGGCCAAAAAATATGTGAAATGTCTGTTAGCCAAATAAGGAAGTTTAAAATTTAGTAAACATTTTTCTCAATTGACTCTTTATATCTTATTGTATAATTTGACCTCATTAGATCCTGGCCTGAGAGTAGAATCTAGAATCAGATTTCTGTGTCAGTCCTTAAGTTATCACACCACTGTCTGATATTCCTTAAGTCACATCAGAGTATTTTAAAAGGCCAAACGTTTGCATACTCCTCTCATGGGGCCTGGGACCATAAAATAAGTGTTGTACTTTTACTACATTTATATCAGTCTAGATATAAAATTTCATTGAAATTCATATGTGGGTTACATTTTTACAGATGGCTATCCATCTGTACTATGGAATATACTGATGCATGGGGCTTAGGAATGAAGAGAAAAAAATTCAGACATTCTGTATAACAAATACTAATTAGAACCAAAAACCTCATTTATAATTAATATTATTTTAATAGTTTTATAGTCCTTCAATGTGATCAGCATAAAGACCAGGTACAGTCCAGGTAAACTTCAAATACTAAGATGTTATCAAAATTTTATTCTAAACATGTAATTATTTTTTAATTCACTTTGATGAATATAGTGAACTGTGAGTTGTTAATAACCACATCTCTCTAAAATAGATTCATATTTCCACCTCAAATGACATATCTAAGTATAAGGTTCATCCAAATGTCTACTTGCTGAAATTAACCATTTCTTAGTTTTTTGTTTTTTAAATATATCTTTATTGATTTCAGAGAGAGGAAAGGAGAGGGAGAGAGAGAGAGACATCAATGATGAGAAAGTCATTGATCAAGCCTGCAACCCGGGCATGTGCCCTGACCGGGAATTGAACCCCGGTAGCCTGGATCCTAGGTTGACGCTCAACCCCTGAGCCATGCCTGGCCGGGCCCATATCTTAGTTTTACAATAAAATATATACTACCTTGTATTACTCCCAACTATTTAAATCATGAAATCAACTATTTCTGTGTATTCTGTCTCATTATGTCATTTTATGCTTTTAAAACACTTTAATAACTGAAATCTGTCCTTGTGTTATTCCTCTAAGGCCAGTTATGATAGAGACATCATGCTTCATACAAATATTCAATGTTTACAGTTTTTCTCAATCTAAATCTAAACTATCATTATCTTTTTAATATTTTAAAATAATACCAAACTTAAGCTGTTGATTTTTTTCCCTAACTTCTAATTCACAATAATATTATAAAAATTTTCACCCACTTTGTGCTTCAATTTCCACATCAGTAAAATGAAGGTGTTCAAATAGGACTTCTTTAAAAAATGGGCTACCTATTAAACCCATTAAGTCAGTCCAGATTCAGACTGAATGATCCTAAAATGAGCAGAAAGAGGAGGGGAGAGAGGAGGAAGAGAAAGAAAAGGAAGAAAAAACCTTTAATCACAGGGAAACCCAAGCTTGCAAGTGTAATAGATTTGCAGTGATATTAAAATCCGTGAGATCTGATCCTTGCTAGAGAAAAATGGAGACAGAACAACTTTCTTGGAAACAAATTATCTATTATAACTGCTTTATCCTGTGAAAATATGAAACTTTGAAATGAAATAGAATAATTTCTGGTAATGATAGACTTCAACAACTTTATGAAATATTTAGTATGAGTTAATATCAGCCTCAAAAGGCATTTTAAATTCAATCTCATTTAATTTGCTTGGACATTGTTAATCAAACCCCTTGTGGACCATCAGTTACACATTTCCACCCAATTTTACACCTCAACTAACTGAGGCAAAAGGAATTAAATAATGTATACAACTCACAAAGTAAGGGAATGGTGCAGTTGATGGTAGAAAATTGCACCTTTTGCCTTCCTTTTAGGCCATTGCCTCCTAACACTTAAACTTTTCTTATCAGTCAATGATTAGAAAATATACATTAATGAGCAATCAGTAGGCTCCTGTTAACTGAATAAATAAATATGCATAATAGAATATAACAAACTAAAAAACACACATTGTTTTTGCAAGTGTTCAACACTGAAAAATAATCCCTAATATTTGTTTTTTATTTTCTTAACACCTCACTTCCAATTAATTACAATTAATCTTACAGATGTCTTATCAAGGTGTTATCACTCTTATTTCCACATAATCTATATGTGAATTTCTCACCTTCTACATGTGTTTGGTTTATCTAGCTTATTCTTTCATTTATTCATTAATTCTATCATCTGTCTGTACTAAAACAGTGTTAGATGCTGGTTCATAAATATAAATAAAACTTGATTCCTTCTATAACAATTAATTATAGCCCCAAAGGGAGATAGAATCAATCAAACAAGATAGTGCCTTACAGGTGGAACAATAAGTATTTCTACAAGGCAAAATAGAGAGAATGTGAAATGGTGGGTCAAGAAAAGATTCATCTTCTTAATCCATTCATAACATGATTTTGTACTCTTACATTTAATGCATTGGACTGGAAATAAGTGAAAGAGAATGCAATGGTCAGGCTCATATTTCTGGCTGAATTTGACAGTTCTAAACTGGGGTTAGAAAGAAGCTGAATAAAAATGAATGACAATTTTAAAGAATGTAAAGTGATCATTTATGGATGTGGGGAAAGTGAAAACATTTAGACTCTCTCGCCACTGGGGCAAAAGACCCCAGTTATGTAAACATGAAATAGCATAGACATAGCAATAGTCATAGCAGATGTCATGTTAGCTGATTAATGTCAAACTCATCCTTGGCTGAAAGTCACTATTGTTCTCTTCCTATAAAACCAGAACAGGACCCTCTGGGGTGAGACTTGACCCCGTGTACTGTTTAACCTCTCTGTTAGGTGAGTAAAGGGCATGTCTTATCCCCCTTTGGCTCCACAGTTTTTCTTCAGTCTGTCCGGATCCGGCGCAAACCTCCCCAGCCTTGACCATTTGCTTTACAATGGAAAAGAAAACAACAAATGGAAATTGCAAGAAGGAAATTCTAACATTTCCTTGGTACCTTGTGAGAGTCTGAGAAAAGAATAATAATATAAACTCTTAGCTATATTTACAGATGTGTATAAGGTTGAAGCAAATCGTCTTTGACACCTCCTTCTTTACGTGAAGCTGATACCCATGTTGGCTCTGGATGACTTAAGAAACATTTAGTCTGAAATATCTATATTATGTGTCTCAATAGTACTAATAATACATATTAAAGAAACACTTGGAATAATCCTAATGATGTTTTGGTTCTCATTTTACAGGTTTATCTAGTATAACAGACCCCTTTTAGGAGGTACCATGCAGGAACTATTGCCTCGTGAATGCACACAAGAGGCCACATGTCACTGTGTGCCTGATTAGCTAGATGGTAATCAGCTGAGAAAGGTGTTGGAATACAATAGATACCCGGAGAGTGCCCCCAGCTGTTATAGTTCCATGTATCTTAATACCTATAGACCATATCTTTGTGGATGGAGAGCAAAGTAAAACATACTGACAAAGTAAAACAAATGTCAGTTTAGGAGTGAGTCATTGTATTTCAACCAACAACTGAAAGCCACAGTGCCCACTGCTTTCATATATGGAAATGTTTTTGTCTATGCAAGCTTAAGTATACTTGAGTTCACTACTATTCAAACTACATAATTCTGGGAAACTAAATATTTCACGTCTGAAATATGTACTCCAATTATATCCTAACAGCAAGCTCTCAGTGGCAACATCATGTTTTGTGGATAAACCAACACTGGCCAAAACTCTCTAAAGGACATGTGGGTGAAACTGTCACAAGATTAGTAGTACTAGGATAAGCTGAATGTATATTTAGTGAAGAGAGACATACTGAAACAAAAGACTTATTGACCTCTATTGGATGCATACAAAGAATAACATTTCAGGAAGAAAAGATAGCAAGTGGTTTAAATAGGTAGCACAGTTTTAGAAAACTAGAAAAGGGCAACTGAAAAGATAATTGGACTTTATACTCAGAAAGAAACTTGGGAAACAGCATGCATGCTGAAAAAGCAGTGCTGTTTTTTAAGCTCTGCCAGATGGAAAGTAGAAATATCAATGGACTTGGATCTGGCAGTGGAAGCACAAGGAATGAACTTGTGGGAAACTAATGGTCCCTAATTTATAGGAATTCATAGATGCAGGAATATAATCTGCATAAGTGCTTTCTAAGGGCCAAGGTCCCACACATAAGCATAAACTAGACAGGTGAAATTATTGGTTGGGATTGGAAACCTATTAAAATTATCTGGGACTTTACTGGTGATGAGAGGTTAGACATCATTTAAATATAAGGCCTACTGCTAACCTTTGTCCACACTTGCTTGTAATATGAAACAGGATATGTGATTATGACAACCAAAGACTGGAATCCTTAACTAACCAAGATTTGCTCCTTCATTTAAATCCCAGCCCATAATAACATCATTGTGGTAAGGTCCATATTTGTTGGGAGCTTAAGTCTAATTAATAAAATAATTACTACTTTGTATAATACTGGTTTAATTTATAATATAATTTTTTATTTTTTTATTTTTATTTTTAATCCTCACCTGATGATATTTTTTCCATTGATTTTTTAAAAAAATATATCTATTGATTTCAGAGAGAGGAAGGGAGAGGGAGAGAGAGAGATAGAAACATCAATGTTGAGAGAGTCATTGATTGGCTGCAGCCTGCAACCTGGGCATGTGCCCTGACCAAGGATAGAACCCCGATCTCCTGGATCCTAGGTCTATGCTCAACCGCTGAGCCAGGCCTGGCCGGGCTCCATTGATTTTTTAGAGTGGAACGGAGTGAACGAGGAAGGGAGAAACATCAAGGCAAAAGAGACACATTGATCGATCGTCTCCTGCACACGGCCCCCACTGGGGCTAGGGTCAAACCTGCAACCCAGGCAGGTGCCCTTAACCAGGAATTGAACCCACAACTCTTCAGTACACAGTTTGATGATCTAACCACTGAGAAACATCGGCCAGGGCTGTACCATTATTTTTATATAAACTCTGATAATAGTGATATTGATCATCAAGTGTCCTAGAATATTAAATTAAATCCTTCCAAAGTGGTCACTGGCCAGAACTTCATCACATGGCCAAGCTTTACTAGAAGAGATGTTGAAAAAGATATTTTTAGAGATAACTTTCAACAAAACTGGATGCTATTAGTAAGAGTGGAATAAAGATTATGAGATAGGCACAGCATGTCTGACGTAGGACCATAGCTATCAACAGTTATGAATGGTAAAAATGGAAGTTAGACACAATGGAATACCGTCATGTGCAGCTTAACAATGGGGACATATTCTGTGAAATGCATCATTAGCTGATTTCATTATTATGCAAACATCATAGAGCGTCCTTACATGAACCTAGAAATAGCCTACCACACATCTAGGCTGTTGTGGTACACCACTGTGGTGTACGCTGTCCATCACTAACTGAGACTTCCTTATGCAGCGCGTGACTATATAATAAAAAAGCTGATAAGCGGTGACTTTTGCTTCCCAGTAGGATGGAGTAGCTGATGGTAAATTCTCAGAAATCTAAAAGTCTGAATAAAACAGAAAAATTATCTGTTTGAAAACAGCATCCAGATGTGGAGTCCACTGAAACTGGAGGACCCAAGACCCTAGAAAGAATAATTTATTAAGAACAATTTACATTCAAATTGTTCCTTTGAAGCTATTTCTGTAGTATTCACTTGTTTGCGTTTTTCTCCCAAAACTCTTTCTATTAATATGGCATCCAATATTTGACTAGAATAAACCACGGTCTGCATTTGCTAGCACACTTATTGAATTAAACCAATGCCTAGAGCCTTATTTGGACCAAGAAATGCAGGAAAATAGAAGATGTCAATCTTGAAAATGCTATTCCATCTCATTTAAAATCTGTGACATGGTTATACATTTTTTAGTCATATCTTATACACTTTTAAAGTGACAGTAAATTGCACTGTGAAAATAAGTTGCTGAACATATTTTTAACAAAATGAAGGTGTTTATAATGATTCAGAATTTTAAAGAAATTAACCAGCCCAGAAGCAGTTATAACTGAAATGAAAGAGAGACAGAAACAGAGACAAAGAGAGAGATTAAGGAACTGATGTGACTACTGCAGGGACAGACACTTTAAAAGTGCTCTTTCCCTGTCACATCATTTGTTAAAGTTACAACCTTTAAGTTTGCTCTTTGTTCATGTTTGTTTTGTACTCACTCTTCCTTAACAGAAATACACTTGTTTTGTATATTTCAAAAATTTTGACTAAACTTGCACTTCAACTCATTTATGATTAGTTTGAAATGTTTTCTACATTCCAATTTGCTTTCTTTCATGACCAATTCTTCATATTTTTGTTTTCAGGTTAGTATTGAGTGGAGTGATATATCTTCTACAACAAATTTTATTCATTTATGATCCTTGAGAAAAAGCACATAGGTACAAATATGCAAAATTAGTGTTCTTAACTTGAATTTCTACTGCATCTTTTGTCAATCAAGTTTTGTGGTACTGGTTCTTGGTCAAGAAAATATACTGAAGTAACTTATTTGAAGTAGAAGAAATAGTAAATCTAAATATTCATGTCCAGGAGTTGTTAGACTTACTGGATTTACTGAATGTTCAGGGGTAGAACCTGCCTTGGATTATTTTTAAGTTGTTAAGTGATTGTAATGCACAATTCTAGTTGATAACTAGTATAGTGGAAAATGGCCTAGGTCTTATCTCTCACCCTTATAGCACATTTTCTTTATCACTTAGGGATTTGGATAAAAAATTAAGCATCATTGTATTTATTTCTTGAGACTCTTATAACAAAATAACCTCAAATGTAGTGGCTGAAACATCACAAATTTATTCTCTCTCAGTTCTGTAGGCCAGAAGTCCAAAATCAATTAGTGTCATTGAGCTAAAATGAAGGTGATGGCAGGGATGCACTCCCTTCACAAGCTCTAGGCCCTAGAGGAAAAGTCTTTCCTTTCCTACTCTAGCTTCTGGAGATTGCCAGCATTTTTTGACTTGTGCTGCATCATGCCTATCTCTGCCTAAGTGGTCACACACACATCTTTTGTGTGTATAATCTCTCTCCACCTCTCTCTTATAAAGGCACTTGTGGTAGCATTTTGAGACCATCCAGAAAATTTGAGATTATTTTCTCATCTCAAAATCCTTAATTCAATTACATCTACAAAATTCCTTTTCCATATAAGGTTATATTCACAGGTTCCAAAGATTTGAACACAAACATATCTTTTGGAGCCATTATCACACTAGCACAGTCACTTTAAAATACATATATATATTTTTATTATTGAGAGTATTAGAGATGTCCTCCAACTCCCTGACCTTTGTCTCTGTCTACCCCACTTCCACCCCACCCAGGCCTTCACCACACTATTCTCTGTGTCCATGGGTTATGCATATATGCATATAGGTTCTTTTGTTAATCTCTTCCCCACACCCCTTCCTCTGAGATCTCTCAGTCTGTTGCATGCTTCCATGTCTCTGGAACTATTTGTTCATTAGTCTGTTTTGTTGATTAGATTCCACATATAAGTGAGATCATGTGATATTTGTCTTTCTCTAACTGGCTGATTTTGCTTAGCATAAAAATCTCCAGGTCCCTCTATGCTGTCTCAAGGTATAAGAAATCCTTCCACTTATCTACTGATCGGCACTTGGGCTGTTTCCAGATCGTAGCTATTGTAAATAGTGCTGCTATGAACATAGGGGTGCATATATTCTTTCATATTGGTGTTTTGGAATTGTTAGGATATATTCCCAGAAATGGGATGATTGGATCAAAAGGCAGTTCCATTTCTAATTTTTTGAGGAATCACGATATTGTTTTCCACAGTGGCTGCACCAGTCTGCATTCCCACCAGCAGTGTACTAGGATTTCCTTTTCTCCATATCCTCACCAGCATTTGTTGTTTTAGATGGTAGCCATTTTGGCAGGTGATACCTCATTGTCATTTTAATTTGCATTTCTCTGATGATTAGTGACACTGAGCATTTTCATATGTATCTTGTCCATCTGTATGTCCTCTCTGAAGAAGTGCCTATTTAGGTACTTTGCCCATTTTTTAATTGGATTGTTTGTCTTCCTGGTGTTGAGTTGTATGAGTTCTTTATATATTTTGGAGATTAACTCCTTATCAGATGTATCATTGGCAAATATATTCTCCCATTCAGTGGATTCCGTTTTCATTTGAGGATGGCTGCTTTTGCTGGACAGAAGCTTTTTAGTTTGATGTAGTCCCATTTGTTTATTATTTTCCCTTTGTTTATTTCACCCTAGGAGATGTATCTGTGAAAATTCTGCTACATGAGATGTCTGAGATTTTGGCTCCTACATTTTCTTCCAGGATTTTTATGGTTTCACAACTTATATTTAAGTATTTTATCCATTTTGAGTTTATTTTGTGTATGGAATAAGTTGGTAGTTTAGTTTCATTCTTGTGAAATTTTCCCAGCACCATTTATTGAAGAGACTGTTTTTTCTCCATTGTATGCCCTTGCCTCCTTTGTCAAATATTGATTGAGCATAATGGCTTGGGTTGGCTTCTGGGTTCTTTGTTCTGTTCCATTGATCAATATACCTGTTCTTGTGCCAGTACCAGGCTTTGTAGTAGAATATTTATTTATTTATTTATTTATTTATTTATTTATTTATATTTATTTATTTATTTATTTGAAAAATATCTTTATTGATTTCAGAGAGAGAGAAGGAGAGGAAGAGAGATAGAAACATCAATGATGAGAGTCATTGATCAGTGGCCTCCTGCAGGTCCCCTACTGGGGGATGGAGTTGGCAACCTGGGCGTCTGTCCTGACTGGGAATCGAACTCCCAGTGTTGTTCTAATATTAAGTTGTTGGGCAAATATAAAAGAATGTTGTTGTATGTACTTAACTAAATTATAATTTCTAACTAAATTCTAATTTCATCTATGCCACATTAAAGATGTGTCTAAATTGACCTATCGGAGTTACAGCTACTTGATGAAGTTGTATTATTATTGTTCTAGCTGTTGTAGGATTTGCTTTTCCATGCACTTAAAACTGGCCAACTGAAAGATACTCTGAGAACTCCAACAAAGGGCCGCCTGGTCCCTGGTGCTGAAGAGACTTGGAAGGAGGAACAGCACTCCTGGGAGGGGAAGCAGAAGACGTCCAGCTTTTTCCCCTTAAATGCCCCTATTAGCTATTCTCTTTGACTCCTTCTTCGGGCTATGGATCCCACCAAAAGACTGGACAGCACTTTCCCCTGTTGCTCAGGCGGCACCCGGTGGGCCTCCCGAGCTCTGTTTGCAGGAATCACTACTCTCTTGCCCACGCCCGTCAGCCTCTCTCCTGGCCTGAGGAGCCCAATGCCAATCACCTTTCCTTCTATGGAAGAAAACAACTGTTTTCATCGCCTTGGGGAGTGTGCAGATCACTCGGATGAGGCCGGGTGACCCGCACCTCTGTGGCTGCGTCCTCAGCACCTCCAGGCCGGCCTCAGGGCGCCGGAGCCTGCTCGTCCGGGCAGCACCTGCACAGCCGCGCGCCTCTCCGGAAGCCACAAGGTGGCTACAGGCCGCACCTGCGGCCTGCACCCGGCCTCGGCTGGGGGCCCCTGGGCGATGCTCCAGCCTCGCCCCCGCCCCACCCGCAGTTCCCGAAGCAGCGCGTGGAAAGCTGTGTTTTTCTAGCCTGTTCACTTAGAGCAGTGCAGGGGAAGACTAGTGCCGGTGGGCAAGCTCTCTTTGCGCAAGACAGAGCTTGCACCCCTGTGCTGACCCAGGACCGCCTCCTCTGACCAAAAACTCAGGTACTGTACATGCTTATTTTCATGGTTCTTTTTGTTTTTTGTTTTAATCTAAGTGTATAGTATATTTCTGCTTACAAGACTGAATGTTTGAAAACTATTTCAGGAGCACAGAATTTTTAGGGCAGCAAAACTACTCTGTATGATCCTATAATGCTGGATACATGTCATTAGGCATTTGTCAAAACCCACAGTGTACAAAACCAAGCATAAGCCCTAATGTAAACTGTGGACTTCAGGTGATGATGATGTGTCAGTGCAGCTTCTGCCACTAAGGTGGGGGCGGTTGCAATGGGGTAGGCTGTGCTTGTGTGGGAGCAGGGCATTGCCTAGGAGATCTCTGTACCTTCCTCTCAATTTTCCTATGAGCCTAAAGCTTCTCTAAAAATGAAGTCTATTAAAAAAAAAGCAACAAAACTTTTTCTAAACTGTAAACTAAGCTCACACTTAATTGATTTCATAATCATAATAATCATCATCCATGTGACTCTGATGCTGGGGTGCTCTTTGGGTTTTGATTTCTTTTTGGGCTCTTTGCTTTTCTCTGTCAGATGTCTGTGTTGCTCACATTGCTTCATGATCTTCTTGGAAAATATCTGGCTTCCCCCTTCTCTTTCTGCTGGTGCTGAACACTGTCCTCCTCTCACATCTGTCCCCTTGGCCTTTGACCTTCCTAGCTCTTAGGAGGTTGCAGGTGCAATTCTATGGATTTCCATCCAGATACAGATGCCTGAGACAAGGCAGCCCCTCTAAGGCTTTGAGGTCCAAGGCAGAGATTTTCATTGTTTTGATAAAAAACATTCATTAAACTGCAAGAGAGACTTTATTTAAGAGGTCTACTGCAATGGGGTTTTGTAGTAGAGAAGAGAGATTGGGCTTAATTCTAAATTCAACAAGGAAAAGTGGGAATATATGGGAAGTACTATAACAACTTAATACAATATTGTTCTATATTAGTCAACTGCTAAATGCCTATAGGTCTCATTTGACTTTTGGGAAAAAAATCTATAAATAAATTTTAATATTATGTATTAAGTATTCTTGTTACAGGCACCAGAAAAGATGTTATTGGACAGCTCCCTGAGTTGAGAGGGCAGTCCACACCTCAGTTCTTGTCATAAAAAGATTTCAACCTAGTGACACCAGACAGGAGTATTGTAGCAAAGCAATCAGATTTATTAAGGAAACAAATTTGTTAAAAATACACTTGGCATAAAGTACAAGATAATCTGAGTGCCTGTTTAGTGGGGGTTCAAGAGGTTTTATACCCTTCTTCCTATAGGTTTCAAGGTTCCTCTGCCAGATATCTTGGGTAGTAAATTAGGTTTCAAAGTCCCCCTTTTATTCTGTTGTGGTGTTTCTTAGGATGTTTGTACATACACCTGGTCATCTTGTTTGGCAAGTCCTAAGATGGTTTACTTCTTTTGTCAGTGGATGAGATAAAACTGCACTTTTTTTCCTTTCCTCTTCCCCATTTCCTGACTTAGCAGGTCCAGGGTGATTTAAGCTATGCATTGTCTGGTTAAGGAGGAGAGGTATTAACCATTTGTTCTCAAGTGTCCTTGGTTGGGGAAGATAAGGTCTTGCTGCAAGCTGGCTGCAAGCTGCCCAAACTGTTTGGCCTTGTTTAATTTTCTTGTCTCAGTTTCCCCATTCCACCTGCCCAGGAATTTTCCTAGCTTCTTACTATCCTGTCACACTCTCATAGAAGAACATAAAACATTAAAATTAATGACATAACTGGGAAATATATTGTTAGATTTATGTATCAAAATGCAACAAAACAAATAAACCAAAAACCCAAAAATGAAATAAAGCCAAACAAACTAAAAATCTCCAGCTCACATTTTTAGGAAGACCAGAAACCAGCCTGATGAAAGATTATCAGCTCTGAAAGGAAAGATAATTACATCTATTCCTTTTTAGTTAGTTCTTTATCTCTAAGGGATCACTGTTATTGCCTGATATCTAGAGTCTTCAAATCATTATTTAATATTTTGTCCATGTTTTGATTGTTTGGGGTAGGAAGGTAAATTTGACACCTCTAAATATACCATGACTATAAGCAGAAGTTGTTGAAATCTATTTTCCCTTATTTTTTAGGTACTTCATTGTGTTATTTTATTAAGTTTTTAGTAAATTTTCAGTTGATTTTCCAAATTTTTCAAAATTATAATGGTGATATAAGAATCATGATGGTTTTGTTTCCCAGTATTGAGTAAACTTATTCTCTAAACAAACAAAACATCTTATTACTCTGTGTAGAACTTACACACTATTGTTGAATGATAGCTCTATTTTATTGATTTTAATGATTTTCTCTATTTTATTGGAATTGTCTGTAGTATATTGATTCCTAAGCTATTTTAGTCATTGACCCCTTTGTGTGTGTTTTTTACTTTGTTATAATTTATTCTGTCCATTTGACGATAGATTCACATTTAGTAATGTATAGATTACTTTCAAATTATAATTCCAAAAATGAATTCAAACATGTCAGTAGGAAGAAGCCACCATATTACCACATCTTGAAAATCAGAAATTGGAATGTTCCAATGATATTATAATTTAATAGTATCAAAAATATTTAATAGTATTTTCTTTTACCAATAGTTGAGATTTATTATTAGGGTTATAAAAGCAAAAGACCAGAATATTTATTAACCATACTACACTTAGAGTATTTTTTAATTGATGCCACATAAAATATAACACATAAAATGGGAAAAATAATAAAAACCACATAGATTGTGATGAGTCAAATTAAATAATGTACATGAGATTGCTGTGTAAATTTTAAAGAGTGCCTTGTTACTGTCATATTATACTATATGTCTCTATTTCTTAAGACTTTCCTTCCATATGTGGATTGATAAGTATTTATTGCTCTTTTTATTCTCACTGTAATTTTTATCAGCAGTTAGCTTAAAGGTTCTGTTTCAGTCCTATAATTCTGTATAATATGTTTATGTAATTAAAAATGATAATAGAGTTGGAGAGAGAGACAGAAAATGACTTCTTTGGATATTCAGGGTCTTTTGTGATTCCATATGAATTTTAGGGTTGTTTTTTATATTTATATGGGAAGTACCATTGGACTTTGGTAGAGATTACATTGAATCTGTGGATACTTTGGGTCCTATGGACATTTTACCAACATTAATTCTTCAAAAACATGAACACAAAATGTCTTTTCATTTGTCTTCTTTAATTGCTTTCATTCATGTTTTACAGTTTTCAGTAACAAACCTTTCATTGCTTTGGTTAATTTTATTCCTAAGTATTTTATTTTTTGATGTTATTGTAAGTGGGATTTTATTAATTTATTTTTCAGATAGTTCATTATTTGTGTATAGATATATTATTTTTTTTATGTTGATTTTGTATTTTGCAATTTTACTGAATTCAGTAGTTCTAACCTATTTTGGTGGAGTCCTCAGGGTTTTTACATATAAGATCATGTCATCTTCAATCATATGTATCTATTAAAAGCAGCAGGTTTTCTCTGACATGTGGCAAAGAACATGGGTAATCTTCTAGAAGCTGAGAGTGACGTCTGGACAATAGCTGGAAAGGAAACAGTTCTACATTTACAAGGAACTGAATTCTTCCAATAACCAGAGTGAGCTTGGAAGTGAATTTTTCCCTATAGCCTCTACATAGTGAAACCTTAAGCAAAGAACCTAGCTGAGCCCCTTAAGACTTCTTAACTTAGAACTATGAGATAATAAATGCTTATTATTATAAGCTGCTAAGTTTGTGGTAATTTGTTTTGCAACAATAGAAAACAAATATACCTTTTCAGAAGATAAGGAAAACAGGTTTTGTTTTAAAAATTACAAAAGAAAAACCTTCGTTTATAATTACATTACCAATTGGTTTAGGCTTTTATTATTGAATAGGAAGAAACTTGACTGTCAGTGCCCTAATAAAGTCAAGAACATTATAGCAGGATTTCAGTAAGAGCCCCTAGTGTCTGCCCAGAGGGTACATTACAAAGGCTAACAAAACAACCTTTTCTTTTCTGTAGCTCTTACATGGTCAAACCTGACCGTTTTACTATACACTACAGGCAAAATCTCTCTGTTCAATCGCTGTAACCAACCAAGTTGTGATCTATCAATCTGAGATCTAGAACAATTAGGACCACTAAAGAATTCCATCTTAACAGAGTTAAAAAGATGGTAAGTAATATGTGAATATTGTTTGTCATTTTACTGAGGGAAATTAAGGAGATAAACCATTTGGGTTAGTTGTTGAAATTCCCATCTCTTTTGGATTTAAAGAAGCAAAATACAAGCCTCTAGTGATTAGTGACCCCAGAGTTTTCCAGGGATTATTGCATCTTGGGACAACAGTCTTGCCTTTTTGTTGTAATTCCTCAAATTGGAAACTAACACTGCTCCATTTTATTTGCAGTTATGTACATTCTTATGAGGAGGCAGTATTATTTTCACTTAATGGAAACTTGTCTTATAAATTGTGCTAGGAAGACTTTTCCTGAAACAAGAAAGAGAATGTTAGAAAAATATAATGGTCGTATTGTGAAACCTGCTAGGACTACATTTTATTATGAAATAAAATAATAATGTACAACATTATAATATGGCCAGAACAATAATGTAAATTAATGTGAAAACTGGAAAGATGCCTAAATGTGAGCAAACTAGATTATGGTAGATGTAAATCTGTGAATGAATGAAAAAGCATTAAGAGATTTAAAGCATAATTTTAACAGGGGGAGAAAGAGGTCATTGCACTTATAGAAAAGCTGAATACCTTTAAAATATGAAAGCAACGTGAGTATGAGTCATGGCTCTTGGAGAGCTCTAGATGTTGGCATGCAAATCACAGAAATGATCAATCCAAACATCATTATTCACAAAACATGAGAGAAGGGGAGACACATGTTTTCCTGCTTGTCTTAATGCTGAACATATTAATGTGGATTAGAGAAGAAACTCAAAATTTGTGTGGAATTAAACTCTATATTATCTGGAGCTCATATTGAGAGATGTTAAAGACAATGATGTTAAAGGCCCAAGGAAAGAATACGAGTAGGCATTTATAAAGGAAGTTGGGGAAAAAAAGATAGCTAGGTGGTAAGAAAACCATATAAGTAAGTGGTAGATTGGTGTTCCAAGAGATGATAGTCACACTTTTAAGTGTTCTGGTAAGGAAAAAAAAAGTGCATTTATATGTATATAAGCATTTGTTTATTTAAAGGATAATGGTATACGTGTTTCAGAAAGAAATTGGTCTCAAATATTAAATATTATCTCAAATCTAGATATCATCTTCCATTTCAAAATCTTTTATGAAACTAAGTTATATTTACTCCCTGCCTTTTCATATTTTGAGAACCATGATATGAAGCAGGGTATCCTAAGGATCACAACATTTTTCCCTTAAGGGTCCCTATTATAATTAGTGATATTTAATAAATCATGTATAGACAAATATATTAATAGAAAACAAAAGTAATGGGAGCTAGTATATTATACTTAATAAACATCTATGGTGTGTTGACATGAGGCTACATCCTTTAAAAATGCCTGTAATCATTACAAATAGGATAATATCTTTCAAAAATCTTCAGGCTAGATCTTTAGGTTGCAATATTCTATATCTTAAGTTTCACATACACTATTTTAAAAAAGCAACCTAACTTTGTTTTCTGTATCTATAGCTGTTTGTGTTATCTTTATTTTATATTTTAAATTGAATTATGGTTGACATACAAATAAGAATATTTTTTCTCATAGCTTCATAATTCATAAGTTCCCTCAAATTTAAGTATGTTTTATCTTGGCAAGGCAAAAGAGTGTATAAGAAAAAAGAGTTGCTAAGATCAAGGAAAAGCCTCTAATCTCACAGGATAGCCATGCAAATAAATGACCAGAAATTTTAACTATTGTACTATAGGGTGAGCTGGTAGGCTCAATCGTAGGTGTTGAAAACTACACAGGAGCTGATCCCTGGCCTGTGATGCAGTAGTAAGAGTTACAAGATGATGGTTATGGTCACATAAACAAACAAAAAAAGAAAGATGTCAGCCTGTAGGAGTAAATAAGGCATCGATGTTCTAGCCAAATGGGCTGGCATTTAGCAGGGCTCCAGGTTTTTTTTGTTTTTAGTTTTCCACCTTCAGAAGTGGCTGAAATAAGAAAGCGAAGGCTGTGACTGTTAGGATACTTACCAGACCTCAAGCTTGTTGTGGAAATTTTACCTAGAGTATCTTACTTAATCTAATTCTCAAAGTTGTTCTGAGCCTCCCTCCAGATATACCAAGTTTGGTAGAGGAAAGTACATTTTAAACTTCATTTAAAAAATGATCCTTTCTTAAGTACCATGAGGTTTATTCTGCCTGAATTGGCTCACACCCTGGTAGGGCTTGGATCTGCAAGAAGTTGCCCTTAATTTGCACAGCTGAGTAGAGTCAGTGGATCAGCTGGGACACTAGACATCTCCAAGGTCTGGGGAAGGGCAGGCTACAGAGATCCTGGTAGTCACTGACTCCTTTGTTGCCTTAACCTTGTTGTGTGATTTTTGTTTGTTTGTTTGTTGATATTTAGAGAGAGGAAAAGAGAAACATCAATGCAAGACAGAAACATGCAGAGATTGCCTCCTGCACACACCCTGCCTGCAGATTGAACCCACAACTTGGGTATGTACCCTGACCAGGAATCCAACCCTCCACCTTTTGGTGTACTGAGCCACACTGGCCAGGGTGGTTATGGGCTGTTTTTATCTGATGGAAATGACATGGACTTTTTGGTAGGAAGTCTGATTTCATCTTGGAACTATTTCATAGATAGAATATAATTTTTGATACTAGGAGAAAAACGAAATCCTAATAGAACAATACTGAAGATTAAGTTACAATTGAAATTAATAAGTTATCACAAGACTTAGCACTTATTAGACTATTCCTTATTAAACTTTTTCTTTTGTTCTCTTGTATCCTTAGGAGGTCAAGCTCAGAATTCTCAGTTCTAGATACAAATCATAATCATTTGCAAATGATTTTTAAAAAAATTCCAGTGTCAAAGTTGTATCCCAAACCTTCTCTGGCATAGGGCCTTGTCATCTATTTAATATTGAAAGATTACCATAGGATAACAATTTTTAACTTTTTCATCTCAGGGCACACAAAAATTAATTACTAAAATTCTGCAGCACACAGAAAAAATATGTTTTTTGCCTATCTGAAAAAAAAAAAGATATAATTTTGATTCATTCACATTGAATGGCTATTATGTTGGCTGTTGTCATCTTTTTATTTGACAATCTAAGGGAAAAGAGGTCAGTGCCCCTCACTAAATAGTCAATGCCCCTGACTAAATTGTCAGGAATGTTTTAAAAATTATTATTTTTTCCTCCATGGACACAGGTTTTATTTGGGGACTGTTGGGGGAAGAGAGGGAGGAACTGGGACTGTTGGGTACATGGAGGGAGGGGCTTCTCCACTGGCTTTTTAATTTGGTGCATGTTGCCTGGAGGTTAGGATGAGTGAGAACAGTTGTAGAAGAAAGAGGAAAGGAAAAGGTAAGGTCATGCAATGGGCAGTTTCCTTAGCAAAGAAAGCCAGGACCAGGATATGGGACTGAGGGCAGGAGGGAAAGCACCTTTCATATACTGAGACTCAGCCAAGGTCACTGCTTGATGCCAGCTTCCCCAACCCCACTACCCCAGCCCAGGTCCTGGCCTAGATGCTTACCCTGCTATTACTGAGTTTTCTGGTCAGCTAGGTTAGTGTCTCATGGAGTCAAAGAATGAATTCAGGGACAATTTGAGAGGTTAGCGACAGCAAAAGTTAATTGAAGAAAGAGAGACAAAAGCTCCAGCCGCAGCGAGAGGGGTCTTGAACAGGTAGCCGAGGTAGTTTCTTTGTCTAGGGGTTATATTTACCTGAGTGTCATTCTATTGGCTATTTTGAAAGATTCTTCTCTGTCAACATCCAATTACTTCAAATCCTCATGCCCCCGCCTTTGTCTCCTGCCCTCAAGATTCAGCTGTGGGATATTGCTGTTTTCCCTTGCAGTGTGCTGATGCAGAACATCCTGTCTTACAAGTTATGCCAGCCCTGAGCTGCCTGCCAGATGTCTTGTAGCCTACTTCCCCTTTGTTCTTCCTTGACCTCTTGTCCCTCAGCTGCCTATTTTAAATCTAGCTGCTCACTGCTACCTCCTTCAACTTCCTTTGGAAAAGAGGGGGGTGAGGATGTGGGAATGCTGGCACCCTCTGCCTCCAGGTCCCTTGCCTAGGACAATTGCTCATGTAGCCAGCTCTGAGGTCCCAACCAGAGTCAGGAAGTTAGGAAGCCAGGGTACAGGCAGGGGAACAGTTGTGCCCTTTATCACCCCTCCTGACACTCTGGCCCTTCCTGGCTCCTCATGTGAGGTTGCATCTCTTGGCTCCATCCTTGTGTATCTTCCCCAGTCAGGCCATCTTGTCAGCTGACTAGTTCAGTACAGTCCTCAGAGTAAGTCAGTATGCCTCAGTTGCCTATGACCATGGCCAAGGGAGGCCACTGTCGCCACATGGAAGACATCTCTGATGCAGTGCGGTGCTCAGAGGACTGGGAGGAGCACTCCAGGAAGGACACAGCCCCCACCTGCTTGGCGAGCACAGCGCCCTACTCATATGTAACGGGGATAAGCCTTTGCTTGGACATCGACTTTAGTGTGGCCAGGTCATCTGCATATCCAGTTTACAGCCAACCAGCACAACCTTGGCATTGGGGGAAAACTCCAAGTCTCCCTTTGCCACTTTATAAGGACATCTTGCAGCGTTTCTGGTCAGCTAATGTCGAAGCAGATGAGCATGGCTCTGAATCAGAATATGCCAGGGTCTGGATGATATCATAGTAAGAGGAACCTGAAGTGTCCCGCATGTTGAGCTCAATGCAGTGCTTGTATGTCTCAAAGCTTGCAGTGTAGTCCTCAAACCAGTGGGGACATAACTCACTAGGTAGGCATCCTTGGTGAACACATGCAGCAGCACTATCTTGCTCACCTCCATGTCCCCCACCACCACGATCTTGCAGTGGCTGTTCTGCCTTTCCATGGTTCGCACTATATGCCGTGCCTGCACCCCCTCCCCCTGTAGGTCTCAGCTACAGCCATTCAGGCTGTCCACACTAGCATCTTGTGGGCTGTTGAAGTTCCCACCCAGGGCAGAGGACCCCTTCTGCCTCACCCTCAACCCCCGTAAAAATCCTTGTGGCACACTGGCTCAAGTGAGTTGAAAATCCTCACCATGGGAAATTCAATTGCAAAGTCAGGCTTAAACACTCCTGGCCTAGCCCAATGCTTAGGAGAAATTAAAAAAAATGTTAGTTAATCGACTGTGTAGTCATGGAATGAAGAGGCATGATGAGGAATTTTGCACACAGTTATAGCACATAACAAGAGAGACCTGTGTGGCATGTTGTCTTGAATAATGAGTCTGAAGGAAGAAACTAATATTTTCTAAAATCGTTTGCATTTATTATTAACACCGTTGTAGACTACCTGCCAGGAATTTCAGCATGAAATTTCTTTGTAAGCTTGGGAACTAATAATCAGCTGTGGAAACAAAGTGTATTATAACAATACGGAAAATGAAATTTAACAAGAATTAGTTCTTTTTTAGATCTAGGAGATCTGTGCAGTTCTTTTTGCACTGTTCTGCACAGTGGGTGCCATTTCCTGTAACATTTGACCATGATTCAAAAGAACAATCTAAGAAGGTATAAAAGCATATCAAAGACTTAATATCAAGATCAAATACAACTTTAATTACTCTCACACAAATACAGTGATA
Organism: Miniopterus schreibersii; assembly: GCF_964146895.1. Taxonomy (NCBI): domain Eukaryota; kingdom Metazoa; phylum Chordata; class Mammalia; order Chiroptera; family Miniopteridae; genus Miniopterus; species Miniopterus schreibersii. The sequence goes on along the minus strand of NC_138118.1, from coordinate 24,650,838 downwards.
CAATATTATTTCTGGTAAAGGCATAAATAGTCAATTTTTTATATAAAATATTGAGTATGACTTTGACACTATCTCTTTAGGTTTATGTAATCAAACCAAACATCTTCCCAGGGTTAGCTTGGGGAAGAGGTGGTTCCAGGGTAGGTGAGTGCGAGGCTTCTAGAACATCCTTTCATGGATATATCTCCTTGGTTCAGTGCTCTGGCATTTTGGCTAGGTGCTTTAACAAATAGCTGTGGGTTGATGAATGTTTGCAGATAGTGAGTTCAGTGGAAAGAAAGGATTCTGAGAGTAACACTGAGCTGGCCAGCTGCTGAGAAAAAGGAATTGTCTGGGCCATGCTGCACTGATGTTTACAAGATGTCAGCGCCTGCTGCTGCTGCTGCTGGGCAGCTGCCTGGAAGAAAGAGGATGAGCCTGGCAGGGCCTCAGCAAATACACTACTCTAGGCTGCGGGAACTACGTGCTCAAATGTTATCTTATTTCAGTTCATCTACACAACACTGGTTTTAATGTTCCCATTTTACTAGAGAGGAAACTGAACACCTCACCCTCTAACTTAACAAGGACACACTGCCAGGATTTCACATAGCCAGAATCTGGATCAGGCTTGTACAGCTCCAAAGCTCAGCACATTTCATGATCACAGTCCACTGAGTCTTGCTCAGAGTGTTTCAGAAAAGAGCTACAGGGAATTGTAGATGAAGCTGCCATTAGAGCAGCAGAGAGACGAAGGTGTCAGGAGACCCAGCTCCTTAAGAGTTAAGGTCATGCCAGTGTGAAGCAGCCTTGAGTGAGAAAGAAGCAGCCCCCAGAGTACCTTAGCACTGTCCTCAGCGTTTCACAACATACTGCTTTCTGATCAAAGTAGGCTGAACAGCTGTTTTTATGCAACTGTCAGCTAAGAATGCTGTACTACATATTTAAAAGTTAAGAAAAACAAAAACAAAATTACATGACTAAGAATGTATATAGCCTACAAATTCTAAAATATTTACTAGAGAATGTTGACCAACCCATGGACTAAATCCTTCCATACTTTGCAGAGGAGAAAATAACAATTTGCTATAGGAAATGTGGTAAATTTGAGATTCTCAAGTCTCGATGACAGCTGAAATCTTCTAAACAATGAGCTCACCTCAGGTTGAATTTGATAGTTCATTCATTATTTTTCTAATCCTCTTTATTATGTATCTGTAACAGAAACAACATCAAAAATAGTTGAAAAATGAAAAAAATGAAGAAAAAACAATAAAGTAACGTTTGGAAGTCAAGAAAAATATTGTGGTATAGTAGTAACTATATTACCCAACCCTCCAAACTTATTGATGTAATAAGGCTAATTTCCAGATTCTGAGAAATTGAATGATTGATATAAGTGTTTCAGGAGATGTTAATTACACCCAATAATTTATATTGTCTAGAGAGTCATTTTATAGAAAATTTGTTATTAAAATGATTACCAGTATATATACATTTTTCTGAGTTGGGTTTTAATTACATAGCATACATAGTTAAAAGAAAACTATCTTCACTGATATCATGGAATACCAATTTTTGTTTTTCCATTTCCGAATTTCTAGTTGTATGTGACCAAGATTTGCTATAATAGACTGCATTTTGTTTATGAACTAACAAATGAACCATGAGACTGCCAGTTGTAAGAGGTCTCTGAAACTTGAGACGATGTAGGAAATGAGTGGGGGGAAAACTAATGTCTTGAAAATCATGGTATCAGCAGAAATAAGATTCATATTCTTTGAGAGGAGTTATACATGAATTCTATTCCTCTTTGAAACATTTGAATAGACATAGAACACATTTCATCAATTTTACTATCAAAACCTTACATTGCAACAGAACATTTTTCCTAATTTTTATGATAAAGCTTGTAATAGTGAATACAGTAATGCTAATGTATTATGTACACAGAAATAATAAAAATGATAACCAAATCCATTGTAAGTTTCAGTAAATCATATCCATCACCATCACCTATTTTTTCTTGAATATTAGAGAACTGTAATTTTATTTCTCCTTATGGATGTTTTGCCAGTATTTAATAGAAAAATAAATGCACTAAAATTTAAGAAAAAGGCATAATATAGTGAGGAAACTAGAGACAATTTATAACTAAATCAAGCTACATTTAAGAATGAGATACATAATAAAAGTTACAATGAATGAGAAAAAGATAGACAACATATAGCTGCCTTATAAAATGAAGTAAGGATAAAAGAAGGAATATCATTATTCATGGCGAGTCACTGCCAAAATAATGTTATCATATATTGTGAGTAGCTGTTAGCCAGATCAACATCTTGTAGAGTCATTGCACTATTTGATAAGTGATATGTCTACAGACAACATACAGTAAAAAAAAACAAAAAACAGGACACTTTAGCGACATAAGCAAATAATTGCTTTCAAATTTGAATGAAAACTGAAGTTCAAATGGATTAGTGGTTATTTGAGTTTTCAGTCTAGTGGGTGGAAAGACCCTGGTAAGGATATAACAAGGTCTGTATTGGAAGAGTGTCTCAGAGCTAATCCTGCTCTAGGTTTCTTTAGTATCTCAGTCTCTTGGTCACCTTTTCCAATATCAAAAGTTGTATGTGTTTGGGAACTTCAGATTGGACTTCTTATAAATTTAAATCCTAGCAGGCATTCAACTTGATATATGTACTTGAAAAGACTTTAATGTTTTCAATGGTTTTATTGCTTATTTCTTTAGAGAGATAATAATTTACCCTAAAGACAATTTATAAAAATAATGAAAAAATGCCTCCCAATCTTGGTCATATATGTATTTTTATAAATGTGCCTAGTGCCATAAAAAGCTCCCAAGCTAGTCTTCTGTGGTTTAAATGTGCACACAAAGAATATAAGCTTTGTTCTTACATTAAATGCTCTCACATTAAATGGTACACTCTCAAGAGGTATGGTTTTCAGATTTCTCTGAAAACTGAATTGATCCCAAGAATCGTTTCATCCATATTCTTCCATGAAAAGTAAACTTGCCATTATTTTCTGAAAATTAATTTTTATTGCATTATAGAAAAGTTTAAATATACCTATGTATCTAATAATACAAACATTATGGTCATATCCCTTATAAGTTCATTGTTCTGTTGCAATAGGAGTTTTATTAATTCAGATGAACAAACGAATGTTACCTCAACATTTTTCTACCAGTTCTCTGTAGTGGCAAAATTGCAGGGGACCCTATCACATAGCAGAAAGCTAAAGGAGGCATTCTTTGTCCTCAAAAACATTCTATTTCTGTATCTGAAATATATAGCCAATTTATCATCAAAAATGGAATCTGTTGGGCCTCCTTATAACCATCAAGAACTAATGATGACACTGTTATCAGTAAGGAAGTAATAGGGTGTTGGAGGGAGCAAGATCTAAGATAGCTTTTTTTTAAAATCAAATTTCAGATTTCCGTGACCTGTAAGCATCACTCTTCACTTAAACCTTTTGATTACTACAGATATTTAGTGTTTATTTCTCATATGAAATTAGAAACAATAATGTAAAGCACATCATTTTGGACATAAAGCTCTGGTATTTAGAATAAAATCTGTGCAATAACAATACTTCTGGGTTACTTTTTTGTTGTTGTTGTTAATCCTCACCAGAGGATATGTTTTCTGTTGGTTTTTTAGAGAGAGTGGAAGGTATGGGGAGAGACAGAGAGAGAGAGAAACATTGATGTGAGAGAGACACATCTATTGATTGTCTCCCGCATACGCCCTGACCTGGGTCGGGGATCTAGCCTGCACCCAAGTTACGTGCCCTTGACCAGAATCAAACCCTTAACCCTTCAGTCTGCAAGGCTGATGCTCTAACCACTGAGCAAAGTGGCTAAGGCACTTCTGGCTTACTTTTTAATGATGCGGTCAGTATGTAAAGTGTAGTTAGTAGCACACATTTAATTTACTTTGCAGAGAGTTCACCACCTTCTGTTGGCATAATACATTTTGTGCCCCTGGTTAGTTATTTTTATTCATTTAATGAACTCCTAAAAGATAGTTAGGAGTTCAAAAGAACTTTGTTTGTCAAAAGAATTATGTATTCAGCCTGGCTGATGTGCCTCAGCTGTTGAGCATCAACCCATGAACCAAGAGGTCATCTATTTGATTCCTGGTCAAGGCACATACCCCACTTGTGGGCTTGATCCCAGTAGGGGGTGTGCAGGAGGCAGCCAACTGATGTTTTTCTGTCATAGATGTTTCTATCTCTCTATCCCTTTCCCTTCCTCTTTCTCTAAAATCAATTAAAAAAAAACCCATATATTAAAAATAAAATAAAATTATCCAGCTAAGAAAAAACAAAGTATCATACTAATTGAATTATTTGTTTTAGATTTAACAAACATTTAAGAGAACTAATAAATAACAGGAATTAGGCCAATAGTTTTCACATGCTTTTCTTAATTTTATTATAATACCTTTCAGAGATAGATATTGTGTTAATTATGCAAAGAAACCCAAACTCAGAGATAACTATTACTCTAATAGGTGATACTGTCGGAATTCCATGATAAATCTTCAAGCCCAGTTCTCTTCTCATTTTTAAATAATAATCCACAATAAATTGAAAAAAATAGATTATTGCAGTTTCTGTAAGCCCAATGTATTTAGAGGAAAGGTAAGTGTTTAAAGTTCCCAGGGGGAGAAGAAAGTTTTTCACTTGATTGTCCTTGAAAGAGAGAATAAAACAATAAGGAAACATTTTGTTGCATGACCTAATGACTATCTTATAGAACAAAACATTTTCAGGTTGCAGAGTGTGTATCAAGCCAACAAAGCCAAATGAGACTCCTGAGAGCAGGATGCAAGAGAATGCAGTGAAATATGATGAGGTAAATTGGCAAACCTTTGATGACCATGGAGAGTGTCAGCATCAGGGAAGGTGAGAGCCTGAGTTGTTATAGCTGGTCATATTACAAATGAGCATCATTGTCTAGCCATGATCATTGCCCTGACATAGCTAGACCGGGCTGTCCCCACTTATGGGAACTAATTAGTAGTTGCAGATGAGAGATTTCCATGTTGTTTTCTCCAAGATGCACCAGAAGGCTGTGCAGAGCTCATAATGAATTCAAAGAAAATGTGATTCTGTGTTAATAGCCCTTGTGATATTATTCCATGATACGCCACAGCAACTGACAGAAATAATTAATTGCAGATGTTGTTACATATATGTCTCTGAGAATATAAGAAAGTAAAGATTTTCCAGAGCTACCAAGCGATGCATAAATTAAAGGCGATAAGTTTCTTCCAGTATCCCAGTTCAAGGACCTTCCTGTTCCTTCCTGGGCATCAACCACTGTCTGTTCAGCAGGGTCCTACATGAACTCTCTCTGTTGAAATATGTTTTTAGCTTTAATGGATTTCTTCAATTCACTGCTGAAAAGAAACTGAAAAGCTGATGAAAACTGTATTGTTTTCAATTTTTTAATGGCTTTTAGGTTGATGATAATACATTTAAAAAAAATATGTTTTTAGTGATTTCAGAGAGAGGAAGGGAGAGGGAGAGAGAGATAGAAACATCAATGATGAGAAAGGCATTGATCAGCTGCCTTCTGCACGCTCCCTACTGGGGACTGAACCTGAAACACGGGCATGTGCCCTGACCAGGAATCAAACCACAACTTGGTTCATAGGTTGACGCTCAACCACTGAGCCATTCCGGCCCGGACATGATAATACATTTTGAAACTATAATTCATATGTTTTTGTTTAAGCACATAATTCTTATTTTGCTTGCTCTCTCAAGAGTCTTAGTATAAAATGCTATTTTCCTAATTCTAGACCCTTACATGTCAGCTTGAATGAAAGGTAGTTTCCTCTTTAAATATTTCAAGAAAAGCCTCTTGTTCAAAAGTACTAAACAAACACAAACCTTTTATTCAGAAGGTTTTTAATATATGTTCACAGGAGGATAAAAAACAAGAAATAGAGAGTATATGCTTTTTACTTATTCATTGCTCTACGTATTGCTATTTGAACAACTCCAGTTATAAATCGAGCTATTGGCAAAGATTATGGAAAACACTTATGAGAGGGTAATATGGTGTAGTGAATAGTCAGTGCACAGGCCTTAGATACTTCTAGATTAATTTTTGTGACTCCTTGGTTATCAACCTGAACATATTATTTAATCTGTATTTAATGTTCTCATAAAATGGGGATAATAACACTCTTACTGCATTATTTTCTAATTGAGTAACATTTCATTTATTTCTAAAAAAAGAATATGTAAGAACTTCATGATACCATTTACATAAAAACTTTAATTATTTGCTAGTTAACAGGACAATTTATATCGAGTAATGAGAACTTTAGCTTTAGTTGCTATGAGCTCAGTGTAAGTCAATTGTATTCTGTGATCTTGCATTACTAGAAGTGAGGGTGGGATGAGGTTTATTTGGTCTTTGCTGGCCAGACCTCCTGGAGGATACTGTATCTTTTCATTATGTTTAAACATCTCAAAAGGCAGAACAAACACTCAAAAAGAAAAAAAAACAAAACAATAAAAATTAGTTTCTAACTCTTCCCTGGCATTTTTTGATGTCTTACTTTTAGCACATCCTACATTTGAGCTGAATTTTTTCTTCTAGTCACTTGGTCTAATTCTGTCCACTGGTGCCACCTAGAGCAAATATAACCCCTTTTTTATATAAATGACTGTGCATTTAAGCATAGTGACTCACTCTACTGTTTCACCTCCAGTCACATCTTTGGCTATTCTTATTGGGTTTTCAGTGTCATCATCATTTGGCATCCTCCCTTTGAATAATCTGGCTGTACAATATTCACTTTAAGTATATGGTTTAGAACTGGACACAACCCTATTACAGTTGTGGTCTGGCTATCAAGAGCAGAACAAGGCTGTCTCTTCCCTTGTTCAGTTAATGTAGCTCAAGTTTTAAATAGATTTTTTGTAGCAGCTAGAACTGACAGTTCACTCACTCAGTTTGCATTCATCAAGTATTTAATGACTATCTACCGAGTACAAGGCTCTATTGTAGGCAAACAGACATTGAACAATGAACTTATACATTTTAGTGAAATATATTTAATGGAATCCCTTTATTCTTTTTCATAAGAGCTCTCATTAAACCATGGTCTTCATTTGGAAATTATGAAGTGTGTATTTTTTAACCATGTGTAGGTCTTTACATTATTTCCTTATTAAATTTCATATTGTGAGATTTCATTTTATTAAAATGAAAATACTTTATTAAAATATCCACTCCAAAAATTGTATGCAGTGTGTCAGCATTTGAGGAAACTTCCTGCCTGGCTTCACTGCATTTAAGGTGCTGTTGTGTTAGGCACTCATACATCAACCTTCCCTTGAGTACATCCTTAAGCTACAACTGAATCAGAATAGTAAATTAACTTGGCATGCTAATCAACACTTTGAGGTCCTAACTCATGCTGCCTTATGGTAGTAATTCCAGTTCTAGTTACAAAATATAAAACTAGAAATAAGATAAATAAAAATTTAGACTAAAAAGGGTAAGATAATATTTTTCAAAATATAAAGGGATTGAATTAACACTTATTATTGGCCAGAGAAATTGCTCTATGATCAAAATTGTATTTGTTATTGTGATAGAATAATTAAAAACAGACATAGTCCTTACCCTTTTGAATTTTATAGTCCAATGGGCGAGATGGACATGAATCAAATAATCCAAATAATCATGCAAACATGTTTAAAATTTAAGCTACAGTACTTTTTCTAAAAAGAGTACCTATCCTTTAGAGATACATCCTTTAGAGAATTATATGAGAAGAAGTGGGAGTTGTCTCAAAATAATATGACTGGTGTCTGGGTGAGGACATGGTGAAATGAGACTGCAATGAATTGCTATTGACTGGATCTGGACAATGGGAACCCGAGGCTTTGTTATTTTAATCTTTCTATTGGTGTATCTCTAATATATGCTATAATAAAGAGTGGTAAACATGAAAATATTCAAGTCTTGAAAAGTGGTAGAGAGAAGATACCCAGTTTGATGATGGCATATAACAGAGGGATTTGATATAGTTAGGAAGGTCTAGAATGGCTTCTGACAGGAAAGTGATACTTTAGAAGGAAGAATGGGAGTCACATGACTTAGAGAATTAAATGCAAAAGATTCAAAAGCCCTGTTGCAGAAGGAGCAATACCAGGTCTGAGAGACAAAGAGCCAGCATGGTTAGAGGGTTTGGAGATGGCCAGGGGAAGCGGGGTGGTAGATGCTGCTGGAGAACGAGGCAAAGGTCAGATAAGGAACAATCTTTGTTGTAATTGCAAGAGGTCACCATTGAAGGATGTTAAGGATGGAAGTGACAAAATCATATTCGCTTTTTGGAAAGATTGCTCTGGATGCTGTGTGAAGAAAGATTGGATGGGAGGCTAGAGTAGTACAGGTGCACTAATTAGATTCTTCCCAGTTTCCCCAGAAAGTATTTTTGTTACATTAAGACCCTAAAGCTTTATCTGTCTTTGGTTTAGACCAGTGATTTTCAACCAGTGTGTTGCAAGAATTTTAAAACATGCAATACCTGACTATTTAGTAGGGGGCCCTGGCCTCTTTTTCCTTAGATTATAAAATAAAAATATGACAGCAGTCAACACAATAGTAGCTGTCCAGTGTGAATCAAAATTTTATGTATTTATTTGTCAGATCAGCAAAAATACATTTTTTGATGAGCCGCAGAGTTTTAGTAATTAGTGTATGAGAAAAAGGTTGAAAATTATTGGTTTAGACAAATAGCCTTCCCTGTTTATCTTACCACTTTCATATTCTACAATTCTATCTTCTCTTCAACTCTTCCACTGTCTTCCTAGTGCAAGGCTCCTTCATCTCTTGTCTGAATAGATAAAAGCCTGAACTCTCCTGCTGCACCTATTACCCAGAAGAATTATTTGCCCAGGATGCCTCACCTGCACTCATCCTTTCAAAGATGTATATTCTATGAAGATTTTGGGGCATAGAATATTTTGGTTATTATATTTTAACTTGAGTTGAATCCCACTGTTCCTAAATATTGGTGGTAGGGTTACCAAATAAAATACGGGATATTCAATTAAATCTAAAATTCAGATAAACAATGAATGTATTTGTAGTATAAATATACCTTAAAAATTGGGACATACTTATATTAAAATAGGATAAATTATTTAGGATATATTGCTATTAACTTATTTTCTGTTTATCAGAAATTCAAATTTAACTGGCCATCTTGCTGTTCTCTTAACTATAAATCTGGCAATCCTAGAGGGTGAAAAACAGGTAAATGCTAAACCAAACCTTGAGCCTGAGTGACTGTACCATTCATTTCAGAAGCGATGGAAAAATAATGATGTAAACATAATTCTAAATATATAATAAGTTCAAATAGAATATAATACTTACTATATATAAGATAATCATTATTTTGACTATAAAGACAGAAATATGCATTCTAATAAGTGGACAATCAGCTTGTACTTGTCACATAAACAAATATTGAACAAATTATTTAAAAATATTTCTTTGGGGGAAGCCTGCCTGGAATCTTACATCTGTAGATCCAGACCTCTCTTCAAGAAATACCTCACTTGGACCATGCTTAGTTCTGATTTCTTTCCTTGGTCCTTTCTGTTATTATGAGCAGAGACTTACACCATCCATGATGAAGATATGAGCCAACAAAAATTTTCTAGGTAAAAAGAAGTCTCTTTACAAAAATTCCAGGAAGAATTCATTGTAAAGTTACATAAAACTAATATCTTCTTCCCTCCTGCTCTCTCTTTCCTGGTAGAACAACTCCATTTATATTGTTTCTAAAATGATCTGGCAACTTATACATTGAGAAGGGGATGGAAGTTCTACAACTGAAAAGCAATTCAAAGGACATTCAATGAATTATTTTAATAAATTATAAAATATTTATGAATAAAATATTTAACTTGAACATAAAATTCTATGAATGTAGGATATTTTTAAAGCACTGTGTCTTAAGTCTGTTAAAAATAAAGCACAAATATGCCAGTCCTGTTTGATAATAAATTCTGAGAAAGAAATTCTGTAATGTTTTCATGCAAACAGTTGCTCTAATTACTCTGATTTTACAAGGAAGTTATACATATTGTTTTTGTGATACCCAGGCCTTTCAACTACTTTATAGTACATAATATTAAAACTGCTACATATCAAGTTGTGCTTTAAATTTCACTCTATTAGATTACTAGAACTATTTAAAGTTACTAATTTAATGTATATATTTATTGATGAAATATATTTTAACTGAAAATGCTTAATATGTTTTTGAATACAGAGACACTATTAAATTTTTCACTATTGTGAAAATAGTTATGATGTGAAAAACCTCGATCCATATTTTGGGATTTAAATTTTTTAATGGATATTGAACTGTCATTATGCCTTTAAGTGCTATGGTTTTCATATGTGACACATAACACCTTAGGGAAATATAATCACACAAATAAAATTTAGTTGGTGAATTAAAATAATGTTTTTATTAATATAATATATTAAAGTTTACAGTTTATATGTAGTTGCCTTTATGGAATACAAAAATGATTACTTTTAAGCTTATTGTGTATAGTACATATATTTTGAATGTCAGAGATAAGGGGATGAAGATGGATATATCTAGATGTGTAAATGGCTATGAAAAAATTATATATAGTAAAGTTTCATCAGAGTTTCTGCTGAATAACTAAATAGCCATTAAGAAGCAAATAGTTAATCCAGTGGGACTAGAAAATGAATTGTGAAGAAAGTTTGAATGTTAAAAACAAATCTAATTATAAATTTTTAAACAAAATTCTGTTTTCCTAATGGGTGGACTCTTTCCACTTGATATAAAGTTACACAGTTTTGCTGGGAGTTCTAGAAATATTGATGATAAATTTAAAATGGCAGAAAAGAAGTTTGAAAAATTAAAGTGACATCAATGAGGTTTACATTTGAGACAGTATAATGGAGACCAAATGGAAGGACTGCTTTCTAGGTAGACTGAGGGCAGCTGGGTTTCAGACATCTCCAAATGAAATATTGGCTATTATCCCTTTAAACAACCAGGATTAAGCAGTTCAATTAGCTGAAAGCCAATTCACCCAATGACCAGTTTAGTTTTTTCTTTTGTGTATGTATATATATATTAGTTTCAGTTGACCAGTTTTCCCTTTGTCTTCCTAAAATGTTTTAAGTTAATATTTAATATTCTCCACATTCCCAGCCATGTTATAGCAGCTGGAGACCTAGGGACAGAGAAAGAGGGACACTGAAAGGCAGAGGAACATATTTTTGGATATAGAGAATGCTTACAAATTTAGCCTTTATGAATATATTGAATATATTTTTATTATTTATCAATATATTCATATATATTTATTTAAACAAAATATTAAGTTACAGTAAGCAGGATATATCTTTTGGAGAATAGATTGTTATGAAAATATTTTAGGATTTTATATTTCTAAACTAAATAATATATTAATGAGAATTAATAGTAGTATTTTAAAAATATATTTTTTTAGTGATTTTTCAGAGAGAGGAAGGTAGAAGGAGAGAGAGAGAAACATCGATGATGAAGGTCATTAATTAGCTGCCTACTACAAGCCCCCTCTTGAAGATCAAGCCCCAACCCAGGCATGTGCCCCGACTGGGAATCAAACCATGATCACCTGGTCCATAAGTCGATGCTCAACCACTGAGCAACACTCACCTGGCAATAACAGTACTTTATGAATATTTTAGAATATCAACAGTTTCACATGGTTCATTCTAATTTTATTTTTATGTCCCTCAATTTCTGTCCATCTCTCTTTCTGTTTTTCAACCACAATTCTCCCTCTTCCTTCCCTTCAGTCTTCTGTCTCTTAAAAATTTATGAAGAGAAGATGAGAGAATATAATTAGAATTATATACATGTATATAGAATTATATTTGTATATTATTATATATGTATATTAGAATTATAATTAGAAGAATAAGTGAATTTTGTGAAGTAATATTGGTCAATATTGAACAATCTCATACTTGTTGAACAAGTTGTCTTCTGTTGTCTAAAGGAAATATAAAGAGTTTTGGAACTAACTTTTTAATAAGAACAGAATAAATAAAATTACTTAGCTATTGGCTTGGAACTAACATTTTATAACCCTTTGTATCATACCTATATTGACTAGATATTCATCAGGATTTATGATTTTAATGCAAAGTTGATTTAGAGTTTTTATTACTATTTTGCAAAACTTGTAATGCTGCAATAGATTTTCAGATTCACTCAGTATTAAAAGTCTTATACATTAAAGTATTTCATAGTGTTTGTGTAGTGTATACAACCAATATTTCCTTAGTGTAATGGGATAATGCAAGATAAAAGACTAGAAAAAATGCATACTAAGTTAAAAATACATAGTAAGGTATTTATACTTTGTATACATGATTTATGTGTTTCTACATAAGGCTATTCAGTAAGCAAATACTGAAATTTGAAGAGGGAATAATGTGGACTTTTTTCTTCAATCCTCACTAGAGGATAAGTGTTCTGTTCATTTTTAAAAAGAGGAAAGGGAGGAGAGAGAAACATTGATGTGAGAGAGAAACATCAATAGGTTGCCTCTTGTACGTGTTCTAACAAGGTATTGAACCTGCCAACTTTTGGCATATGAGAGGAGATACATCGGCCATACAGTAATTGACCATACAGGCATGGGTTTATTTTTACATTCTCAATGCTGTTCCATTAATCTATGTGTTTGTTTTTATGCTAATACCATGTTGTTTTGGTTACTCTAGACTTGTAGCATAGTTTGACATCAGTAGTGTTATACTTCCAACTTTGTTCTTTCTCAAGATTTCTTTGGCAATTCTGGTCTTTTGTGGTTCCATATAAATGTTTGGATAATTTTTTTCTAGTTATGGGAAAACAGCATTTCTATTTTGATATAAATTTCATTGAATCTATATATTTTTTGGTAGTATGGACATTTTAACAAAGTTCATTTTTTCTATCTATAAGTAAACAATATATCATGTTGTTTATTTGTATCTTCTTCAATTTTATTCTTTATGTCATAATTTTTTGATACAGGTCTCTATCATGTTGATTAAATGTATTCTTGTTCTTTTTTATTCAATTGTAAATGGGGTTGTTTTCTTACTTTTCCTTTATGATATTAATTGTTGGTGTAAAAATGCAACTGATTTATGAATATTTATTTTGTATCTTACTACTTTACTGAAATCACTTATCATTTATAACAGTTTTTTGGTGTAATCTTTAGGTTCTTTATATACAGTACCTTATCACCTGCAGATAATGACAGTTTTATCCCTTATTTGCAATTTGGATACCATTTATTTTTTCTTTTGTCTGATTGCTGTGGCTCAAACCTTTTATACTGTGTAAATAAGAGTGGTGAAAGTTGAAATCCCTGTCTTGTTCCTGATAGGACAACATTTTGGCTTTTCTCCATTGAGTATGCAGTTAGCTATGGGTTTGTCATATACGGCTTTTATTATGTTGAGGTATGTTCTCTCTATTCCCAGTTTGCTGAGAGTTTTTATTATAAAGGGGTGCTGAATTTTGTCAAGTACTTTTCTGCATTTATTGATAATGTGATATGAATTTCATTCTTCATTTTGTTTATGTGGTATATCACATTAATTGATTTGTGGATATTTAACTAATCTTGAATCTCAGGAATAAATTTCACAACACCATGATGTGTGACCTTTTAAAAGTATTGCTAAATTTTGTTTGCTAATATTTTGTTGAGGACTTTTGATTTTATGTTCATCAAGGATATTGGAATATAATTTTCTTTCTTTGTATATTTTTATCTGGTTTCTGAATCAGTATATTGTTCACCCTATTAAATATGCTTGGAAGTCTTTCTTCCTCCTGAATTCTTTGGAATAGTTTGGGAAGAAAGGTGGACTTTTATTTCTTTTCCATTCACCCAGTTAGGGTTGCTTTCAGTCATTATTTCAAATAGGTTTTTGATACCTCACTTCCTGTCTTCTCCTTCTGGTACCTCTTTTAAGCAAATATTGTTACATTTAATGTTATTCTGACTGGCATGAAATGATATCTCATTGTAGTTTTAATTTGCATTTCTCTGATTGGTGATGTTGAGCACATTTTTCTTAGGAAAAAATATTTTTCTACAAAAGTAAAGTAATTTTGGATAAACTTTAAAGCCTCTTATTGAAAATATGGAGTACCATAAATGTCACTTTAAGGGGAAGAAATTAAGTGCTTACCTGATGGACTAGAGGTCATGAAACAAGAATGTCACCCAGTGAAGTCCATAATTATGTCTTTTCAGCTATTTCTTCTGGTGGTTCCAAAAACCCTGTCAGTAGAGCACAACCAGTGGTTTCCAAAAACTCTACTGAGATTCACTCATGAAATTGACATTTCAGAGTTATGGTGGTACATTTTTATCAACATTTATAATTTAACTTTAAAATATTGATAATATATACTGACACAGTATAGTACAAGCAAGAATAATTTTAAAAAATTATTACTGAGCATAGAATATGTAGAAGGGAATACAATTTCTATTTAAAAAAAACAATAATAATAAGGTAAAGGACCTAAATAGAAACTTCTCCAAAAAGGACATACAGATGGCCAAGAGATATATGAGAAAATGCTCAAAGTCACTAATCAATAGAGATATAAATTAAAAACACAAAAAGGTATCACTTCACACCTGTGAGAATGGCTACCATGAACAAATCAACAAACAATATGTGCTGGTGAAGATGTAGAAAAAGGGGAAACCTAGTACACTGCTGGTGGGAATGCAAACTGGTACAGCCACTATGGAAAACAGTATGGAGGTTCCTCAAAAAATTAAAAATAGAACTGCCTTTTGACCCAGTGATCCCATTTCTAGGACTATATCCTAAGAAACCCAAAACACCAATCACAAAAATCTTATGAATCCCTATGTTCATAGTGGCACAATTTACAATAGCTAAGATCTGGAAATAGCTCAAGTGCCCATCAGTAGGTGAGTGGATAAAAAAATCTGTGGGAAATTTGCACCATGGAATATTATGCAGCTGTAAAAAAGAAGTATCTCTTACCCTTTGGGACAGCATGGGTGGAACTAGAGACTATTATGCTAAGTGAAATAAGCTAGTCAGAAAAGACAAGTACCACATGATTTCACCCATATGTGGAATGTAACAAACAAAATAAACTGATGAACAAAATAGATCCCGAAACATAGAAGCATGGAACAAACTGAAGGACCTCAGGAGGAAGGAAGGCAAGGGTGTGGGAGTGGGTGGGGTGAGATTAATTAAAGAACTTATATGCTTATATGCATAACCAGTGGACACAGACATTGGTATGGGGAAGGCCTGGTGGTGGGGTGGATATGGGATGGAGGGGATCAATGGGGGAAAATAGGGGAAATCTATAATATTTTCAACAATAAAGATAATTTTTTTTTAAAAAAGTAAATGACAGGTGTAGGGAAATATATTTATTTCTAGTTAGCAACTTTATCCTGGAAACTAAGAAATAAAATTCTTAGTAAATCGTTTTATGACTTCACACTATTTCTACAAAGAGCAAAAAATAAGGGCAGAAGGTACAAGCTTCTGCTTATTGTAAAGACAATGACAAGACGTTACCAGACATTCCCACCCAGAATTTTAAAAAGGTTACCAAAATAGTCATAAAATCATTCATCATCCACCTTCAACCTACATAACAAGATGATTTAAAATTTACAAACTGTAAAAGAGAAAATTAATAATACAAAGATATAAGCTTAATAAAAGGGTATGATAGTATTTACCTTCTCTTATATAAGGAAGATTATTCCCCTACTAGGCAAAAGTAAGGAGACTATAAAAATCACTCACAAAGGTCGAAGTCCTTACAAGGTACAATTTGCATATGTTTCCTAAGGCATAAGAAAAATAGAAATCTGGTGCTCTCTTTTTTACATGGAGATGTATAAAGGCAGGTTGCATATTCAAACATTCTACAATGGAAAACTGAGGCATAATTATAGTGGTCTCAATTTTTGCCATTTGCTTGACATGGATACATTAATTTCCTATGGAGCCATAATTAAGAACTTTTATTGTGTATACTGTGTCTTTCTTGGCCCTCAGCATTTTTCTGTATTAGAAACTTTACCTTTCACTTCATATTTTATTATTTTGAGAGGGACTTTAGTGAGCATTACCTCCATACCCAATAAAAAAATTTAAAATGACTTTATATCACCTGGTACAGTTTCAGAAATTATTCATTATACCATCTATAAATAGCTGGCTTATTGACTTAGAGACTGGCCTGTGGGGGAGTTATTATATTTTTATGCCTAAAAATACAACACCCAGAAATTCTATGGTGTTTTAGATTAATATTTTATCCCAAGAGATAATATGGGTTATCACCAAAAGTACAGGGTGGGGAAAAAGTAGGTTTACAGTTGTGAGTACTTGAAACAGTTTATTCTCTTATTATGACTTATTCTTTATTGTATTATTTTCCATATGAACAACTGTTAACCTATTTTTAGTCCACCCTGTATTATTTAAGAATTATGAGCCATGAATGCTATGCATATTTTGAGAAGAAGGGGCAAAAAAAAGGATATTTGTCCTACTAGATACAAACAATATTAAAAAGAAAAAGAAAATATTTTATTGACTTCATGTAAGGACAGATTGACAGAATTAAAAGAGTTCTGGACTGGGAAGATGGCAGCACTGTGAGAAGCAGCAGAGCACCTCTGCTTCCAGCATCAGACTTGATTTACTCCTAAAATCCTACATAGCCAGCTTGGAAAAACCAGGGAGACATACCTGAGAGGACGGAGTGTGAAGAGGGAGCACTGAAGAAACATCATAGAGTCTGGTAAGAGAGGAGGTGTCGAAAGGGGGAGTCCCCCATGAAGCCTGTGCTGGGCTCAGAGCCTGGAGGCTTGGAGACTGCAAAATTCCCTCCCTTCGGGAGCATGGACCAGCAGCCAAAAGCAGAGATCTCACACCCAGAGCAGACGAGAGGGGAAGGAGCGCCCTGCACACAGGGCAGAGGGACCCAGGGAAGCAGTGAGTCCAGGAGGAGGGGATGGCGCTTTCCTAATGAAACAAAGCTTCTAATGGTAGACGTGACTGGCATCTAATGCTCGGTGTGCTGACCATAGGAAGAGCTGTCCCAAAGTGTGTGGCACCCGAGGTTAAGGGACCAGAGGACTACACTGAGCAGCCACACACAGGAACCCTCTGCCTCCCTGCAAGGCATTGTGTTGAGTCCCAGAAAGCACTGAGTCTGCATGGCATGGGGGAGAGGAGGAGTCCTCCCACCCTGAGCTCCTGGTGCTGAGAGGCTGGGATCTGTGACCAGCCCTGAAGGACGCCATGGCACAGTGGAAGCCTGAGAAGCTGCCCCAGCTTGGCTGAGACCAGCGGTACAGGGAGCTGTGGGGAAGCTGAATTCGGGTCCCCTCCTGCTGGGTGCCTTGGTGCACGGGCTTCGGGACCTTGCAGGGTGGACTCTCTGCCTGTGTGTTGCATTGTGCATTTGTGAGTCTGATCATGGAACTGGCTCCCACCTTTCCCGCCTGCACTGGGAAGACAGGCCAGCAGTGATTGGGATTTGTGTCTGCACAGTAAACTGTCTGAGAGCTGGGGCCTGGAGTGACCAGCCAACCAGAGCTGGGAAGGGAGGAGCAGAGCCCACCTGCCTCTCCGGCAGGCAGGAGCACTACCCTCAATAAGAAAGTGGCTGTTCCAGCTCACTGAGGCCCCAGACACACCCGCAGGGCACAGATCTGAGGGGGAAGGGAGAGCAGCTCACAGGAGGACATTACAAGAATAAGACTCTCAGGGACTGTTGTTTGGGAACTGGAGGAAATGCTGAAAATCCCTGCTGGGGGCTGGGCAGGCAAAGGGCTCACCAGAATGTTTTTTTAATCAAACCCATTGAGCCCAGGCTGCTGAAATAGCCCATACAGAAAAGGACACAGGCTGAAATCAATCTGAAACTGCAGCAGGTCAGAGTATGGGGAACTGGAATCAGAAGACAATGTAGGGGCTGAGGAGCTGGCTGTGGAGCAGATACTAAATCCTGCACAGTGAGTGCCTGACAGCAAAACCTCTAAGTAAGGGGAGTGATACCTGAGCTACACTAGCCATCCTGCAACCTAAAGACTCTACAGAAGACTCTGGAGCAAGACCAGGCCACCACAAGGTTGCAGAATAGCTGACAAGAGGAGGTGGTCCACGGAGAGCCTCAAATCAACCATGGACCTAAGGACACCAGAGCCAAACCTAGATGTCTCCTCACATTGGGTGATACACAAGTACCTCCCAGGAGAACTGAAATCACCACACAAAACAGTGACCCGCAGACAACACAACCAGCCCAGAAGAAACTCGCCTGATTGACTATCTTTTTTTCTTTTGTTTTTTTGTTTTATTTTGTTTTTGTTGTTTGTTTGTGTGTTTGTTTGTTTGTTTTCTCTTTTTTCTTTAGGAAGAAGAGAAAGGGGGGAAAATTTGTTTTCTTTCATTTTTAAAATTTTATAATTTTTTAAATTTTTAAAAAAAAACATTTTTAACTATATATTTTTTCTTTTTTTATAAAAGAATTTTGTCTTGCTTAGCTTATTTTTAGTTTATTTTGTTTATTTGATTTGTTTTGTTTTATCCTTGCTTCTACTATCAAGACTTTCTTGATATCCCTGCTTAATGACTGGGGCTTTATCATAACAACCAAGTTTACTGCTTTCCTCTATAGTTTCCTCCAAGTCTCTTACTGGACTCCCTCCCTGCCTGGGCTATATTTATTCTCTCCTCTTGATCCATTGGCATAACTTTTTTTTTTCTCCTTTTTTGTTTTTCTTCTTTTCTTTTGTCCTTTTGTTATCCTCCCTTCTGTCTTTCTGTCTTTTTGTTCAATTGTTAGTGTCTCTTATTCTCTTTATTATATTTTTATTTTCTCATTTTCAACTATTATCCTATTCCTATTCTCTCAAAATTTTTTAAAATATATCTTTATTGATTTCAGAGAGAGGAAAGGAGAGGGAGAGAGAGAGATAGAAACACCAATGATGAAATAGTCATTGATTGAGCCCACAAGCGGGCATGTGCCCTGACCAGGAATCAAACCCCGATTGCCTGGATCCTAGGTCAACACTCAACCGCTGAGCCACTCCCAGCCGGGCTTCTCTCAATTTTTTACTGGCCCTTCTTTCAGAATCTTTTCTCTGCTTCTTTTATCTCCCAGTTGCTTCTCTATTTTTTACATTATAGTTTATTATTATTTTCTAAATTTTCACCACTATTAACAACAATATACATCTCTCTCTCTAAACATTACTTTTATTTCTCTCTTTTTCTTAAAAATTTTTTTGGCATGTGTTCTCCCTTCACCCTCCCAGTTGTATTTTCACATGGGTTGTTTTCATTGTGACTGTCAAGATATTTTGTAAGATACCCCTTGTTTCCTGGAAGTTTAGTTGTGTATTTTCCTGCCTTGCCAGCACCCGTACAACAGCTTACATGATGAAGTTGGGCTGAGAGACAGTTAGCCAACCTGAGAGGAGAGTCCTCCCAAGGACTGATCAATGACAATCTACAACAGAACATAAAAAACACACAAAATGGACACCCACAAGAGGGACACATCTAGAGCAAAGAGCTCAGAAATATAAGGAAAACACACATCTGGGCTCCACTGGACCTACAAGACAAAATCCCATCCCACAAGACTGGGAGGCAGCAAGTATATCTAATGTATAAATACAAACCCTAAGACCGACCAAAATGGGGAGACAAAGAAACAACCCCCAAATTAAAGAAAACCACCAGAAGAAGCCTTTGATGAAATGGAGTTAAGCAAGTTATCAGAAACAGAGTTCAGAGTATTGATGATTAAGATGTTCAAGGAACTTAAAGAGAAAAAACAAGGAAATAGAAGATAAGATCGAGGACTTTAGGGAAAATATGAAAAAAGAGGTACATAACATAAACAAAAATCAGACAGAAATAAAGAGCGCTGTATCTGATATCAAGTCTACATTGGAAGGAATTAAAAGCAGGATCAATGAAGCAGAGGATAGAATAAATGATTTAGAAGCCAAGTTAGAAAAAATCACTCAATCAGAGCATCAAAAAGAAAAAACACTTAAAAAGCATGAGGAGAGTCTAAGGGAGCTTTGGGACAACATGAAGAGAAACAACATTCACATTATAGGAGTGCCAGAGGGGGAGGAAAGGGAGCAAGGGATAGAGAACTTGATGGAGGAAATAATGACAGAAAACTTCTCTATGCTGATGAGCAAGAAAGCCACAGAAGTTCAGGAAGCACAGAGGGCTCCAAACAAGAGGGACCCAAAGAGACCCACTCCAAGACACATCATAACTGAAATGGCAAATGTCAAGGACAAAGAGAAAATATTACTGGCTGCAAGAGAGAGACAAGCAGTGATCTACAAGGGAAACCCTATAAGGCTGACATCAGATCTCTCAATAGAAACTCTTCAGGCCAGATGGAATGGCATGAAGTTCTCAAAGTAATGAAAAGCAAGAACATGCAACCAAGATTGCTTTATCCACCAAGGCTATCATTTAAAATTGAAGGGGAAATAAAAAGCTTCCCAGACAAAAAAAAGGTTAAAGAAGTTCAGTACCACAAAACTAACACTTCAAGAAATGTTAAAAGAACTGCTTTAAGAAAAAGAAGGAATAGTGAGGGAAAGGTACATCAGCATAAAGGAAAAAATAGCATTAAATAAGTACATATCAATAGTAACCTTAAAGGTAAATGGAATAAGTGGTCTAATCAAAAGAGATAGAGTAGCTGAATGTATAAGAAAACAGGACCCAAATATATGCTGTCTATAAGAAACCCACCTGAGAACAAGAGATTCACAAAGACTAACAGTGAAGGGATGTAATAAAATATTCCATGCAAATAGAAAGGAAAAAAAAGCTGGCATAGCAATATTTATTTCTGACAAAATACACTTCAAAACAAAGACCATAACAAGAGACAAAGATGGTCACTACATAATACTAACAGGATTATTCCAACTGGAGGAAATAACCCTTACAAACATATATGTACCCAATAAAGAAGCACTTAAATATATAAAAAATTCTTGGTCAACTTGAAGGGGGAGTTTGAGAACAACATAATCATAGTGAGGAACTTTCACACCCACTGTCATCATTGTAAAGATCATCAAGACAAAAAATCAACCGGGAAACACAGACTTTAAATGACTCTCTAGATCTAATGGATTTAATTGACATTTACAGAACATTTTATCCCAAAGCAGCAGAATACACATTCTTCTCAAGTGCACATGGTACATTCTCAAAAATAGACCACATGTTAGGGTACAAGGCAAGTCTCTACAAATTCAAGAAGATTGAAATCATATCAAGCATCTACTTGGACCATAATGCCATGAAACTGGAAATCAACACTATAAAAAAACTCAAAAGTATTCAAACTCATGGAGGCAAAATAGCATGTTATTAAACAATGAATGGGTTACCAATGAGATCAAGGAAGAAATCAATACTTCATGGAAAAAAACAAAAATGAACAGACAACAACCCAAAATCTATGGGACACAGCAAAAGCAGTCTTGAGAGGAAAGTTCATAGCATTACAGGCCTATCTCAGGAAACAAGAAAAAGCTCTAATAAACCACCTAGCACAACTAAAAGAACTAGAATGAGAACAGTTAGAAAACCCCTGAGGAAGTAGAAGGAAGGAAATAATAAAGATCAGAGCAGAAATTAATGATATAGAGGCTAAGAAGAGTACAAGAAAATCAATGAAACTAAGAGCTGGTTCTTTGAAAAGATAAATAAAATTTATGCACCTTTAGCCAGACTCACTAAGAAACACAGAGAGAGGACCCAAATAAACAAAATCAGAAATTAAGGCAGTGATATAACAACAGACCCAACAGAAATACAAAGGATCATATGAAAATACTATGAGTAACTATATGCCAATAAACTGGACAACATGGATGAAATGGACCAAATTCCTAGAAGCATACAATCTTCCAAAGCTAAGTCAAGTAGATGCAGAAAACATGAATAGGCAGATAACAACTAATGAAATCAAAGCGGTAATAAAAAAACTCCCACCAAACAAAATTCCAGGACCAGATGGATTTAGAGGCAAATTTTATCAAACATTCAAAGAAGAATTAACACCTATTCTACCCAAGCTATTCTAGAAAATTCAAGAGGAGGGAAAACTCCCAAAATCTTTTTATGAAGCCAGCATCATCCTAATCCCAAAACCAGATAAAGACACTACACAGAAAGTAAGTGACAAGCCAATATCCATGATGAACATAGATGTTAAAATCCTCAACAAAATACTAGCAAACCAGATCCAGCAAAACATTAAAAAGGTCATACACCACAATGAAATGGAATTTATTCCTGGGATGCAAAGCTGGTATAACATCCACAAATCAATATATGTGATACATCACATTAACAAAAATGAAATGAAGGGAAAAAATCATATGATCACATTAATAGATGCAGAAAAAGCATTCAACAAAATCTATAACACTTTTCTGATGAAAACTTTCAGCAAAGTGGGAATAGAAGCATTATAGCTCAACATAATAAAGGCCATATATGATAAACCTACAGCCAACATCATACTCAATGGTCAAAAACTAAAACCATTTTCATTAAAAACAGGAACAAGATAGGGATGTCCACTTTCACCACTCTTATTCAACATAGCACCAGAAGTCCTTTCCACAGCCATCAGACAGGAAGAAAATATAAAAGGCATCAAAATTGGAAAGGGGGAAGTAAAACTGTCATTATTTGCAGATGACATGATATAGTGTACTTACAAAATCCTAAAGACTCCATTAAAGTACTACTAGATTTGATAAATGAATTCAGCAAGGTAGCTAGATACAAAATCAATATTCAGATATTGGTGTCATTCTTATACACCAACAATGAATTCTCAGAAGGAGAAACTAAAAAAATAATACCATTGCAACTAAAAAAATAAGATACCTAGGAATAAACTTACCTAAGGATGTAAAAGACCTGTACTCAGGAAACTAGTGGACACTGAAAAAGAAATAGAGGTAGATATGAACAAGTGGAAGAATATACCATGCTCATGGATTGGAAGAATTAATATCATTTAAATGTCTATATTAACCAAAGCAATTTATAGATTCAATTTAATTCCTATTAAAATACCAACAACATATTTCAGAGATTTAGAACAAACACTTCAAAAATTTATATGGAACCACAAAAGACCCTGAATATCTGCAGCAATCTTGAGAAAAAAGAACAGAGTGGGAGGGATAACTTTACCAGATATCAAACTGTACTACAAAGCCATTGTAATCAAAACAGCTTGGTATTGGTACAACAACAGGCATACAGATGAATGGAATAGAACAGAGAGCCCAGACATAGATCCAAGCCATTATGGTCAGTTAATATGTGACAAAGGAGGAAAGAGCATACAATGGAAAAGAGACAGCCTCTTAAATAAATGGTGTTGGGAAAATTGGACAGGAACATTGAAAAAAATAAAATTACACCACCAACTTTAACCTTCCAGAAACATAAATTCAAAATGGATAAAATACTTAAATGTAAGTGACAAAACTATAAAAATCCTGGAAGAGAACACAGGCACTAAAGTCACAGACATCTCATGTAGTGGAATTTTCACTGAAACATCTCCTAGGGCAAGAGAAACAAAAGAAAAAAGAAACATATGGGATTATATCAAACTAAAAAGCACCTGTCCAGCAAAATAAAATAGCCTCAAAATACAAAGGAATCCCAAGGTTTGGGAAAACATATTTTCCAAGGATATATCTGATAACGGGATAATTTTTAAAGTGTACAAAGAACTCATACTACTCTGCAAGAGGAAAACAAACAATCCAATTAAAAAATGGGCAAAGGACCTGAATAGACACTTCTCCAAAGAGGACAGACAGATGGCCAAGAGACGCATGAGAAAATGCTCAGCATCACTAATCATCAGGGAGATGCAAACTAAAACCACAATGAGGTATCACTTCACACCTGTCAGAATGGCTGCCATCAACAAATCAACAAACAACATGTGCTGGCAAGGATGTGGAGAAAGGGGAACCCTAGTACACCGCTGGTGGGAATGCAGACTGGTGCAGCCACTATGGAAAACAGTGTAGAGATTCCTGAAAAATAAAAAATGAAGCTGCCTTTTGACCCAGGGATCTCACTGCTAGGAATATACTCTAAGAATCCTGAAATACTAATCAGAAAGAATATATGCACCCCTATGTTCATAGCAGCACAATTTACAATAACTAAGGTCTAGAAACAGCTCAAGTGCCCATCAGTAGATGAATGGATGAAAAAGCTGTGGGACATTTACACCATGGAATACTATGCAGATGTAAAGAAGAAGGATCTCTTACCATTTGGGGCATCATGGAGGGACTTGGAGAATATTATGTTAAGCGAAATAAGCCAGGCAGAGAAACAGAAACATCACATGATAGCACTTATGTGTGGAATCTAAAGAACTTAAGAAATTGATGAACATAAATGATTCAATGACGTGGAAGCATGGATCAGAATGATGAATCTCAGAGGGATGGAGTAGGGTGGGTGTGTGGAGGAGGAGAGATTAACCAAAGAACTTATACGCATATATGCACCACTCAAGGACATGGACAATGGTGTGGAGAAGGACTGGGGAGGGGGGTGGGATGGGATAAAATAGGGAGGAAAATGGACATCTATAATATTTTGAATAAAAATTTAAAAAAAAGAAACATCTGCATAAAAAATATATAAAGCCTATGAAAATGGGTGCAATTATAAAATTATTTTATAGCCAACTTCCTCCAGAATACATTTGACTATAACATATATTCACAATCAAGGTTGGCATTTTAATGGATAAGTATTTTCATAATTATGCTTTTCTTACAAAATTAGGGATTAGCTTATAGCCAGCATGTAACTAACTAATTGCCAAAACCTCTCAATCCTGCCTTCATATTATCTCTCAAATCATTCTTTTTCTCTTGATTTGCATTGCTCTGCTACAGAATTAGTCCCTCATTACTTCTCATTTGGACATTTAAAAGAAACTCTAATAGTCTTATCTTAGGTCTCAACTTTTATTTCCTTTTTAAACTCAAGATCATTTCATTCTTTTCCAGGATTGATGCGTTAAAATATAGTTCTGGTTATATCATTGTTTTCACAAACCTTTGAAATTTTCTCATTGCCTACTGCATTAAATCTAATCTAACTACAATCAAGGTTCTTGTTTCTCAGAAATGTGGTTCTCTTCTATGTTTTCATTCTAGATTTCTGACTTCATTTTATTGCATATTGTTAGTCTCTGAAACACGGAGTATAGTCATTTGATTTATGATAATAATCAAAATTTTCTTTTGATTTTTATTGACTTTTGATTATTAAGATTTCTGTTGTCTCACATTATGGCTTCTGGAATTTGAATAACTTTATTAAACATCATATATATTGAATGTCTGTTATTGTCTCTTGTACAGGTTAGGCACACAGCAAAATTTACATAGTGAATGAATAAATGTAATATACATTAATGTCTATATCTAAACATTGAGACACCAAAATGGTCATATTCATTGATCAATTGAATATATCAGTCTTGATATTTACTAGTCAGGTTTCAGTTAATATAGTGAATTTGATCTGCATATATATATCTTTATTTATATATTTTTATTAGAATCCCTGGGTTTTTAATATACTCTAACCCTAAGAGCCACCAACATCATTAACTACATGAGTCAGTCAAATTGATCACATAAATCTAGGAGGAATATTGACTAGACCTTGAGCACAATGGGTAAAGCATGAAAATTCTTCTGATGTAAAAAGTGAATATTCAACAGTTTTGAAAACATCTGAGATTCTCAATTACATTATAGAAGGGCTTAATTATAACAATTGCAGTATTTTCTCCGCAATATTATCACATATTTAAGTGGAACTATTTTATTGTTACTCTTTCCTTCAGGTCAATGAGATTCATTATTATATTTTGCAAAGTAAATTTTGTCTAGTTATGTACATAAACAACATTGTTTCATTTTACTTCAGAGGAGTATGATTTAGTGTATACAAATATCCAATACACACAGTCTTCAATCGGTGTCAATAATTCTGTATTGAAAAATGTCTTAAAATATAAATTCTGACTATGATTATGTAAAAATATGAGCATAAATATTTACTCTAAGGGTCGAAAAACAGTGCCATCTGTATGAAACAGGTCTTTGGGATTTTGGCAATGTAATATTTCTATAATTAAATTAATGAATATAAATTTGTAATTTATTGGTCCACTACTGGATTTTAGGGTCTTTCAATACCAGTGTATAATCTGGAAGTAAACCATGCAAAGCAATGGTTACTCTCATCATTTCACAGATACAGAAACTGTGGCTCAAAATTTAACTCATCAAGATCATGTAGCTAGTAAGTGTTCAATCAATCAAGCTTTCATCTGATATCTACTGGGCCTTTTGCTTTTAAGCTTGAATGCAGATTGTGTATAGTGATCAGTGTAATGGTGATGTTTCTGAAAAGAGGGGCACTCTTGGCATTAAATAAATTAAAGGCTTCACAGTTTTATTTAGATATGGGTGTAGGCAATAGGAGCATACGATATCCCAGGAGCATAGGATATCCTATCTGTTCTATTTCTCTAAAGAACCTTAACTAGTACACCAGATTAGTACACCCATACCTAAATGAAACTGTAAAGCCTTCAAATTTACTGCTGACAATGACCTGAAGTCATTTGCCTTAAAAGAGTATGTTTTGATGGAATAAATAAGAAAAAATTAATAAGTAATAAACAAAGACAGTAGCTACAGGGTAAGGTGATATGTGGCTTAAGTAATTTACAATAAGGTGTAAATGACTACTTAGATGAAATTAAAATTGATTAAAATATTCCCAAAGAAATTGCCATTTAAAATTATTTACCATAATAAGCTAAGTCTCTGCCATGAAATGTTGGATTTATAGAATTTTTTCTCTCTTATCTCTTTCATAGGAACAGTGTCCTAGTATTATTGTCTATTTATTTTCCTCTGGGCTAAATATTTAGAAATCCAAATTTAATTGCTCCTTTGGCTTCTGAATTTAATATATTTGATGCAAATCTTCAATGATTTTTAGTCATTAAAGTAAAATGAATTAAATAAAGAGCTGTTTGAAATAGAGACAAAACCATTTAAAAATTAGTTTGATTATTAAAATAGTTGTGATCAATGAGTTTTGTTCCTATAGTATCATGGTTCAAAACATAGTGTCTTACAGCATTATCTTTGCCCTCAGAAACCCTTTAAAAATCCTATTGTAGACTGAAATTTTCTTCCTGTTGACCTTGAGGAACACATTTTCCAAAGGGGGTGAATAACTCCTATTTATCATGTCTGATGAGTAAAGAAAGATTCTTAGTATATTGGGTGTATTATTTGGCTTGTCTAATGCAAAGATTGCATCTATAAATATTGCTGAGATATTCATGTCCAAGAGCACTTTTAATTAATGCATTGACTTTTTTGAAGGTGTTTTATAATTATGAAATCACATTTAAGCTATTCTTGGTGGATGTGTTCTTGTGTTGTGGCCTCCGTCTCTTGTTGGTCAGCATGCAATCTTCAACTTCAAAGCAGGAAGTAAAGACAACCAATGTTGAAATTTCAGTGATTTACATCAGGTAAGAAGAGCATAACTTTTTAACATTCTCATGCCCTTTAAAAGAAATACTGAATTTTCCATTAAAACAACACTAGAAGGTATTGAAAATAGTAGGAGGTGGAGTGGTAAGAATTTCATGTCACTCAGATGGGAGAAGGGGCCAAATACCTGAAAATACTTTTGTATTGAATTTAAATTATTTGCTAATGGAATATATGTTTATTAAACACAAATGATGGGCATGGCATTGTATTTTATGTAAAATAAAAAAATGAGAAAAGGTTCATGTTTTCATGTGTTTTTTAGTAGAGTTTCTGTAGAATAAAGAATGCATGTGCATATGTAAGTAATACATAAGACTGGATTTGATCATTTTAAAAAATTAGATACACATAACAGGTCATGAGAACTCAGGGGGAAAAGAAGGATCTTTTTGATGATATATCTAGGAAAGACTTTGCAGTTACATTGAACATACAACCACCTTATGGCCCAGCACTTCTGCCTACAGATATTTATCCAAGAGAAAATGAAAACTTATGTTCCTATAAAACCATATACACTACTATTTATAATGGCCAGAACTGTATCATCCAAATCTGAAGTCAATGCAATTTTCATTAACAATGAAGGAGAAAGCTGAATCCTAACCACATTTCAATTACATAAGATGAATAAGTACTAGAGACCTGCTGAACAACATTTTGCCTATACCTATCAATATTATACTTGGCACTTAAAATTTTGTTAGGGTAGATCTCAAGGTGTGTTCTCACCATAATAAAAGAATAAAATTTACCCTTTACTCACAGGAAAAAAAAATCACTGAATGAATTAATAAAATAAATAAGCACAATAAAAGGAACTGCTGGTAAACCAGAACACATAGGTGAATGTCAGAATCACTATGCTGAGTGACTGAAACAAGAAACAAATTATATACTGCTTAATTACATTTATGTTAAAAAAACAGAGTAATCTACAGTGACAAAAGAAAATGGTTGTGTCTTAAGGCAGGTGGTAGAGGGACAGGTGGAATATAGCAGAAATGAGGAGGCTGTGGTTCACCTTGATTTTGCTGGTTGCTGCTACAGTGTCCACAGCTGTGAAAACTCAGTGAATTATTGATTTGTTGATGGTAGCCATTCTGGCAGGTGTGAGGTGATAAATTCATTGTCATTTTAATTTGCATCTCTCAGATAATTAGTGACTTTGAGCATTTTTTCATATGTCTCTTGCCCAACTCTATGTCCTCTTTGGAGAAGTATCCATTTAGGTCCTTTGACCATTTTTAATTGGATTATCTTCCTTTTGTTAAGTCGTGTGAGTTCTTTACATTATTTTGGAAATTAACCTCTTACCAGATGTGCCATTGACAAATATGTTCTCCCATACAATGGGTTCCCTTTTCCTTTTGTTAATTATTTCTTTTGCTGAGCAGAAGCTTTTTATTTTGATGTAGTCCAATTTGTTTATTTTCTCCTTTGTTTCCCTTGCTCTAGGAGATGTATCGGCAAACACACTGCTATGAGACGTCTGAGATTTTGTTGCCTGTGGAAATGACAAATGCTGAAGAGGACGTGAAGGAAAGGGAACCCTAGTACACTGCTAGTGGGAATGCAGACTGGTGCAGCAACTATGGAAAACAATAAAGAGTTTCCTCAAAACATTAAAAATGTAACTGCCATTTGACCCAGTGATCCCATTCTAGGAATATATCTTAAGAATCCCAAAACATCAATCAGAAAGACTATATACACCCCATGTTGACAGCAGCTCTATTTACGGCAGCTAAAATCTGCAAACAGCCCAAGTGCCCATCAGTAGATGAATGGATAAAAAAGCTGTGGTATATTTACACAATGGAATACTATGCAACTATAAAAAAGAAGGATATTTTACCCTTTGAGACAGCATGGAGGGACCTGGAGAATATTATGTTAAGCAAAATAAGCCAGTCAGAGAAAGACAAGTATCACATGATCTCACTCCTATGTGGAATCTGATGAACAAAATAAACTGACGAACAAATACATCTAGAGATATAGAAGCATGGAACAAACTGACGAATCTCAGAGGGAAGGAGGAAGGGGGTTGGCAAAAAATTAACCAAAGAACTTATATGCATATATACATAAACCATGGACACAGACAACAGTGCAGTGAAGGCCTGGGGGGGGGGTGCAGGGTAGAGGGGATTAATGGAGGGAAAAAGAGGACATGTGTAATACTTTCAACAATAAAGATAAATAAAAAAAAACTCTCAATGAATTGTCTACTTTATATAGATGTAGTATATTGTATATAAATTATTCGACAAATTGAAAACTTTTTATAAAGATTTAAAACTCAACAAAGTTTGAACTCCGTCTACTCTTGTTCAACAATTATTGCCATCGTTTCTGAACACAGAAACAAGTAAGTTTCAAGTAGAGGTTTCCCCCACTATCCAAAGTAGAACATTCCTATAAAACCTTTTGTAAGCCAAAATTGTGTAAAGCAAAGAAGCAATTACCTTAGGATACATCTTGCCAACAGATGCACAAAATAAATCAAGATAAAGCACATGTGCTCACAGACAGCTCAGAGCTATGGCAGCCTGATGCTCAGATGCTGAGTAAAGTGCCTGGAGAAGGTGCTTGGAGGTGCCACTCTCGCTGTTCAGGGTGTGTGCTGCCTCCGTAACAGCTCACTGAAAATCAAATGCTGAATGTTATTTTTGCCTTTTATTTGTAAAAGCAAAAATCCTCTTTGGATCTCTTTTGGCTAGCTAAAAATTATACTAATGAAGGTCTTTTGTAAAAGTGATGTGGAGTAAGCAAATGTTTGAGAAGTGAGGGATAACTGTAATTAATAATAATTGTGCACTTTTTATATTTTATGGTTGTTTGATAGATAATTTATATTGAAAACTGGGATAAGATTTTGTTATATTGCATATTATGTATTTGTAGTTTTCCACATTGTCACCTGATAAATCATAAGGGGTCATTAAATATTATCATTATTATTTCTTTCATAAATGTAAGATAGCAATATTTATATCATTCCCTATATAATATCAAATAATGGTGTTATAATAATTAACTGAATAGTACATTACTATAAAAAATGAGTGTAAAATCCAAATAGTAATTTGTGTAACAAATTTGTTGTGTGCATAGATCAATATAATATTTCTTAAAATAATGTAAAAGATTTAAAAATTCAACACAAAATAGCAAAATCACCTAAAGTGGGGGTGGGGGAGTGGGGAGAGATTAACCAAAGAATTTTTATGCATATATGTATAACCCATGGACACAGACGATAGTGTGGTAAAGGCCTGGAGCGGGGGGGGGGGGGGGGGGAGAGGTAGAAGGGGTAAATGGGGAAAAAGGGGGACATCTGTAATTCTTTCAACAGTAAAGATAAATAAAAAATAAATAAATAAAATAAAATGTAAATTGTAGAGAGAAAGAAAGTAAAAATAAAAATGTATATCTGAATAATTCCATTGATAGAAAATTAAGAAGAAATTGGTTAAATATTGAGCACAGAGAGTCCAATAGCTCAAAAATAACTTTTTTATAAGGAAACACAAAATATATATTTCTGAAGAAGCCATTAAAAGATTTTTTTAAAGAAATACAATTTTAAACAAAAGAAAGTTTAGGTTGGGAATAATATGCAGGTAGAGAAAACTATTCTCAACAAACTGGCAGACTCTCAACATATGATTCTAATGACTTCTATGCCCAATCTTATTTTAATAATTTTTATAATTGCTGTAAGATTTTAAAAGGGAGGGCATGAACTCCTACTAAGTAAACATTGCAACTGCTTTTAGGTAGGAGGTTAATCTCATGACCTGAGATGATTAGTCATTTCTGCTTGTAAACTCAGCACATGTTTTTAATTTTAACATTAAGGGAATTAATGCTCTATGTTGACATAAGTTTCAAAATGTAAAGAAATAATGTCCTAAGGGTGAAATATTAATCTCATATTTACTCAGTATAAAAAA
Source organism: Miniopterus schreibersii (assembly GCF_964146895.1). Taxonomy (NCBI): domain Eukaryota; kingdom Metazoa; phylum Chordata; class Mammalia; order Chiroptera; family Miniopteridae; genus Miniopterus; species Miniopterus schreibersii. The sequence goes on along the minus strand of NC_138118.1, from coordinate 24,619,033 downwards.
ATATTATTTTTGCTTGCAGGAGTATAGTCTATAGACATCTCTCTCTTCTCCCCTTATTGTTTTGATTAATATGAAATACTTATTAAGTAATTACTTCATAATAAATTGTACCTCACTTTCCAGATCATTAAACTTTCTAGGAGATGGCAGTATAGAACTTTGTCTTTTAGTCCAGATAACAAATCTATAAGCTAAAGGTTATTATAACAATGCATTCTATTATATTGAATTAATTAAACATTCTTTTTAGTCAACTATATTATCTTCAATTATTTTCTTGAACATTAAGTCTATTAGACATTTCTCTAGGTCTATATTAAACATATGATATTTTTAATGGAATAAATATTTTCTAATTCATGGTTTTATCAGCAAGTAAGAAATGATTTTAGAACCAAAGCATGTAACATTCATAGCTTTCTTAAGATGTATGTATGCACTTGTGAATATCAGATTCAGTACATTACTTGAATGGTTAGAACATAAGCAATTAATATAGTAGTCTGGACCTCCCCCTCAGAAAAAATGGTGTTAAAAAGAAAAAAGAAATAAATAGAAATATGAAATATTCTACCTGAAGATTATAATACATAATTTTAATGAAAGGCTTATTTCATGTTGAAATTAAATTTAAGAAATAATCTAACCTGATAAATGGGGTCATAGAAGTATGAATCAAAAAGTTATAGGTTACAATGTTTAATAATAATAATAAGTAATAATAAACTGCAAAAGTGCCAGTGCATATCAAATTCAAAATGATTTAGATTTGTGATAATATTGAGAGTACCTGGAATTTCATTCTCTATTTTATAAATTTGGTCCTTTTAGTAGGTAGACACATATTTCCATATTTTAAAAATTGATATTACACATCAATAAGATATGAAGTGAACCCTTTCAACATTTAGTACATAAAACCTATTAAGATATTTCAGCTTTTTTTCTTTTTGCATTCTAATCTATTCTTATGTGACCATATATGGGTATTTGCCTGTCAAAGCATCATGAAGAAAATTGGGCACTTATTTGTTAGTATAACTCAGGGAAATATTCACTCAGCATAAGTTCTATGTGCTGATATGATAATAAAATAAATCTTTGACCTTGAGGAGTTCAAAGTTTTATATGAGGCAGATGTGTGAAGTTATATTAATTTGTTAAACTTTTGTGATGTAGGTGATTGAACAGATGATGGGCTTGTTGTCCTTTTTAAATATTTAAAAAGTGTCTACAAAAACATTTAAGGGTTTCTAAATTAGTAATTTTGGTAGTCAAGAAAAGTAACCATTGAAACATACATCAAGAATCTTCTCCATAAATAAATAAATAAATAAACAAATAAATAAATGTACTGCTGTCCGTTAAATAAGACTATGCCAGAGCTCAATTTTCATCAGTATTCAAAACTTGAGGAGGAGATTCCTTCCCAATCTAGCACCTGCCACTCTTCCTGTCTCATCTATGGGAGAGAAAAAATATGTATAGTCAGTAGGAGGGGTCCAAGTCTTCAAGAATATAAGTGAAGAATGCTGGTGCCATAGAAGTGAGCAGGAGACTGGAAAAAAATAAAAGAAATACTGAAACTTGTGTCACATCTTCACAATACAGACCCAATGAAATAATGAGATTTAATCAGATGACTATTGAAGGCTTTTATTACCCCACAAGTTACTACCACAAAAACAAAGCTCCGTTATAACAATTGCAGTGACTGCACCTGGAAAAGCTGAAAGATATAGACTTTTTTGAGGAGAATACAGAAGGAAGCCAATATTATAGCAATATTTATATAGGAAAAAATACACTTTTAAAACAAAGGCTATAACAAGAGACCAAAAAGGACACCATATAATGATAATCAATACAACAAGAGAATATAACCCTTGTAAACATTTACACACCCAACATAGGAGCACCTAAATTTATAAAGCAAATCTTAATGGACATAAAAGGGGGACATTGACTGTAATACAATTATTAGAGAGGACTTTAACACCTTATTGCCATCAATTCAGACAAAAATCAACAAAAAAACCCCAGTGAATTTAAGTGACACCTTAGTCCAGAATGGATTAAATTGATATTTGATAGCATTTCATCCTAAAGCAGCACTATATATATATATATTTTTCAAGTGCACATGGAACATTTTCCAAGATAGAGTATATGTTAGGTGACAAAATAAGTCTCCATAAATTTAAGAAGACTGAAATCTTATGCAGTATCTTCTCTGACCATGATGGTATGAAACTAGAAATCAGTTACAAGTAGAAAACTGAAAAACACATGGAGGCTAAATAACATGCTAGAAAACAATGAATGGGTTAACAATAAGATCAAAGAAGAAATCAAAAATAACTTGAGACAAACGAAATTTAAAACACCCTGACCCAAAATGAGACATAGTGAAAGAAGTTCCAAGAAGGAAATTCAAAGTGAGACAGGCCTAACTCGAGAAACAAGAAAAATCTCAATCTGACCTTACGCCTAAAGTAACTACAAAAAGAGTAACAAACAAAGCCCAAAGTGAGTGGAAGGAATGAAATAGTAAAGATTAAGTGGAAATAAATGAATTAGAGTGTAAAAAAAATGCATAAGTTCTATGAAACCAACAGCTGGTTCTTTGAAAAGATAAACAAAATTGATAAACCTTTAACAAGACTCACCAAGAATAAAATTAGAAGAGAAGTGACAACTGATACCACATAAATACAACAGATTATAAGAAAATACTACAAAAATTATATGCCAACAAATTGGAAAATCTGGAAGAAATGGATAAATTCCTAGAAACATGCAATATTCCAAGACTGAGTCAAGAAGAAACAAAATCTGAATACACTGATAACTACTAATGAAATCAAATCAGTAATTAAACTCCCAAGAAAAAACAGTTCTGGACTCATGGCTTCACAAGTAAATTTTGCCAAACACTCAAAGAATTAACACCTGTTTTTTTCAAACTATTCCAAAAAATTTAAGAGAAGGGAAGTCTCCCAAGCTTATTTTATAAGGCCTGCGGTATTCTGATTCCAAATCATAAAAGACAGTGCAAATAAAAATAGACATTATTAGCCAATATCTCTGATGAACATAGATGCAAAAATGCTTAATAAAATATTACCAAACTGAATTAAGCAATACATTAAGAAGAATATACATCACAATCAAGTAGGATTTATTCCTGGGATTCAAAGTTTATTTAATATTGGCATGTCAACTAATGTGATACATCACATAAACATAATGAAGGATAAAAATCATACAATCATATCAATAGATGCAGTAAAAGCATTTGACAAAACTTAGCATCGATTTATGATAAAAACTCTCTGCAAAGTGGGAATAGAGGGAACATACCTCAACATAATAAAGGCCATATATGACAAACCCAAAGCTAGCATCATACTTAGTGTTGCATAGCTAAAATAATTTTCCTTAAGAATAAGAACAAGACAAGGATGTCTACTTTCACCATTTTGTTCAATATAGTATTGAAATTATGACCACAGCAATCAGAAAAGGAAAATAAATAAAACGCATCAAACTGGAAAAGAAGAAGTAATACTGTTAGCATTTGCAGATTACATGATCCTATATAAAGAGAACCCCAAAGATTTCACCAAAAACTAGAAGAACTGATAAATGAATTTAGTAGAATAGTGGGATACAAAATTAAAGTTGCATTTTATACACCAATAATGAATTTTCAAAAAAAAGAAAACAATCTCATTTAAAATTTCATCAAAAAATTACCTAGAAATAGATTTAACCAAAGGATAAAAGACCTGCACTCAGAAAATTATAAGACATTAAAGTAAGAAATTGAACAAGATGCAAATAAATGCAAGGCTTTACCATGCTCATGGATAGGAAGAATTAACAGTGTTAAAATATACTACTCATAGTCATCTATGGATTTGATACAGTCTCTATCAAAATACTGATGGCATATTTCACAGAACAGGAACAAATAATCCAAAAATTTATATGGAACCACAAAAGACAAAAAGATAAACAACAACAATAAAACAAAACAAAACAAAACAAAAAGAGCCACAGCAATCTTGAGAGAGAAAAAAGTTGGAGGTATCACACAATCTGATATCAAACTATACTGCAAGACTATAGTAATCAAAACAGCATGGTACTGACTTAAAAACAGACACATAGATCAAGGAAGAGCAAAGAGTGCCCAGAAATAAGCCTATGCTTATTTGGGCAATTACTCTTATGAAAATGTGTCAAGAATATATAATGGGGTAAAGACAATCTATTCAATAAATGATGTTGGGGAAATTGGACAGATACATGCAAAAATATGAAACCAGAACAACTTCCTACATGACACACAAGAATAAATTCAAAATGAATTAAAGACTTAGAATGCCTAAAAGAAAATGGAGGCAGTAAACTCTGACATTCTTCTTAGTAATGTTTTTTGATATATCTCCTCAGGCAAAGGAAACAAAAGAAAAAATAAACAAATGGGACTACATCAAACTAAAAAGTTTTTGCACAACAAAGGAAACCATCAATCAAACAAAAAGACAACCTAAGAACTGGGAGAATATATTCACCAATGATACATCCAATTAGGTAATTAATATCCAAAATTTATAAAGAACTCACATAGCTCAACACCAAAAAAGTTAACCATCCAATTAAAAGATGGGCAGAAGACCTGCACAGACACTTTTCCGAAGAGGGCACACCGATGGGCCATAAGGATATGAAAAGATGCACAATGTCACTAATCATCAGAGAAATGCAAAGTAAAACCACGAGATATCACCTCATACCTGTCAGAATGACTATCATCAATAAACCAACAAACAGCAAGAGTTAGCAAGGATGTAGAGGAAAGGGAACCCTTGTGCGCTGTTGGTGGGAATGCAGATTAGTGCAGCCACTCTATGGAAAACAGTATAGAGGTTCCTCAAAAATTTAACAATAGAACTGCCTTATCACCCAGAGATTCTACTTCTAGTTATATATTTGAAGAAACGTAAAACTAATTTGAAAGAATATATGCACCACTGTGTTCATTGCAGTGTTATTTACAATAGACAAGAAATGGAAGCAACACAAGCGCCCATCAATAGATGAGTAGATAAAGAAGAGTGGTACATATATATAATGAAATATTACTTGGCCAGCATGGATGGACCTAAAGGGTATTACACTAAGTGAAATAAGTCAGTCAGAGAAAGACTAATATCACATGATTTCAGTTATATGTGGAATCTAAAGAACAAAATAAGAAAGCAAGCGTAATTTAGTAAGACTTTTGACAGTTAATAATTGATAATGTTATAATTATTTACTGTTTAAAAAATATTAGGCCCTCCTGGTAAGCTTTAAGATACTTTGCAATTATTAATTGAGATTTGGTTTTGCTTGAAGTAAATTACACTGGTGTGCAGAAATAACATTTAAAAAGACAGTAAGCTTTTACTTTTTAAATATTGATTTTGCTAATATGGTAGTGATGGAATATTTGGTATACATGCAATTAGATTTTAATCATATGGATTCATTTTACTTGTTTTTCAAATAAATCCTCTAATGGAATGTTTTCTCCTTAATATAGTCTTTATATCAAACTTTCTTTTTTTTCTTTACTATCTTTATTGATTTCAGAGAGAGGAAAGGAGGGGGAGAGAGATAGAAACATCAATGATGAGAGAGTCATTGATAAGCTGCCCCCTGCACGCCCCCCACTGGGAATCGAGCCCACAATCTAGGCATGTGCCATGACCAGGGATTGAACCTCAACCTCCTGGATCATAGGTTGATGCTTAACCCCTAAGCCATGTCCAACCAGGCTAAAATTACTTCAAGATGAATAAATTTTATAATCAAATGAATTTAATTTTAAGTTCTGATTAAGTATATTAGAATGAAATGTACTTTTAATTCTTAGGTAATTCAGATATGCACATTTCATACATTCATAATAAGAACACATCAGTATTTGCATACTTTAGAATAGTCTAGTGGCACATTCATTTCTTGGATTTCAAGGAAGTGAGGGGAAGGTGCCCCTTATTCCTCTTTATACATTGTTAACAGACTTGACCTTAAATATACACTACATGTTATTTGGGATGTTGGAAAAAAAAGAAATTTTCATTACATGAGTCAATAATGTAGATTTTTCTTTAATAAATAAGAAGAAATATCTTGAATATTTTCAAATCAAATTTTTTTATGAAGACATTTAAAATTTCTAAACTAAATCCACTCTATACCTAGTTTAGAGTGCTTAATAGTATAATTTATTTATGCAGGTGCTTAGGGAATTAACTGGGAAATCAAAATTAACTTCGGCTCAATTTGTTAATAAATATTACATTTCATTTGCATAATACAAAATGCCATATATATATATATATATATATATATATATATATATATATATGTAAATATCACCTATTTATCATCTATCTACCTAGGATCATCATCTTTCCTTTCATCCATTCATGTATACATTCATTTCTCCATATTCTATTTTGTGTAAATTCTAAGGGAGAAAGTTTTACAGGGCATACCAATTTTAGTCTAATCTTTACTGTGATAGGGGAGTGATAATTAAGATGGAAAGAGAACTGTAAAAGATACCCTAGGGCTGAAGGAGAGGACCCGACAAAGGACAAATTTGGAAGGGGGATTAAAACCTTATTAGAGAAGCTGCAGTCGCAGCCTATTGGGTGGCTGAGGGTTTACTGGGTAGTTCAATTCAGTGCTGCTCCACAGTCACCAGGCAAGGCTACAGTAGTCTCTGGGGCTCAGGTCAACTGAGGCTGACAGCAGGCATTTGACTGGAGTCACATCACTTCTGCAGGTACTGCCAGAACTGCAAGCTAGAGAAGCTTCCCTCTCTAGGAACCTAGTATCCTTTTGTATGTGGCTGGTATAGGCTGATGGGCAGGACAAATAATTGGGTGGCTGGCTCTCTTTAGAATGCAATTAAAATAAATGATCGAATAGTTTTCTAATATCTTTATGAGAAGCCATATTGTTAAAAGGAATATATATATACATATATTTAAATATATCTTTATTGATTTCAGAGAGAGGAAAGGAGAGGGAGAGAGAGAGATAGAAACATCAATGATGAGAGAGCCATTGATCGAGCCCACAACCCGGGCATGTGCCCTGACCCGGAATCAAACCCCGGTCGCCTGGATCCTAGGTTGAAGCTCAACCGCTGAGCCACTCCCGGGCAAAAGGAACATATATTTTATTAAGTTTTATTTATTTATTTATTTATTTATTTATTTATTTATTTATTTATTTATTTGAGTAAGGGAAAGAGAGAGAAACATCAATCGGTTGCCTTCTGCACACCCCCTATTAGGGATGAGCCTGCAATCCCAGCATGTTCCCTGACTGAGAATCAAGCTGGTGCATGGAACGGTGCTCAAGCAACTGAACCACACTGGCCAGGACAAAAGGAACATATATTTTTTAAACAATATAAACCTATTGAAAGACTTTTTAAAAATTTGTGTCTAAAAATGGACTAACATGAAGTGTAGTTACCTGGATTGAAAATTTGAAATTGTTTTTGACGTCACCTCAAAAATACCAAACATGGCTTACACTTTATCTTAACTAAGTTAAAACAAATATGTAAATTAATGTCATAACTGTCAAACACTGTCTTATTGACCATACTTAAGAGAGCTCCTCTGAGCCTTGTCCTTTGGCCTGTCTTTGATTTATCTAGTTCCATTGCAGCAAGAATCATGCTAAATCAATTTCCTTTACACTTAACATCTGATCACCTTTGATATCTGATCAAATTCCTTATCCTAGACCCTTGATATATAATTACCCTGGACTGCCTTAAGCAATAATTTTAAGTCAGTTTAGCAAGAACCTCCTTTGATGTCTCCTTCTAGTAATTTTTCATCTACTGACATCAGTGATTTTTGGGTATAAATCTCTATTTTCCTTATTGTATTTTACATTGAGTTTTTTCTCCCTTATTGTGATAGTCTAGACACCTATCACAGTAATCCTGAATAAAGTCTTCCTTATTGCTTTAACAAGTGGCCAAATAATCTTTCCTTAAATACAATTCAATTATGTCTACTACATTAACAATGTAGTCATTTCAATTAATCTTCAATATTCACCATATGGTAAGATATGGATTTCATATATGCTATCCATATAATAAACTTTAACTGAAATATAAGATCATTAAGTAAACTGAGGGCATAATTAGATGTATTCCATCTTCATCAACTATTTGGGATTTATTCAAAAGCTTATAATGTTATCTAATTAATAACATGCCAATGAGTAGTTCACAATAATTTAGTCGAGCTGTACAAAAATTCTATGTTGAATGAGGTGTTCTATTCATCATTTATTTTGGGCAGAAAACACACGGCAAAAAAATTCCTGGCAAAAATATTGGTTACAGTCTCTAATTAAAGAACAACACTTTGGAGCATTTTACCATTACAGTTGAAATTTATCTGAAGTGAATTATACATCTTCATGTCCCTTAAAACACAACATAAAGAAGATTTTATTGGTGACTTTGTTCCTCTGTAAAAAACATTAGTTACCCAGCAGGTCTGTGAAACAAGTATGTCAATGGCAAGCTCTTGGACTTCCTGCAGCATCAATAATGGGCACTATTTTACAGTCTTTATGGGCCTATCATCTTCTTTTTAACATTTTTTTCTCTCCTGGTATCCTATGATAAGTTTCAGAATTTTTGCTTCTTATAAACTGCTGCTTTACTTGACACATAACTGTCAACTGAATGCACTTCAGTTTTTCACACATCTGAAAAACGTATAAATCTGACAAGCAGAGTAAGGCTTTACAAGCACTCACTATGACAATCATAAATGACATCATACAAATCAGTTTTCAACCTTGCAGTTATAAATATTAGTAACAGTTTTGATCAGTACATCAATCATTGGTAAAGCAGAAGCCTCAAGTTCAGTGTCTTTTTTTTTTAAGAAAATGCATACTTCCAAATATTTTGGAAAATTAATGTTTTATTTTTCATAGGAAGTTTTACAACATATGCAGTATTTACCTTACTTCATTTTTGGAAGAAATTTTATTTGGAAAGTTTATTACTCATTTTATTATTCTGCTAGAATTTAATGCTGACTGATCCTTGAACTCTGGGTGACTATGGTCAATGCATCTAGTTCATTTATTAAAAGTTTCTAAAAATGACATTTTCTTTTTAGAGGTGAAGCTGAATTCCACTCCTTTTACTTTATTTTATTTTTAATTTATCTTTACTGTTGAAAGTATCACAGATGTCCTTTTTTCCCCATTGACCCCTTCTGCCCTGTACCCGCCCCCTGCCACAGGCATTCACAACACTATTGTCTGTGTCCATGGGTTATGCATATATGCATATGAATTCTTTGTTTAATCTCTCCCCACCCACCCATCCCCACCTTCCCTCTGAGATTTGTCAGTCTGTTCCATGCTTCTATGTCACTGAATCTATTTTGTTCATCAGTTTATTATGTTCTTTAGATTTCACATATAAGTGAGATCATGTGATATTTGTCTTTCGCTGACTGGCTTATTTCGCTCAACATAATATTCTCCAGGTCCATCCAAACTGTACCAAAGGGTATGAGATCCTTCTTTATAGTTGCATAGTATTCCGTGGTGTAAATGTCCCATAGCTTTTTTATCCACTCATTTACTGATGAGCACTTGGGCTGTTTCCAGATCTTAGCTATTGTAAATTGTGCTACTATGAACATAGGGGTGCATATATTCTTTCTGATGAGTGTTTTAGGATTCTTAGGATATATTCCTAGAATGAGATCATTGGGTCAGAAGGCAGCTCCATTTTTAATTTTTTGAGGAACCTCCATGCTGTTTTCCACATTGGCTGCACCAGTCTGCATTCCCACTACATCCTTGCCAGCACATGTCATTTGCTGATTTGTCGATGGTAGCCTTTCTGATAGGTGTGAAGTGATACCTCATTGTGGCTTTAACCTGCATCTCTCTAAGCATTTTCTCATATATCTCTTGGCCATCTGTATGTCCTCGTTGGAAAAGTGTCTACTCGGGTTCTTTTCCCATTTTTTAATTGGGTTATTTGTCTTCCACTTGTTAAGTAGTATGAGTTCTTTGTACACTTTGGAAATTAGCCCCTTATCAGATGTATCTTTGGCAAATATGTTCTCCCATACCATGGGATTCCTTTGTATTTTGAGGCTGATTTATTCCTTTCTTTCTTTCCTTCTTTCTTTCCTTCTTTCTTTCCTTCTTTCCTTCTTTCCTTCTTTCTTTCTTTCTTTCTTTCTTTCTTTCTTTCTTTCTTTCTTTCTTTCTTTCTTTCTTTCTTTCTTTCTTTCTTTCTTTCTTTCTTTCTTTCTTTCTCTTTCTTTCTTTCTTTCTTTCTCTTCCTTCCTTCCTTCCTTCCTTCCTTCCTTCCTTCCTTCCTTCCTTCCTTCCTTCCTTCCTTCCTTCCTTCCTTCCTTCCTTCCTTCCTTCCTTTCTTTCTTCTTTCTTTCTTCTTCTTTCTTTTCTTTTTTATATCATTATTGATTTCAGAGAGAGGAAAGGAGAGGGACAGAGAGAGAGACAGAAACATCAATGATGAGAGTCATTGATAGAGCCCACAACCCGAGCATGTGCCCTGACCGGGAATCAAACCCTGATTGCCTGGATCCTAGGTTGATGCTCAACCGCTGAGCCACGCCTGGCCTGGCAGAAGCTGATTTCTTTTGTTGTGCGGAAGCTTCCTAGTTTGATGTAATCCCATTTGTTTATTTTTTTCCTTTGTTCCTCTTGCCCTAGGAGATGTATCAGTGAAAATTCCACTATGTGAGACCTCTACTGCCTATATTTTCTTCCATTTTTTATTGTTTTGAAACTAACATATAAGTCTTTTATCCATTTTGAATTTATTCTTGGCCTGGCTGGAGTGGCTCTATGGCTGAGCATTGTCCTGTGCACCAGGAGGTTGAGGGTTCGATTCCCAGGCAGAGCACAGGCCTGGGTTTCAGGCTCGATCCCTAGTAGGGGGCGTGCAGGAGGCAGCCAATCGATGTTTCTACTCTCTCTCTCTAAAAACCAATAAAAACATATTGAGTTGATTTTTGTGTATAGAGTAAGTTGATGATCTACTTTCATTTCTTGCATGTATCTGTCCAATTTTCCCAACACCATTCATTGAAGAGACTGTCTTTACTCCATTGGATGCTTTTGCCTTCTTTGTCAAATATTAACTGACCGTAATGGTGTGGGTTGACTTCTGGGTTCTCTGTTCTGTTCCATTGATCTATATGTCGTTTTACTGAAACCAGGCTGTTTTGATTACAATGGCTTTGTAGTATAGTTTGATATCTGGTATAGTGTTCCCTCCAACTCTGTTCTTCTTTCTCAAGGTTGCTGCAGCTATTCAGGGTCTATTTTGGTTCCATATAAATTTTTGGAATATTCATTCTAGTCCTGTGAAAGATACTGTTGGTATTTAATTGGAATTGCATTGAATTTATAGATTGCTTTTGGTAGTGTGGACATTTTAATGATGTTAGTTCTTGCAATCCATGTACATGATATATTCTTTCATTTCTTTATATTTCCTCTATTTCTTTTTTCAGTGTCCTGTAATTTTCTGAGTACACGCCTTTTACAACTTTGTTTAACTTTATTGCTAGGCATCTTATTGTTTTAGTTGCAATGGTAAATGGTATTGTTTTTTTGAGTTTCTCTTTCTAACAGTTCATTATTGGTGTATAAAAATGCCATCAATTTTTAGATGTTAATTTTGTATCCTGCTACCTTGCTGAATTCATTATTTAAATCTAGTAGCACTTTGGTGGAATCTGTTGGGTTTTCTAAAATAGTGCTATTGATTAAACTAGATCACTTATTGAGCTGTATATTAGGTCTCACATAATCAGGATTAACATACTGCATTGGTTTCTAAGTTTAGATTGCCATTAACACATTATTTTTTCTTAAAGGTGGCTGATGCTTGCAGAAGAAAGTTGTGCTCCCCAATGACTATATTAATAATAATTCATAAATTAAAAATTTTAAAGATGAAAACAAAATATGATTTGTCACCATTTTATCATCCACGTGAGGGCCCTGGAAAGATTCATTTCAAGTATCATCTCCTCTAATAGCATTTCCCCATTACCTTGAATGTGTTCTTCACCCCATAGTGCCTTAGATAGCTCCTCTTTTAGCTTTTTCTATATGTACAATATTTTTATTATCTTGTTTCCTCCTTACTTTACTTTTACTTGTGTTTCTTCCCCTTACTACCTTTTAAGATCCTTATAGTCAATGTCCTGATCAACTTTGTATTTCCAACAGCTGGTCTAATGCCTGTCTCATAGTGAACCCTCATAGTAAATGTTTTTTGTCTGCACTGAACTTCAGATGATCAGATTTCTTTGATTTTAACAACCTTTATCTTGTCTCTCAATAAGCTCCCATTAGAGAATGATTGAAAATACACATATAAGGAAATATAGTATAAATAGTCTATATAGGAAATGCAGACTTCATAGTTAACAAATAACTAATGTAAATAATATGCAATAGCCATGTAAAACCCACAGAATATGATATTCATTACTATTCTTTCTTTTTCATCAAAAAAATTCTATGTTCAGAATGAAGTAGAATATAATTGAAAGATCAGTTATTATATATTACAATATACTTGTCTCCTTCTTGCAAAATTAGTATAAAGCCAAAGCTATTTTATTGTTAAAGGAGCTATGAAATATAAAAACAATGCATTTTTAGATGAACTGACAAAGAATATAATTAAATTCTATTATCTTGATTTGATGAATAAATATAGATGACATTTAAGGGACTTTGCTTTTCAGAAATTCTACTTTTTTTTAATCTAATAATAAATCTTCAGGACTCATTTTGGGCACAACATCTGTGGACACAAGGATTTAAGAAATGTGCAGTAGATCAACCTTTTATCCCTTGTGCTGAAAACAGTTTGATAGATTACGATAAACCATTTTATATTTGTTTATTAATCATAATTCATTTTGCATAAATTATCATTTCATGTTACTTGCACATTTTTCTGTTTAATCAATGTTTTCTTATCAGTTTAAGTAACTTGATTCATGTTGCTACAAATATAATATTGCTGGTTTTTATTTTTATTTTAATATGTTGTTTTCTTCACATTTATGAATGTATTATTTTCATCAGACCTGTAGAACTTAAGGTCTTATGAACTTATGTAAGAGTGACAGTTTTTCTTACTTTTTTATCCTAAATGAAAGCTAGGAGTCAACAATTCATTATTACTTTTAACTAAAATTAAAATTGTAGAAAGACCTAATTATATTTATCCTGCTTAATAATAATGGAGCTTTCTCATTGATGGACTTCTACAACCAGGGAGGCAGCAGAGTGGTTAAAGGGCTTGTTCTAGAGATTGACCCATAAATTCCTCATGTTCCATTTCTTAAATTTTTGACTTTGGCCAAATTTCTTATACTTCTCTTTTCAGTTTTCTTATCTATAACAGAGTTATTCTTAAGGTTAAATAGATTAATGTGCTTAGGATGCTGCCTGTCACATGATAAGTGATTAATAAACACAAGCTAATGGAACAGTAGAGGTGTGGTGGCATCTCAGACAAGTCTATTCCAATAAGCTAAAATCTTAATATCTCTTTTTGTTCTCTTTTTATATGCTCATACTTATTTAGTAGGTATTATGTGACAGGCATTACACTATTATCATTTCTACCTTCAGAAGAATTTTGAAGACTTATATTTAAAATTTTTCTCATCCTCATTGCCCTGCATTTAGATAGAATACTAAAATTTTCTAAGAAAAATATGTTTTCTGAAAAATAGGAATGGGGTTATTCTTTATGTAAATTATCAAGACTCCAACTTTTATTTCTGTTGTACTTTATGAAGTTGAAATTGTAATTTTATAAGGTGAAAATATTGCCTTGGCAATTTTATATGGTACAAACTAATATGTTTAAGGGCATTTTAAATATTTAATATTTCTTTATTTTCTTAGCATATAATATTTGCATTATAACATTAGTGTTCTGAAGCAGGATATAATTTTATCCTTTGCTATCTATGTTTTATTTATTTTTAAATAAAATTTAATATAGTTTGGTAGCTAATTAAAATTATATGTAGCTCTGTAATTTTATTTGATGTCCTGATGTTATTATCATTAACTCTCCATGGATAAAGTTTGGCAGTGGTAATAGATTCTTTTGGTTAGGTCATTCAGTACTTAGTAATTTATTCTGAAAGCACAGTTTGTTTAAAAGAAAGTTAAGCAAGGAAAGAAGAGTTTCAATAGTGAATCTCAACAGAATTTTTTAATACTGATGAATTTGCCTTTTATATACCACAGCGCATCTTGAATAACTTAGAAAGTTTAAGCTATCAATACAGAGTACCTTGGTGAGGCAGATTTTAAGGTTTCATGTTTAGGATGCAGAATTAAAATAACTTATTTAAGCATACTCTAATTCAGGGCAGAGGTGAAAGTATAATTAAGAAATACTTTTGATTAATTTGAACTTAACTTTAAAAAATATATATATATCTTTACTGATTTCAGAGAGAGGAAGGGAGAGGGAGAGAAAGAGAAACATCAGTGATGAAAGTTATTGATCGGCTGCCTCCTGTACACTCCCTACTGGGGTTTGAGCCCACAACTTGGGCATGTGCCCTGACTGGGAATTGAACTTCTATCTCCTGGATCATAGGTCAGTGTTCAACTGCTGAGCCACTCCAGCTGGGCTTGAACCTAAACTTTTAAAATATATATCAATTTAATTGTGTACATTAAACTTTTTTCTTTAAAAATAAACTGGCAGATCAATAAAGTGTAATTCTTTTACACTAAAATGAACTACTTGCATAAGAAGTAGAATTTGAAAGTGAAATCGATTTGTTCAAAATGCCTAGGTATAGCTAATGCAAACTGTTATAAAATGTCTTGCTTAAAAAGAAAGGACCCAAAAATTAATGGAAAGGTATTTTAGAAGTTATTTACTTCAAATTCCTCCAAATGCAAGGATATCATCTTCTGTCCAAACACTAAAGATTATGATTTTACCTCCTTGAGAGGTAGTCCGCATCCTGCTTGGCCATTCAGAAATCATTTATGTGTCTCTATAATTCCAATCATTGGTGAAGGGCAGGTGAGAGTAACAGAGCACATGTCTACTCTGCCTCTGTACGCTGTTCATTCACTCATTCATCCATTCATTCATTCATACATAGCTAATAACCAAACTTTCTATCAGATCCTGGATTTAGAAATGGATATTAAAAATGTTTGCTCCTGGAAAGTGAGCAAGTAAAACAGTCAGCCAGTATAATCAACGCTATGAAGGAAGTACATCCAGAGTCTTTACAGATGCTAGCAAAAGACCTCTACTCTCACCAGTGGTGTTGGGTGTCAAGAAAGTCCTCAAAGAGGAAAGGCCTCTGTCTAGAGTGGCTGTTTCTGACATAGACAGGAGGATGAAAGACTAACAGAAGGAGAGCATGAATCTCAAAGAAGAGCATAATTTGCATGCAGATGGAAGTGAATGGAAATGACATTCATATGTTTAAATAAGACAGTTATTGCACCCATCCACTTTATCTTTTCCAGGCTAAAGAGACCTATCATCAGGTGTTGTTGTTTTTTATGTGTGTGTGTGAATTTTAACTTATTTATTATGTGTGTTTTCCCCCAGATACCTTTGTTAAGTTGCTCTGTGGAAGTTTAATTTATAAAAAGAAAAATTGTGGGGTTTAAACAGGACAAAATATTCTGCCAATCCACAGTGCCTTCAGTTTATCTTTGCAAAGAACTATAACTATTTTTTTTTTTATTTAACTGGGTGATGCAATTGAACTAACATATTAAGGTTAGTATACCATAAAGTACAAATATCTGACCACATTTTGTTTTCTGATTATGTAGATATTACTCTTATAACTTAGTGGTGTTTTGAATGGGGACCTAATAATGTAAACTATGGTTGGTGGGATGAAAATTCTTAAAACCCGATTGAAGCACATGTAAATTATATACCACTTTTTACATAAATCTCCTAGTGTCATCCAGTGTCACCCTGTAGGGGCAAGGTTAAGCAGATATTTAACAACATGCATACATTATTTTACTGTATTTTTCACCTGGTATACATCATCCATCTGGAGAGCAGAATAGAACTCTATGAATTTGTTTCAGCTGGCTGTGTTTTTCTTATGGTGAAACATAAAGACTTAAAGAAATAGTAGGTAGTTGAGAAAAGAGAAGGAAGTGGGATGAGAAAACCCAAGCTCTAGTGATAAGCAATTTCCAAATAGTTGAGTAGTTGCTGGGAATTTATACCAGCATTAGTTATAGAGCATTTAACTTTATTCTTGATCACATTGGAAAATAAAAGAAGGTAGAGTCATTGAATGCAGGGGTTTACAGTAAATCCAAAATTGACCATTAGCTTCTGGCTGTTTAAGATCTCATCTTCATGCCTCTTCCATAGCAAAGTCAGATTAGATATTTGAGTAGTCTTTGCACATATATCAGAAATTTTTTTTTTCTGCTTGCTAAACAGAAGCTTACATTTCTTTGTATAAGAAAAAAATCAGTTGCATAGCATGATTCTCAAAACACATGTTTTCTGTGTCCCTCATTTGGTAGTGAATTTTGTATCAGTAGTCAGTGTACCCTAGTGGTTAAGAGCAAGGAACCAAATGCTTCTGGGATTTATACATTAGGTTTGCTACCTAGTGCCTATGAGGACATCCCTTAAGCATATTGCTTAATCTTTCTGGGTCCCAAGTACAGGTTAAAAAATAATAATAATTTCCAATTTATTGAGTTGTTACCATTTGGTTAGGTATGTGAAGCAGATGAAACTATCCCTGGCACATATAAATGTTCAATAACTTGAAATTATTGTTGTATATTGACATGCTTGACTATTTTATTTCTGCATGTCTTTACCTTCTCTTCCTAACCAGATCCAAGGCTGCTATAGTAAAGGGCAGTGGTGGTTATACAGTTTCAGCACACGTGTACGTGGAGTCCCTATTATGTGTGGGCTGGCTTGGAATCTTGCTTTGCTAATTAGCAGAAATAAAAACAAATTATAGTCTGATGGTGTGAATGAATTGTTGGTCACCTGCCTGATGGCGTCCCAATTGTCTGTTTTAGCTTTTGTTGTCTGTGCTTTTGGTATAATATTTAAGAAATCATTTCAAGACCAGTGTCAAGAATATTTTCTCCTGTGTATTCCTCCAGGAATTTTACAATTTCAGGCCTTACTTTTAAGTTTTAATTCACTTTGAGTTGATTTTCCTGTATGGTGTAATTAAGATAAATATTCAATTTCATCATTTTGCATGTGGATATCTAATTTTCTTAGCATCATTTGTGGACGAGACTATGCCTTCTCCATTGTGTATGCTTGACAGCCTTGTTAAAATTAGTTGATTATATATGTATGGCTTTATTTCTGGGCTCTGGGCTCTAGGCTCTGTATCATTGGTATACCTGTCTGTGTTTATGCCAGTACCCTTCTTTTAAATCACTGTAACTTTGTAATATATTTTGAAATCAGGAAGTGTGATGTCTTTGGTTTGTTCATCATTTTCAAAATTATTTTGGCTGCTCAGGGTCTTATGTGCTTCATAGTCTTGAGGTCAGAGTAATTAAACACAGAATTTGGAATGCTTCTGCACTAGAATATTTTATCTCCCATTTATTTATTTGTTCAGTCATTTATTTTTGTCAATATGAACTCATGAATATTTATCTCAAAATTTCAGCTATAATCCAGTACCGATTTACTTATTTTGTTGCTCAAATTGTTTCAGTATTGGCTATTGCCAAAAGCCCACAGCCTCTGTGTCCCTTATGCATATTCCCATCATTGTGTTTGTTTGTTTGTTTGTTTTGTTTTGTGTTTAGAAGTTCTTTACTTTCTGGCCCTACAAGACATTCCAGAAGCACCAGGCTAAACTTTTATATTTCTTGCCTTAGTCCTGGAATGAGCCATTTATCCAAAAATTCCCTGGTTCCCTTTATTGGAGAATAGTTTTGGAAACCAAGAAGATCTGGGCACTAGGTATGCCTTTTGTACCATGTCAATTCATTACAACATATTATAATGTATGTAAATTTCTCAATGTAATAACTATTATTAAGAACTTAATGCTACAAAACTTAAGCATAGATATAAACTGAATTTGTACCCTTATATTCAAATTTCTTTTCAATAATGTAAATCACAACTTTTCCAAAAAACTGAACAGTATCTTGCTCACTAATATTATCATGAAAGAAACATCAATATATCAAATAGCTATAATGTTATTAATAACATTTTTACTAAGAAATTTAGTGAGAAAAATTCTATATTATTAAAAATAGAAAATGAAATATTTTAAAACTGTGTTTATTTCAACCTTTTAAATTTCTATTTTATATATTTTATAATATGCACAATATATTATTATAGCCATATCTCTGTGGGAGTTATAAATAAATTTTTAGATATTAATTTTTTATGCTACTTTTATACATTAACATTTATGGTAAATAATTTTTGTCTCATTTTTCACCCCTTCCTTTGGAGATATTGCTGACAGTGTTACTTCAGCTATAAACTAGATAGAAATGTTTCAAACTTTAATGGACGTAAGAATGCACTGGGATGCTTGTTAAAAAAAAATGCAGATTCTGATTTAGTATGTGTATGTTTTCTATTGTTTTTATATTTAATTTCTGTTTTTTTGTCTAGAATTTTACTTGTATACTTTTAGTTTTAATTTTAATTTCCCATTTGTGCTTTCCATCTGTTCATACAAATTGTACATCTTTTCTACCAGTGTCTTTATGTTAATTATAATAATTTTAAACTCCCTATCTGGTAGTTCTAACAGTTGAACCATCTCTAAATCTGGATCTGGGTTCTCTGTTCAGGCAGTCCCTGATTCCCTAGATCTCTGTAACTGGGCTTTTTTAGTTTCCCTTACTGGTAGGAGTTATCTTGCAGCCTGAAGGAGGGTTAGTGGAGGATGTGTCATTTTTCCTTCTCCTAGCTGCAGTGAATGTTGATAATCATCTTGGGGTACAAGATTTTTGCTTTCTTTTGCATAGCAGCTAAAAGCTTTAATCCCATAATAATAAAAATCCAGGAGAGCTTTTTGTAGGACTTTACTCATTTCCTGAAGTAGTGACCATTCCCCCACCCACCCAATCTGGCACCACTGGTAGAGACTTTCTTCAGTACCCACCTCACCTACATTCTTTCTCCTGAACATTCAAGGTGTTCTGTGGGGAAGAGCCTGTAATTGGGTTAAAAATTATCCTTATGTATACAGGTCCAAGGGATTCTATACTATCCTCCTAATCCATACTCAGCTTTTAACAATTTATTAACAATATATATTATAGCCAAATTCTTAATTCCAGGCATGACAAGTTGATCTTCCCCCCAAGCCATGTGTCATCTTTTCTTAGAGGTGACTGTATTTTCTTCAATTTTAAGCAAATAGGTTGACCTCCAATCTCAGCTTTCAGACATTTTCAAGAAAAGTTATGATTTTACATATTATCCAGCTTTTTCTTGTTACACTGATATTTCCTAGACTCTTTAAGTAGAAGCCAGAAGTTTGTGCCTTGCTTTTGTTATTATTTTGCCCCTATGTTTCAAGCTCCACTGCAACCCTGGTATCAGTTCAATACCACCACTGTGTCTACCCCAAACACTCAGGAATCCAGCCTAAATTTAGAGTGTGAGGGATGCTGTTGTAATTCCTGGTTATTATTTAACAGGAAAGAGGGAAGGGAAGATTAAACATAGGAATGCCATTTATAGAACTTTGCCAAAAAGCTGCATTTAACATTCTCCAAGCCTGTTCCGCTAATTGATGGAGGAAGGTACTGGACAAAGACAGCTTAGATGCATACCCAGTAAGGTCTGAATGATGTGGGAAGGTGCTTACCTGACTGCCAGTCAATCACACCTGAAAGTGAGTCAGTGGACAGAATAGGAGTGGTCATGGCAAGTGCGTGAAGCCTGAATATTTAAAACTTCCAACCAACGGAAGTTCTCTCTCTCTGGCATGCTGGGTTTCTGGCTCTCCTGTGGCAGGGGGATGCACTTCCCTATGTCCATGTGGAACACAGCCATATTGGACTCCACACATGGACAAATGGACTTTAATTAGCTTGGATACTGAACCATACCAGGCTGCAACATGGAGTAGAAGCTCTAGACACTGGCCTTACTTCTGACTCTGCCAGAACTCAAACTGCACCTTTTCCAATACTGGCTTAAGGGGCAAGGGACTTTGGAACCCAAGAAATGTAGCTCCATGCCCATAAAACCTTCTACCACATCCCATCCTCCTGTGTGAATATTAGAAAATTCATTTTCTAAAAGATATTGCAAGTACCTCATTCCCACTAGCATCTGGGAAATCTGGCCCATTAATTCTTCTAGCAACCTGAGGATCCCACTTAATCCAAATGAGAAGAAAGAAAATCATCTGACAACTTTAATTTCATCAAAATTCAAAACAGATTCTTAGCTTCATGTCATATTCCTTTTTTTAAAATCTAATTTTGATTGTTCCATTATTGCAATCTAAATCTACAAAGATAAAATTGCAGACATTTTATAATATTTAAAAACCCATCTTTAGTATATTCTTTTTTTTAAGCACATCTAAATTAAATTACCGTATTCATGGTTCTGAAAATCATTTAAGGGGAAAACCCATCCCAGTGACCCTTCAACGGATTAGCACAACTAAATATTTATCTGTTCTCTTGCTTAAGAAAACAAGTTAATCATGGCACTAGGTAGTTTGCCTAGTTCTGTTTTTTGCATGAGCTGTCCCACTCTATCTAAGGTTTATGTCATTAAAAGTGAGCCTGAAGATAGTATGAACATTCAGGTCTTTTGAATAATGTCTGGAGGATAGAAGAATGGATGCAAAAGTCATTCAAAATTCACCACCATCTTTAATCAGACTAGTTTAACTTTGCAAACTCAACAAACGAGCCTAGCTGGATCAAACAGAGTTTTTGTTAGTGTTTCTATCATCCTAGATATTAATTGAAAGGCTTACACAGGCTCAGAATTGATGAGGCATGTGAGGTGGGTGTCTTGTGGCTCCAGAGAAATGATGACATCTTTAACAATGAGAAAAACATAAAGGTTAGAGGGAGATATTTTCCAGCTTCCTGGAGAAATTTATTATAGATTTGCTTAGACATTTCCGTGGCTAACTAGTCAGTTATGGCTTTGAAAGCTAAATTTTCTGACATAAGTCGAAGTTAGTTCTCATTAGGTTAAACATTCACTATGAGCTATACTGGTTTGTATTTGATTATCATGATTATTTTCTCTGATTAAAAAATGATTCTTATGTTGAAGCTGAATGGAAAGGAAATCTTATAGCCTGGCTGTAATGTTAAGCAAATGTTAAAACTTCCATTTGGGAGATGGAGATTATGCTTCCTCAGCAGCATCTAGAAACATGCTGATTTATTGCTAGTTCAAAAAAAATGTTTAAAACATGTTAACTTAATCATGGTGCTTACAAAAGTACTGCAAAGCCACTTTAGGAAGAGACATTAGGGCATATTCAATATTCTTCTCTAGCTGGTATTACTTTATAATGACACAGTACTTTTTTCAGGCATTTCATCAGGATTAAAATATCACTGATTATGAAACTTTCTGTGTCTTTGCAAAAGTTAGAATTTAAAATCATATTAATTCAGACATCAGTTTATGAATTTGCAGAAATTTAGACAAGCATTAGAATGATGATTAAACACATACTGCTTTAAAGTGTTTGCTAATGAATGTGCAATAATGATTAATCTACTTAGGAAGTCACCCTCAATTTATTCAGGATTCAGGTTTATTTAAAAGTAACACGTAGCCCTGGTCAGGCACTCAGTAGTCAGGAGTGTCATCCCGTAGCCAAAGGGCTGTGGGTGCGTTCCCAGTCGGGGCACAGCCTAGATGGCAGGTTCCATCCCGAGATGGGCAGATATGGGGGCAGCCAGTCGATGTTTCTCTCTTTCTCTTCCTCCTCCTCCTCCTGCTCCTCATCCTCCTCCTCCTCATCTTCATCCTCCTCCTCCCCTCCTCCTCCTCTTTCTCTAAAATCAATAAACATATCCTTGAGTGATGATAAAAACAACAAATAATATATAACTAACTGATTAATTTTTATCTGTTTATCACATAAGACTTAAGACGTATGGAGGTCGCCTGGTCAGGCTTGGCTCAGCAGTTGAGGGTCAACCTAGGATCCAGGAGATCGGGTTCGATTCCTGGTCAAATTTGGGCTCAATCCCCGTCAGGGACTTGCAGGAGGAAGCCTATCCATGACGACACTCTCATCATTGATGTTTCTATTTCTCTCCCTTCCTCTCTGAAATCAATAAAGATATATTTTTTTTTTAAAAAAAGAAAAAGACTTATGGAAATCATACTTTTTTAAACCAATTTTAGAGACAACTGGTAATTTAGTGTCTTCAAGCCACATATTTTCTTTAGAATATATTATGTTTTAGCTTTCTTACAATGTAGATTTTTCTTCCAAATCAGTCACAATAACCGAGGTTTCAGTTAATAATTTTATGTTAAATATGAAATGTGTTGTAAGAATAAATAATTACCCATTCACCCTATTGCTAAACCCAATGACTAATTACTTGCAAAGTTATTAGAATTAATTTTTATAAATTATTTTTATTTTTTGTGACATTCTTTGCAGTTGCTTAGTGTTCTTATTATATATGTTTCTATGAGTAAAATTTCTACTGTCTTCATCATAATGGATTCAAGGAGTAAGAAAACAGAGATAATGGGGAACAAAAGTTTACCATGCTTCATGTTTCTAGAGTAGCATTCAACTACACTGACATTTCTGGCCTCTCTTCCCATTCAGTTAATTATGTAACTGGTGAACAAGACATAAAATTTATCTCAAGCATTCATGTGTTTTAACCAAAAGACTAAATTTACCAGTTTTCGTTAATAGTTATGGCCAGGTGACTAAGTTTTCACTGATGAAATGGGAAAAGAAGTTGGGTGGTGTTTTAGGAAGTCCCCTTATAAGAAAGAGTGAGCCCTGGCAGTTTTTGCTCAGTGGTTAGAGTGTTGGCCTGTGGACTGAAGGGTCCCAGGTTCAATTCTGGACAAGGGCATGTACCTCTATTGCAGGTTTGATCCCTGACATGTTTCTCTATCTCTCTCTCCCTCCTGCTCTCTCTGAAAAGCAATGGGAAAAACATCCTCAGGTAAGGATAAAAGAAAGAACAGGTAAGCTGTTTCTTTCCCTTTTTTTGGCCCTGCTGTTTGAGTGCAGATGAAATGGTGGTCCTGCTGTGAATCATATTTAGGGTGCTCATGACTTCTTCAGGGTTGCAGAACAGCAAGTTAAACAAGGCTACAGCACTCATACAACACTTACCTCCAAGCTCTCATGATGTAGAACTCTGTCTTACTTAGTCATTGTTATTTTGTATTTTTCTGTGACAAGCAGCCAAACATAAACTAAATGCTTTTATGACTTCAGCAGAAGTTGTGTAGCATGCTTGGCTCAGGATTTCCTTTCTCTGTCCTGCATCTATAGATTTGTCTGCTTAGAGGATGGCTGTACTTGGGACTGATTGCTCAAGGATGGTATGCAGATGTGAGCTGGTTTGGGACCAGGAGTTACTCTAACTATGCATCATAGGCCTAGAAAACTCATTTGGCTGCAGATCTAAAAGCAGCTTCTGAAAACAGCTTCATCATTATTAAAGTTAATATTTTTATCCTCATCTGCCTGACTCTATATATCAGCTGTGTTGTTATTGACATAGTGGTCATTAAGAATTAATAAAAATAATCATATAACTATATACAACAATGTACTGATAAATATTTATAACAGTGGACATTTATCATTTTCTCCAGGAAAATAACCTTATTTTTAGTGTTTGCTTATTTTGGTAGTTGAAATACTCCTCTCATGTCCAATTTGAAGTTATAAATGTGACATCACTAAACAAAGCTGGACAGCCAGGTGCAGGAGCATACCAGCACAGTATTGTGACCACACAGATACGAGAGATGTAAATAACTTCAAGAACTTATGTAACAATAACATGTGGTAAAAGTAATCGACCTTGTTTATATTTATTATGAATTACCTTCATATTTATTAAATTTTATTTAATTATGTTTATATAATTAATTTTAATAGTTGTATTTAATAAAAAATTCAAAGTTTCTAAAGATTAAAAAATGGCTCTCAGGAGTCAGTATGCACTGGCTCTCACTCTCACACACATCACTCAACTATATATATACATATACATATATATGTGTATACATATATATTTATACATGTTTGTATATATTAGAATTTTTATCGTGTATGAAAATTCTGTATCTAAATACTGCAATTGAATTTCATGCTCATAATAAAATCTTGTACTTATTTTAATAATTAACATTTTGTTTCCACATTGCAAGTTATTTATTACTAGTCAAAAGCTAATTTATTAATCCCATGCATAGGCAAGATGTATAAGATTTTGTATTTCTCATCTACATGAGCAAAGTGGAATGATTTTCTATACTCCTTCTTGAAACTTTATGCTCCTAATATTCAGTGATTATACTTAATAAGGCCCTAGGGTTATTTCACATATTAACTCCATAAATATGGGGTTTCAGGTGTGATTTGGAACAATATTGCAAGTATCAGTCTGTGGTTATTAAAATGCAAGGTTTATTAAGTTACATTGATTTACATTTCAATTTTTAGTAAGCAAATACTATTTTTCAATTATTTTTCTGTATCCAACCTTCACATATTGTTCAGATTTCCCAGAATTTGATCACCAAGGAAGTGCAGTTTTTGCTCTTTCAATGAAAGCACTATACCTATACTTTTAAAATAATATTTAATTGTAGTGAAGCTTACTTTCTTTATATGTAAAATAGGTGAACTGGGATACATTGAAGTTTCTACATAAGAATTGAGGACATATATAAAGCAGATAGATAATAGGTTGTACATACCCTATATCTCTGTATTTTATCATTCTTACTCTTGCTTGCCTCTTCTAATGCCAAATTTGCAGCCCAGATGTTAGAGTTGCATTAGATTTCAGGAAAAGAACTAACTTAGGAGAGGATTTAAGAAGTTGTACATATGTAAATCACATTATGGTGTTGTATTGAAGGAGAACCAAATGTCAGAAGGATGAAGAATCATGACAGATCATCAGGTCATGACAGAAGAGTGAACAAAAGAAAAACAGTAAACAAAGTTTCTGAATTTTATACTGGAGTCTATAAATGCATGAGAAGATCAAGAGACCAATTTGCTTGGTGCCTAAGAGGTATATGGTGGCACTAGAGTTTGAAAGTAAGTTAGGGTGGTTAGCTCTGCCACGTCTAGTCATTAAAGAAACAGAAACCGTTTATGTCTGACTTTTAGGGCAGACATTGTCTATATCCATGAGAAAACATTTTTAGACAATTGACACAAACATAAAAGAGAAGAAATCTAACATTGTAACTGAGTGTATGGAAAAGCACTTACCATCAGAATTTGGAAGTCTATGTTTCAAATTATGCTCTTGATTCCTTGACTAACCGCATGTTTTTTAAGCTAATATTTAAAGCTTTGTTATATTGATATCTGAATTTATTTTTTATAAGTGTTTCTCTCCAGAACTTAGATCAAGGCATGTGAATTATACATAAATACCTAAATTATTTGGAGCATATATTTTATAATATCTGGTTATGTTGTTGGAGTGAGCAATGTTAGAACCATGAAAAGAAGGGATTTAATATTTATTCATTTCAGTGTAGATTATCTATTGCCTTATAAATAATTGGTTATACAAAATGGGAAATATTATCAAAGAATTAAGTAGATACTCAGAGGATGTATTTATTCTCCTGGCAGCTGGTTCCATTGTCAATGTGTCATTCAAAGCTACCAGCCTGAATCTCAGTGTTGACAGTTGGTACTTTGCTAAGGGTCCACTTTTTAATACTGCAGCTTGAGTCTAGTCTAAGAGCTATGAAACTAAAAAAGGGTTGAGATTCTTACTGCAGAAGAATATAGGGAAGTTTTGTTAATTGGAGGCCCTTAACTGGTCTGTCTGTAGAGCATAGTGTTTATGGCTGCCTTATAGGAGAAACTAAGCATAGAAGCCATCACACCGAGAAAAAGATAACTTTAGGTTTAAATATTAGGTTTATAAGCTGATCCCTCCAGTGGCACTTGTTTAATAAGAGACAAATGGCCACCCATAGTACTCTTAGTCCTCTCTCTCTACGTAATTACTGAATTCAGTAGCTGGTACAGGAGTGTATCCTGCTTATTAGTGCCTCCTGTTGAATTTAGGTATTAGATGTTATTCTTTCTTCTATTTGTATATACAGGTATAGCATCTTTTCCATGGACAATTTACATAGATTTCTTATGAAAGCAAACAGGAACAGGATGACTAATGATTGGATTATAGGTAAAAAAAAAAAAAACCCACACAACAGATAATATTTTAGCAAATTTTAAGATTTTGATTCCCTTAATATGGGTAAATATGCTAAATAAAGTTAAGTACTTAGTTCAAATATTAACACTCGCTACATCCTGGGCCAGCCACCTAAACTCATTTCTCTGTTTCTTCTTTGGAAATTAACAAAAAAGCAAAAACAAACAATGAAAAAACAAAAAAACAAGGTATTATGGTTATTTGAACTTTTTCCATTACACTTCCCACTTCCTTTAAATAGACAGATTATCATAAAGCAAAATTATCGTCATGAATTAATAAAGCTATTTCTATACTCCATCATGAAAGCTGCTGGTAGGATCTTGCCCCGACACAAAGTACAGAAAATGACAAGGAGGTCAGGACCTCAGACATGATTCTGGACTTACTTGCACCACTCCCAGAGCCCCTACAGGACTTCATTCTTAAAGATGCTGACACCTGTTGAAATTTCAATGTGTCAGAAAGATGTAACCTGCCTTCACATGAGGATACTAATGTGCTCTGTCTATCTACTGCTTTGTAACAATGTTTTCTAAAACTTAGGGCTTAAGAAGGAATGGGGGTGAGGGGAGATAGAAGAGGGTAAAGGGAATAAATGGTGATAGAAGCAGACTTGACTTGTGGTGATAAACATACAACACAGTGTACCGATTATGTATTGTAGAATTGTATACCTGAAACCTATATGATTTTATTAAGAAATGTCACCCCAATAAATTCAATAAAAAATAAAACTTAGGGCTTAAAACAGCTACCAGGCTTTCATACCTCATTGCTATGTGGGTCAGAATTTGGAGCCTGGCTCAGCTAGATGATCCTTTCCTCTACATGATACAGACTGAGGACACTTGGTAAGATTCAACCAGTGGGTGGGATAGTCTGGAGTGTTCAAGATTATTTCATGCATATATCTGGCTCCTTGCCTGACAATGGCTGGGAGGTTGGACACACCTGGAGTTTTTAAACAGAGCACCTAGATGTCATAGCCTCACATACGTGCCTGTCTTAGAATAGCTAGATACTTTTCGAGTCTCAGTGCTCCCAAAACGATTATATCATGAAACAGAAAGTGGAAGTGGCCTGTCTTTGGGTATTGTGCCTAGCGTGTGTGTCATACCTGTTCTTTTCTACTGGTTAACTAGTCACAGTGTCTTCACAGGTTCAATACTAGAACTAGATCTCATTTCTCAATAGGAAGAAAGTAAAATAATGTGTCCATATTTTATCTGCTGTGTAGGTATCTGTGGGTACTTGTATATCATATGCCAAAAAGTGGCCATGCTTCTTTGAAGTATCTACCACAGGGTTTTTTACTAAAAGAAACAGTATTGTCCGGCCGGGAGTGGCTCAGCGGTTGAGCATCGACCTAGGATCCAGGCTATTGGGGTTCGATTCCTGGTCAGGGGACATGCTGGGGTTGCGGGCTGCAGCCGATCAATGACTCTCTCATCATTGATGTTTCTATCTCTCTCTCCCCCTCTCCTTTCCTCTCTCTGAAATCAATAAAGGTATATTTAAAAAAATAAAATTAAAAAAATACAAGAAAGAGTATTGGTTACTATCTGAATATTCTCAAGCTACTTGTGGACAAACATTTCAAATGAGATCCTAAGATTAATGATTCACATATAA
Source organism: Miniopterus schreibersii (assembly GCF_964146895.1). Lineage (NCBI taxonomy): Eukaryota > Metazoa > Chordata > Mammalia > Chiroptera > Miniopteridae > Miniopterus > Miniopterus schreibersii. Next base: position 24,590,806 of record NC_138118.1, on the reverse strand, counting down.
CTTTTCATAATCTTAAATTATCTCCATTTATAAACCCTTTTTGCAATCTTAGCTAAACTAATTCAGCTTTTGGCTTCATAATGTGGCCAGTTATTTCAATTCTGTTGACATCAGATTGTTTGTTTTCTTTTTTTCTGTCTTAGTTTTTGTTATTGATAGTTACTCAAAGCCATTATAATATTAATTAAATGAATGACTTGCTGTAAGTGAATTGAATTCATACTATTTCTGTAGACCAGTTTTTTTCATTTTTTGTATGCATCACATGAGGAGGGCTTGTTATAACACATAAGTGTGTCCCAAGATTAAGCATTTCTAGTAGTTTCCAGGTCATGTTGATGCTACCAGTCAGGCACCACAACCTGGACTAGGTTATTATTTAAATTTTGATTGCTCTATCCTGTTTCTCTTCTTGGTACCTAACCACAACCTCTATCCCTTCAGATAAATCTTCTGGGTTGGTCCTAGAATGGATGGACCTATCAGGAATATTATAATTTAAATATAATAGAAATTTAGAGTTTAAATTAAAATTTAGAGTTTAAATGTGAGTATCCTGAATTATTTGATTTGATTCATCAATAATTAAATAAAATTTTTATGTTGCCATTACTATTAATTACAAGTATTCTAATATAATTTGAATAATAAAAAACTGAAAATTAGTTAATGGAAACATTTTTTTCCAAACAGTTCTATAATATTTCTTCTGAGAATTCTTATAAATTGTGTTTGCTTGTAAAATTTCATTTAACTCTTGAAGAGCACTTTTACTTTCTTGTTTAGTACTTGAATTGAGAGTCCTAATATTCAGCATACTTACTTACTCGAGTTGATCTTCCTGATAATTAACTTAGTGATAAGGTCAAAACAGCTCTTTATGCCAGTACCATACTGTCTTAATAATTGTAGCTTTTTATTAATTTTTGAAGTTGGGAAATATGACCCCTTCAAATCTTTTCTTCTTCATCAGTATTGTTTGACTATTATGGTTGTTTGAATTTTTATTGCTTGGAATTTTAATACCAGATTGCCAATATCTCCAAAGAAAACAGTTGGAAATTTGGTAATGATTATATTAAATCTGTAGATTAATTTGAGGAGTATTGCCATGTTAACTAAGTTATCTTCCAACTCATGAACATAGGATGTCTTTCTATTTTTTAAACTTTTCTATTTTTTCAGCAATGTCTTGTAGTTTCAGAGAAAAAATTTTACATTTATTTTGTTGACTTTGTTTCTAAGTATGTTATTTTTTGATGCTATGGTAAATACAATTATTTTAATTTTATTATCATTTTTTTTCATTTATAGTATAGAAATGGAATTGATTTTAGTGTATTAATCTAATATCTTATAACCTTGTTGAATTTTTTATTAGTTATAATAGGTTTTTAATGGATCCTTCAGGATTTTCTATGTACATCATGCTACCTGCAAATAGGTATAGTTTTACTTCTTTTCAATCTGGATGCCTTTTATTTTATTGTCTTGCCTAATTTCCCTGGCTAGACTCTCCACTACAGTGTTGAATAGAAATGGTGGAAACAGACATGCTTGTCTTGTTTTTGATTTTAGGCAAAACATTGAGTCTTCTCCATTAAGTATGATGTTAGTAGTAGGTTTTCATAGGTGCATTTAATCAAGCTGGGGAATCTCCTTTTTATTCTGAATTTGTTAAGCCTTTTCATCACAAGAGTTGTTGGATTTTTCAAAATACCATTTTTTTGTATCTGTCGATATGATCATGTGGTTTTATCTTTATTTTATTGATATGGTGCTTTATAGTAATTGATTTTCTGATGTTAAACCAATTTTGCTTTCCTGGGATAAGTAATTATATTGTATATTCTTTTTTTATATGTTGTTATAGTTGGTTTATTAGTATTTTTAGACTGTTTGTGTTTATATTTATAAGAGATATTGTGTGTAGTTTTCTTTTCTTGTGATATCTGTCTGGTTTGGTTATTAAGATAATACTGTTTTCAGAGACTGAGGTGGGGAATGTTCAGTATTTTTTTCTTTTATGAAAAATTGGAATAAATTCTTCTTTAAATATTGGTATAGCCCGGCAAGGCGTGGCTCAGCTGTTGAGCGTCGACCTAGGATGCAGGCGATCGGGGTTCGATTCCTGTCAGGTCACATGCCCGAGTTGTGGACTTGATCAATGACTCTCTCATCATTGATGTTTCTCTCTGTCTCTCTCTCCTTTCCTCTTTCTGAAGTCAATAAAGATATATTAATAAATAAATAAATAAATATTGGTATAAATTACCTGCTGAGCTTGCATTTTCTTTGTAAGAATATTCTGATTACTAATTATATCTATTTACCTGTTATAGTCATATACAGATTTTCTATTTCTTGCTGAATCCATTTTGGTAGTTTGTAGCTATGTAAGAATTTGTCCATTTTATCTAAATCATCTAATTTGTTGTCACATATTCTCTTACAATGATTTATATTAATGTAAAATTGGCAGTGATGTGTGTTCTTTCATTCTTGATTTTAGTGATTTTACTCTTCTCTCTTTTCTCATGGTTAATCTAGCTAAAGAATCGTTAACATTTCTGATTCTTTAAAAAAGAATCAGAGTTCTATTTTTTCCCATATTGTCTATATTATTTCCTTTCACCCTAGCTCTTATTATACTTTTCCTCCTTATTATTTTTGGCTTATTTTGCTCTTTTACTCCACTGTTTTAAAGTGGAAGGTTAGGTTACTGATTTGAACTTTTTCTATTTTTTTAAATAAAAATGTTTCCAGCTAAACATTTTCCTGTGAACACTGTTTATATTCTATTTTGTAAGCTCTAGTATGCTGTGTTTTTGTTTTTATTCATTCTTAAGTTCCTGTGCTTTTTTTCCTTTGAGCCATTGTCTACTTAGGAGAGGGGCTAGATGTGAGGAAAGATGATAGTAACACTAACTGTTTGGTTGTTGGGATTTTTTTTCATATATTTTTATCAGTTATCACTTTCACCATAATAGCATCTGTATTTACCTGTTATTTTAGGAAAATAAAATTAAAAATAATGGAAATAGATGAGAAGATGGGATAATGATGAATTGTGTGTAGAAATTAAGGGAGAGAAAATGACAAGGTGAGTACATAGGAGCATGATTTGCTAAATCATGGTAGAGAAATTGATGGTGAAAACCAAAGGAGTAAAAGATGAGTGAAGATGACAGAGCACCTCAATGAGACACAATGGTGTTTTATTCTATTCATTCCCAAACTATATGAACTGGCATTCTGTTTAAGCCTCTTACTCTTCTTCCAAAATTTATAAAAGTCTGAGTTTATAAAAGTCTGTCCTTAAAAATATGAGGGTGCTTTATTTCATGAGAAAATTTAATTCTGCATTAGCAGATCTAAACCATTTTTTAACCATTTATGTTAAAAAACAAACACCTACATATTCATAATTAAGTGAATCTACTTTAAATTTTAATACCTGTAATCAACATAACAAGGTGAATTCTTTCAAAAAGATATAAAAGACCATATCAAATCATATGAAAATGTATTTCTTATTTCAAAATTTTTACAACCATTGAACTTTGGTATAAAACACAGCTATTCTGATTATTTTCTTCAAGTTATAATAATTATTTGTGCATAACACTTAACACAGAGACCATTTATTAAATGTTTCTGTGTGAGATACTAAATTTTAATTCTTAAATTATTTATTAATTATTCTATGTGCTCATTCTGTGTCATACACAATTTAGATACTGGGGATTAGACAATAGACAAGACAGACAGTGTTTTTGCTCTTATGGATCTTAATTTTATTAACTTTTATGAACATAGTAATATCAGATATAAGTGATATGAAGACAATAAACAAGGAGTATTTGGAATATATTTTGGCAAGGTTGGTAAGATCATGTCTCACAGAAAAGGTGGAATTTGAATGTGACCTGAGAGGTCTGAAGGAACCACCAGTGTAAAGACCTGGGTTAGAAACTTACTGCAACAGAGAATGGCAAGAGCAAACAATTTTTCAGCAATTGAAAGGAGACCAGTGTGGTTAAGCAGAACGATCAAAGGGGGAAGAGTAGGAGGGCATAGAACAGAGATTGGGTAGCTTTTATGGTATGGAATCTCAGTATGTATTTAAGAATTTTCCTGAACATTCCTATATTTTCATTTAATAGATGAGTATCGTATGGACTAAATGCTTGGGTTCCCCCCAAACTCATAGGTTAAAGCCTTAATGGCTAATGGAGCCTTTGGGGGGTTAATTCCGTTTAGACAAAGTCATAAGAGTAGGGTCCTGTCATGGAATTAGTGTCCTTATAAAGAGGAAGAGACACCAGAGCTTTCTCTTTCTCAGCCATGTGGAGGACACAGAGAGAAGGCATTGCTTGTAAGCCATGATGAGGGATCTCATCTGGAACCAAATGTGCTGGCGCTTTGATCTTGGGTTTCCCAGCTCCAGAACTGTGGGTAATACAAGTATTTTGTTTATGCTACACATTCTATCATATTTTATTATAGCAACCTGAGCTAAGACAAGTATGCTGTAGAAAAAGAGTGAATCACCATGGTCAGACAGCAAATGAATAAGAGATCCAAAGCTCTTTGACTCTAATCCTTTGCTCTTAGCCAATGGCCAACATTGCAAGCTTAAGCTCTCTTAAAATGTTAAGAATATATTTGAAATTTTTAAATATTCAGTCTAAAAATAATGGTAATAGAAAGCATCTCTGAATATCAATACGTTTCAAGAATAATATATTACCATAATGGAAGTTTTAAATTGTGTTTAGGATTAATGCTATGCATAGATGTATCATCTCATATGAGGATCAAGGGAAATGATTCTTGGCCAAATTTGTTACCTATAGTTTTAATCTAAATGCCACCATTAAAGACTCATTATCATCAGTTAAGCAATTTGCAAAGAACATAGGTTCTCAATGAATCAAACAAATGCATTTAATAAAACAAATGCACTGAACATTATGTGACAAAAAGAAAAGCAGCCTATTTCTGTGTTTTACTATAATCATAATGTAATTTGGAGAATATATATGTATATATGTATATATATATGAAAAATTAATGGGGCAAAAATATATGAAATATATGTAAGATTGTAAAGGTGAAAGTGTTAAAGAAATTCAAGAGAGAGAACACACTGGAAGCTGAAGGTCAGAGAAAATTTTATAAATGAGTTAGAACATGAGCTATTACTTAATGATTAGCTACAGTCAGAGAAGAAAGGCAGGATTGTGAGGACACAGTGATATGTAAAGATAAAGAAATGTAGGAGTGTTCAAAGCAAATTTATATCTCTCAAGAGACGGGCAGAGTTGACTTTAGATGTGAAATATGCAGAGAATGAAATGAGATAAGAGGCTGGCAAGATAAGAGAAAATCATTTTATGGTTGAATTTTCTGCTATGACACACAGCGTGGAGGAAGGAAATATGTAAAACATGAAACTGACCAGATTAAAGTAATATCTAATAAGAATTTAATCCAGGTTTGGAGGTGAGGATGGTAAATTCTTAAAAACGTAACATGAAAGATCACAAATTAAAAAATCCATCTCAGGAGATGCCAGAATGCAATAATCAATAGACATCTAGATACGTATTTTTAAGAAAACTAAATAGAAATAATCACATTTGTCAAATCTTAATATTTTGTGTAATGGAAGTTTGTGTTACAATTAGGAAGTGATACATGATTTAGTTATATAGAGTGCTTACATTAGAGAGTCCTAACACTCGGTATATGTGTGTGTATAAATGTATGTGTGCATGTTTGTGTGCATGTATTTACATGCATGTGTGTTTCTCTGCACGTTTGTGTTGGAGGGAGCAAGTACAGGAGTTTGTTTACAAAATAGTCATAAAGGGTCATTTGAGACCATTGCTTATAGAAATCATTGAGCATTACAATCATGAAAATGATTTCAAAGTTTCTAAAACATCTTTACTGAAATCTTCTAACATGTGATTATTTTAAGTCATTATTGAGTTGCACAGATACAATTCAGCATTACTATGGATTTCTTTACACATTAACTATAAGACCACATAATTATCCTGAAAGGGAAGCAATTGCTGTAGGGATTTTTATTAATTCTTGAGTTAGTTCTTATTGTACATATTGTTACAAATAAGCTTCTTGGGACATTTCAGCATTTATTTAAAAAATCTTTGGAGAACCAGTGATAATGATGCAATTATTGTGTGCCAACTGCTTGGTTATTATATATCACTTACAGTCACTTTTTAATTAAAAAGCTCTGAACATTCTGGCATTCATCTGCATAGTGTGAATGAACAAGAGAGTTAATTATGATAAAATGCTTTGGATTGGGCTTTAGAGAGTGCATTTTTAACTAGATCTTTATCTATGTGTTCTTGAAAAACATGTTGGGAAAATTATGTTAGTACCCTACCTCTCAGATTAGTGAGAGGAGGAGATATCTTCACACACACACACTTTTCTCTAGTTGCAGATTTGGTTTAAAAGAAAACAACACATAAGAGCCTGATGTTTACAAAATTGTGTTAAATGGAAGAACATATATTACACATATTTTTCCTGAAAAGCAATACAAGTCCCAAGCATAAAAGGATTGTGTTGTAATCAAGAATTGAGTTTCCAGATCTAGCCAGACTACACCATATAGATTGTATTTACGTCAGTTCCAGGTCCCTTGTGAAAAAAATTAAAAGCCAAGAGAAGCTGGTAGGAGAAATGCTGCATCTGGTATTTTCAGTTTGAAGATTTGGGTATAGAGTTAACCTATCTTCCATTCTTCTTTCAAAAATTATCAAAAATATAAAAGGGAAACAAGAAGCAACTCAAACTATTTCTAGGGAAGCTAGGAGATCACAGGTTGCCTAAATGGACATGTAATAGGTAGGACTGCTAATAGCTGGGAGAACACCAGGCCTTCCTGTGGTAGAGAACAGAGAGGAGATGCCACAGAGGACTCTCAGAAGGAACCAAGAGAGTACCTTTCATGAAGGGGAGGGACTGGCATAACTTTAGGTGAGAAACCTAAATCTCGTATTTACAAAGGTAGAGATGGCATGCAGGGGTTACTATCAGGATTATCTCCAGATTTTATTTAGCTTTGAAGAAAAGAGGTGGTTAAAAATATGGAATCACACAAATAAACCATACTTGCATGTAATAGTCTATTTCCATGGAAGATGGGGAGAAAATATTTTCTAACAAAAAAACCCACATTTGCCTACCTTTGTTTTCTAAGTTAAAGGAAATATTAAATAAAATAGAAATAAAATACTCAGTCATAAACCTGGAGCCTACTCTTGTACTTTTTTCCATGAGAACACTAAGATAATTTTCTCAAGTTAAAAACATTTTTAAAATCAGTACTCAAAAAGGACATGATATATATTTTAAAAACATAAATAATAAAAAAGATAGTAGGTGACAGACATTTTAGAAAAATGCTTCCATGGGATAGATGAAAATTGTAAACACCTTTTTCATTGTGAATTTAAGAAAATGATAGACTACGTCTCCTAAGAAAATATGCAGTGTCAAATAATCCTATAATAAGAGGGGGGAAAAACACTCTTGAAAAGATAAAATTATAGTGACAGAACTGACCAGTTGTTGCTAAAGTTAGAGACTGAGGAGGGTAAAGTTAAAATGGCAGCAGGATGGAGTTTTACCAGGGGAAGAAGTTATGAAACTGTTCCTAATCGTATTGATAGTTACAGGAATATATATATGTTTTTAAATTCATAAAACTACATCAAAAAAGTGAATTTTAGATTATAATTTTAAAAAATAAGTAAAAAGAAAAAAGTCTCAGATATCTGAATATATAAATTGGTTATTTATTCAACTTTTCAAAATTTTCACTTGTAGTTTGTTTTCCATGTTAAGTCCAAATTTTTCCATTTTATTTTAGCTGTTTTAAGCAGGATTATTTTTGACCCTGTGTTGGCAAATTGAAGTACTGTTAAATTTAAAATATATTAATACTTTTTGGGTTACTTAACTATGACACATTCTAGTGATTTTTTTTAATCTAAAAGGCTTTTTTAAATCTAGGAAAACAATTTATTTCATCTGAAATATTCAAACCAGCACTTTGACTCTGGACATCTAGGTTAAGAATGTCTGTGTGGAAAAATAAATTTTGAAAATTATTGCCAGAAGAATTACAAAGAATTCTGAAATATCTATTATTTAAATTAACATAGCTTTAAGTATTTTTGAGATTATACTTATTTCTTTAGAAATATGATAGGGTCTTTTCAAACACTAATACTTGTTCACTTAACAATGACAACTTGAACAAAATTCAGCTAAAATCTTTGTAACATTTACCAATCCTGCATTTTTGTCTCATTGCTTTCTATCAGTAAAGAAATCACTACATGTAGCAACCCTTTTGATGGTACATTAAACTCTGTCCTAAACCCTTACCTTAATGTTTTGTGGTATCAAGTTTTCCTATTATTTGCATGAAAGAATATTGCGTTTGCTTGTTTTCATGATGAGCTCTAAAATATCATTATGTCTAGCTGAATTTTAAATATTTCATCTTTTTAAGTGAAATAGTTCAAATTTAGTACTAAAATTTTAGACATTTTATTTTTATTTCATTTTTTATTGATTTCAGAGAGAGAGGAAGGGAGAGGGAGAGATAGAAACATCAATGAGTAAGTCCTTGATGGGTTGTCTCCTGCACGCCCCCTGCTGGAGATAAAACCCGAAACCAGGGCATGTGCCCTGACCAGTTATCAAACCACTATCTCGTGGATCATATGTTGATGCTCAACCCCTGAACTATGCTGGCTGGGCAAATTTTAGATATTTTAAATTTAAATATTTAAAATCTACACTTTTCAACTAATTCAAAATAATTTTGAATTCTTCTCTGAGACATACAACTTATAAAATAAATATCTTTTATTATAGTTTCATAATTGCTTTAATATGTATTGGTTGCTGTGTCTACAACAGGAGATTTATAAAAAGCCATTCTCCAGTCATAATTGTCTATATCTCACGTTCTTTATCTTGTTCTATATTTCTTTTCTTTTTAGATTACTGTAGAGATATATCGTTCTATATAAACAGGTCAATTATAAATAGATATATGGCTCTCTTCAATATGTTGAGCCTTCAGATTCTCCCTTTAGTACCTTCACTTGAGGGAAGAAAAATCAACTCACACATATATCTCAAGTTTCACCCTTGTCACTGACATACAGATAAAAATATTCAATTGTTTACTCAACGTTGCCACTTAGATTGTAAATGAGCATTTAAAAAAATAATAGACTTTATTTTTAGAGCAATTTTAGGTTCACAGAAAAATTGAGTGGCAAGTACAGAGTTCCCATATATACCTGCTCCCCCCCCCATTCAGCCTCCCCCACTATCTACATCTGGTGGATGCTTTTAGGAATGTTAGGAGTGGGCACTGTGAAGCATGGCCAGATTTGGGATTATCATAAAGCTACACAGGTGCCCTAAGAGCCAATTAAATATAAAATATTCTATGTAATACCCCTTTTATTGGTGCCATTTCATTGACTATTGATCTCAAGCCACTTGGGGCTTCCTTCCATTTCTCAAATCACTGAAGTCATTTCTGCAACACCACCTTCTATCTTATTCCCTCCCTTAAAATGCTAGTTCCTATTTTTAGAAGAGTTTCCTCATACACTTGCACTTCACACTCTATTTCATTTAGGATTTTGCTCAAATGCCACCTCTTCAGAGAAGGCTTTCAGGACACCGTTTCTAAAAAGTATACCCATCATTCTGAATCTCCATACCAGCTTTATGTACTCCACAGTAATTAACAAGGACAGATCATATATGTAAGTTCACTTTTTACTTCTTAATTGACTGCCCCCCCCCCCCAAGAAAACTCCAGAGAGGCAAGAGCTTTTTGCTGTTGTTTGTTTGTTTTAGATTATCCATAGCATCTAGAACAAGGAGCTTCTCCAAATAAATTTGCTGAATAAATATATGTTAAAGGGGAGATAAATCAAACTGAGCACTAATAGCCAGTGTGGTAAACCATTTCCCTGCTTGGTAGGAAATTATTTATTTCTCTGTTGCCACATCTTTTTTTCTTTATCCCTGTAATCTTATGTAGAGGTAAGCTCAAGTGACTAAGCATGGCTGAAAGCATTCTTTGTAACATTCTTTGTAAAATGAGTCATAATTCAGACTTTCCACTAATTTAGTCTAGCTTTTCTCCCAATTAGTCTTTAAAAGTTCATTATGTTTTTTATCTCTGTTTATTACAGTGGAATATAAAGAAAGATTTGTGAGATAATACACTATACTATAGACCTTAAGTAAAAGATGTCTAAAGTTAATGACTTTTGTTTATCAAATATTGAAGTGATAATTACACATATATAATTATTTTAGATTTTAATATAGTAAAATATAAGCATTAAGGGATAAAATGTGATTCTATTAAAATGCATTATCCTAAAGTAAAATGTAGTAATTTGTAACCATGTGGCTGCTTTAGAGAGTATAAATAAACCAAAGGTGACTAAAAATTGAGCTCTCCAAAATCAAAACCAAGCCTTATTTTCCCAGCATAACACGGTACCGGGAACTTAGAAGCTGAAATAAATATTAGCCGAATAGAAGACTGTCAAATTCCATACAAAAGTTTAGACTTTTTCTCTTACATATAGCATTATGATTTTAATAAAAATAATCCTGATTGCTCTTGAATACCTTTTTTATCCAGCAACTATCTAGAAGTTTCTTTTTTTTTTTTTAAATTTTATTATTGTTTAAAATATTACAGATGTCCCTTTTTCTCCCCAATGACCCATTCCACCTCGTTCCTTCCCCTTCTCCAGTCCCTCTCCCCACCATTGTCCATGTCCTTGGGTTGTGTATATATGCACATAAATTCTTTCGTTACTCTCTCCCCCTCCACCCACCCGCCCTCCTCCATCCCTCTGACATTCATCAGTCTCATCTATGCTTCCATGTCATTGAATCTATTCTGTTCATCAGTTTATTAAGTTCTTTAGATTCCACGTATAAGTGAGATCATGTGATATTTGTCTTTCGCTGCCTGGCTTATTTCACTTAGCATAATATTCTCCAGGTCCATCCATACTGTCCCAAAAGGTAGGAAATGATTCTTCTTGACAGCTGCGTAGTATTCCATGCTGTAAATGTCCCACAGCTTTTTTATCCACTCATCTACTGATGGGCACTTGGGCTGTTTCCAAATCTTAGCTATTGTAAACTGTGCTGCTATGAACATTGAGATACATATATCCTTTCTGATGAATGTTTCAGGATTCTTAAGATACATTCCTAGGAGTGGAATCACTGGGTCAAAAGGCAGCTCCATTTTTAATTTTTTGAGGATCCTCCATACTGTTTTCCATAGTGGCTGCACCAGTCTGCATTCCCACCAGCAGTGTACTAGGGTTCCCCTGTTTCCACACCCTCGCCAGCACATGTTGTTTGTTGATTTGTTGATGGCAGCCATTCTGACAGGTGTGAAGTGATACCTCATTGTGGTTTTAATTTGCATCTCTCTGATGATTAGCTACGTCGAGCATTTTCTCATGTGTCTCTTGGACATCCGTATGCTGCAGCAATCTTGAGAAAAAAGAACGGAATGGGAGGGATCACATTACCAGACCTCAAACTGTATTACAAAGGCACTGTAATCAAAACTGCCTGGTATTGCTACAACAACAGGCATACAGATCAATGGAACAGTACAGAGACCCCAGAAATAGACCCACACCATTATGGTCAGTTAATATTTGACAAAGAAGGCAAGAGTATCCAATGGAGTAAGGACAGTCTCTTCAATAAGTGGTGCTGGGAAAATTGGACAGATACATGCAAAAGAATGAAACTAGACCACCAACTTTCACCATACACAAAAATAAACTCAAAATGGATAAAAGACTTAAATGTAAGTCACAAAACCATAAAAATCCTGGAAGAAAACATAGGCAGTAAAGTCACAGACATCCCACGTAGTGGACTTTTCACTGATACATCTGCTAGGGCAAGAGAAACAAAGGAAAAAATAAACATATGGGACTACATCAAACTTAAAAGCTTCTGCACAGCAAAAGAAAACAGCCTCAAAATACAAAGGAACCCCACGGTCTGGGAAAACATATTTGCCAAGGATGAATCTGATAAGAGGCTAATTTCCAAAGTGTACAAAGAACTCATAGCACTCAGCAAGAGGAAGACAAACAACCCAATTAAGAAATGGGCAAAGGACCTGAATAGACACTTCTCCAAAGAAGTTTTTTATTTGCGTTTTTTTTTCCCTGTAAGTGCTCATGAGTTCAGAGCTCCAAGTATTTAGATTCAAACTAGAAGTAACTAGGTAGGGGCAATGACTAAGAGAATAAACATAAAAATCTCATGATGTCATATTTGTGAACTTTTTCTCTTTTTTTGCTACTCCTGCCAAAAGGATAATATTCATCTTTGTAAATTTTCTTTGGTAAAAATTTGTATTCCGTTAGAGACACCCACAATGCTCATGAATGACCTTACATAGAGACCGTAGGAAAAACAGACAGTGTGGCTTAAGGAGGCCACAATGTCCCTGGCACTTCAAAATATTTCTCCCATCAGCCTGTCAAGGTCCAGTTTCTTCTTCATTAAAGAAAATCTATTTCCTTAAATTACGTTTTTCAGCCCATCCCAAATCCTATTCCTCCTTTATCCATAGCCATCTACATAATGTATTTAACATTAGGATATATCTATGGACCTGTCTGTACTTTTGAACATTGTTTTCTGACTTCTATATTCTTCACTTCTACTTAGTATCCTACAATATGTATCACTACATTTTGCATATTGTTTTAACTCTTAATGTACATCTCTCTTGCTTATAAATTCCTGTTATCACAAGAAATGCTGGAAAACATATTTGTACACATGAGTGTGTTTTTGGGTGTTTAAACCCAGCAGTAAATTTAGTAGGTCATGGATACAGGCACAATCAACTTCCCTGAGTACTAAAATGGGGATTTCCAAAGTATTTATACAATTTACTCTAGTTTTCACTTTCTTATATCTAAGTCATTTTATATCTGTTTTTCTTTTTATTTCTGATGACAGTTAATTTTTTTATTTGAATTAGAGTTTCTCTGATCTCTTATGATTGTATCTTTGCATATTTATTTATTAAATAGTTATGTATCAATTATCATGTTCCAAGTACCCTTCAAAGCCCTTAGTATATATTACAGTTATCCATCAATATCCACAGGGGATCGGATCCCCCACAGATGCTAAAATCTGCAGATGCTCAAGTCCCTTACTTAAAATGGCAAAGTATTTGCATATAACCTAAACATATCCTCCCTTACAATTTAAATCATCTCTAGGTTACTTACAGTACCTAAGACAATATAACTGCTATGAAAATAGTTGTTATACTATATTGTTTAGGGAATAATGACAAGAATAAAAGCTTATACATGTTCAATACAGATGCAACAGTTGTAGGCCTAACTACATGTACAGATCAGCAACAACAAAACATCCCCCCCCCCAAATTTTCTCAACCTACAAGTGATTGGATACACAGATACAGAGCCCATGGATACTTAGCTGAGTGAGCTAAATAGTGTTTAATCTCAATTACATATAGTTGAGAACTGAGTTAGGCAGAAGTTAAGTAATCGCACAGCTAATGAATGGTAGAAGTAAGATTCAAACCAGGCTGTTTTGTTCCAGGGTCTGTGCTCTTAAAAATTTTTTTAATGTACTAGCCACTTGGATTTCTATGTCTCTCCCATTTGTATCTTTTGCCCATTTTCTCTACTGATACTGAGATATGTCAGTGAGCAAAACAAAGCAACTTGCTTTCACTGAGGTAGATGATGAATGGTACTGTGGAGAAAAACATGGAAAAAGGTATGGACAAATACAGGGCATGTGGAAATTTACAATTCTCTACAGTGTCAGAGAAGAAACTTCTGATATTGTGATATTTAAGAATAAACATAAATAAATTGAAGGATAAGGCAGTGGAATAACTAGAGGAAGACTGTTTCTCACTGAAGGAACACATGGCCAAAGTCACAGGTGGCAATAGACTTGGGGTGTCCAGCAAGGAGGCTGAAACAGGGTGACTAATGTTGTAGTAGTGATAGGAGATGAAGATAGGCCTGGAGGGTTATGAAGCAGACTGTATATGATCTTGTGGGGAAGGTGTACTAGTCAGGGTTCTCCAGAGAAGCAGAACCAGTAGAATCATATGTATCTATATTCATAAATAGTCAATATAGTCATCTATATTAAATATCTTATTGGTTCTGTTTCCCTGGAGAACCAGACATGCATACATTCAATTGGGCAGGAAGGACCTATTTTTTTCTTCCTTTGCTGTTCTATTAAGGCTCTCAGTGGATTGGGGGAGGCAAACAGCTTGACTGAGTCTACTAATTCAAGTGCTGTTTTCTTCCAGAAACACCTAGAAGGAGGGCTTAGCTAATATCTGGGCACCTTGTGATCCATTGAAATTGACACATAACATCAACCATCACAAAGGACTTCAGCTTTAACTCTGAATGAAATGGGAAGTGAATAGATGGTTTTAAGCAGGGAATCTTAGCCTGCAATAAAAGGAACACTACATGACAGAGAATTGACTATACAGAGGTGAGGGTGGGGCAAGACGAGCTAAGAGAATGCAATCAGGCAGGTAAGAGATGATGGTTATGCCCCACTTAATCACGATGTGTGATTTTTGATAAATTATTGTACAGAATTAGCTAAAATTATGTTTATAATTTATCTTATTAATATTTACCTATTAATTAGGCCTTTAAATATTTTTCTAAGTTTTAGTAAAATTATATTGGCCTTTTCTTTTTACTTATTTTTATTATTTGTACCATCTCATATAAATGGGATTAAATGTATCTTGAAAGTCTGCTAGACGTTACCTAAAGGCATATTATGACTACCATTTCCATTCTTTTCGATATCTATATTTTTAAAATAATTTTTAGTACATTTGTAGGAACTTTTGGCAGCTTCTATTTTTGATGAAATTTTGTAATTTTATTTTTATTTATTTTATTTATTTATTTTATATTTTTTTAAAAATATATCTTTATTGATTTCAGAGAGAGGAAAGGTGAAGGAGAGAGAGAGATAGAAACATCAATGATGAGAGAGTCATTGATTGAGCCCACAACCCGGGCATGTGCCCTGACTGGGAATCGAACCCCAGTCTCCTGGATCCTAGGTCGACCCTCAACTGCTGAGCCACGCTTGGCCGGGCTGTAATTTTATTTTTAAAATAACTGTCTTTAGCTATTAAATTTTTAATTCTGTTCTTTATTTGCGTTTTCTCCCCCTTTTTTTGCCCTGTATAAAACTTGCCTGAGGTTTGCTTAAATTATCATTCTTTTAAAGTACCATTTTTTGTTTTCTTGATTGCTTTCATTCTTCCTTTAATTTATATACTTCCTTGTAATTTATTATTTTATTTTTTATGTATTTTCAATGATTCTCTATTCCATTATTTTGTTTATTGGGTTGAATGTGTAACTCATTTTCTTCCTGTTTATTTTTGGATAAATAATGTATTCAAACTCTTTACTGTTTTTCTAGATAAATAATGTATTCAAAGCTGTTTTTCTTCTCTAAGCACTGCATTAACCATTTGCATAAACTTTGCAATGTAATTTTTGTGTATAAGTATTTCATAGATTTTCTCTTAGGTTTATAATTATCTTTGGATGATTTATAGTTTTATTAATTTTTAGACCTATCTCATTTTTAAGCTATTACTTGGTTATACATTTCTAATGGTATTGAAGGTTCTTTGTGTTTTGTTTTGTTTTTTAACTTCTGGGGTTCCTATCACTAAAGTATTAACACTTGTATCTCTATATCTAAAGTTTGATTTTGTGTTCTCTACTCTTTATTTCTTCCTTTCCTTGTTCTCTAATTTGTTCTCAGGCTGTATCTATTGTGCCATTTAACTCTTCTACTAAATAATTTATTTTAGTTCTTATATTTTTTTGTATCCAGTGACTCTACTTAGTCAAGTTGGTGACCAGTTGTTGTTTTTTTTCATTTATCCCATACCTTTATCCCATTAAATTCACTTTTAATTTCTAATTTAAATTCTAATTCAGTTTGGTCCATCAATCTTGCTAATACTTGCCCAGGGTTGTATCAAAACAAAAATGTCATTGGACAATGTTAGGCAGGTAAGGAAGATTTTATTCAAGGCTATTACAATAGGGGAGAGAGACCAAAAACAGCCTGAACTCAACTCCATTGAAATAAAAGATTATAGGGATTCTAAGTGCTGGAATGATAGGGAGATATTAGGTTTTTGTGTTTGTTAATTGGCTGTACCAGAAGGCAAAATAAATTATCTGGTATCTTTATGACAGGGGTTAGTTTTGCAACTTGGAACAAGGTATCCTGAGAGGTTAAGCTCTTACTCTCTTACAGAAACTGAGATATTGGGGCACTATTATTCTCAATGATTACATTTCAAAGCCATAGTTCCCAAGTCCTTAAACAGAATGTTCTTAGGTTGTAAAACTGGAAAGAAACTTTTAAAAAGGTTTACATTGTAGCCCAGCAGAGAAATATTATCAGATTTGAAATATTTAAAGTGGATAAAAAACTGTTTCAGCAATGCAGACAATTAAATGCATTGTAGGCAATGGTGCCATCAGTAAGACAGCCTACACAACAAACAAATTTCCATCAGAGTGTGTACCGACTGTTTTTGACAACTATATGGTCATAGTTATGATTAATGGAGAAAAATTCTACGTACTCTTGGACTTTTTGATACTACAGAGCAAAAGGATTATGAAAGATTACACTGCTGAGTTATATACAGATGATTTTCTAGTCTGCTTTTTAGTCTCTATTCTCATTTGAAAATGTGCCAGAAAAATGGGTACCTGAAATAACTCACCACTGTCCAGACTCATTTTTTGTTTGTTGGGACCCAAATTGATCTCAGAGGTGACCCCTCTATTATTGGGAAATTTGCCAAGAACAAACAGAAGCCTGTTACTCCAGAGACTGCTGAAGAGCTTACTAAAAGGCTGTCAAGTATGTGGAGTGTTCTGCACTCACACAGAAAGGACATAAAAATGCATTTGACAAAGCAATATCAGCTGCCTTGTAGCCTTCAGAACTAAAGAAGAGCCACAGGTATGTGCTGCTATGAACATCTCTCCAGAGTCCTTTTTTCACAGCTGGTGTCATCTCCATACTAAAAGCAATGTTTAAATAAAACTAAAGATTAAAAATTAAAATTTGTTTTTGTATTAATGATAAATGCCCTGCATGTACTCATATGCACTTGTGTGAGATAAGGCCCATAGGTACGGTTGCTTTCCCCCTGTAAATAGTAGTTAATTTTGAGTATTTGTGCATTGTCAGAAAAGTTATCAGTACTAGTTTTTGTTTTGTTGTTTCAAAAAGATATACATGCAAATGTATATATTTTTATTTAAAAGCAAGGTGTCCTTGTGATGACTCTGTAACAAACTAATTTGGGTTGTTGAAGCTGCTTCTGGGTTCTGTTCTGGAGAGTGATTTGGGACATCTAGTTTTTTTCTGAGGGAGGGGTAGTATGTGGGGATTTTTTTTTTATTTAGCCATTTTTTAAAAATTTATTAACAATCAGACTGTCCTTTAGGAGAGAACGATGGAGTGATTCCACATTTCACTTTCTAGATCTAGTTTAGAAAACATATTCCCCACCTGGTGCTCTTTGGAAGGAGTACAGAAAATGCCTTATTTAATAACATACTCCTTTTTGAAAGTTTCCTTTCCTCTCTACCTTTGAGTGGGTCCAGTATTTGATGAAACTCATGAAAGTGAGTGGAACGTCTTATCCCTCCTCTTTTCTAAGATGTACTATATATGTGACTGTGACTTTCAAGGAAATTTGTTAGCAATTTGCTGACATTTTTAGTTAATTTCTAGCTTATTTCACTGATAAATGAGGGAAAATATTGCACCTTTTGAAATATACCAAATGGATTAAGTATGTGTTTAAAACAACATGTATTCCCTGTCAGTCCTTCTTTGTTTTATATGCTTAGCATTGATGTGCAGCTTAGTAGTGTATGATACAGTGTTCTTAGAACACAGCTGAAGACCTAGTATTTGTGAAGGATGGTGCCAAAAGACAGATGTCTGTGGGAAGATTCACATCCTCTTTCAAGTTAGGAGGATGGAGACCTGCTTCATTAAGAAGCTAGGGGTGGGGTGGGGGTGGGGAGAACATTTAAGAACATGGGTACCAGTCAAGGAAATCCCCTTATTTCTGTTTTGCATGAGGAACCATAGAGCAGCCAATAGAGGGTCTCCAGTTTAATAAAAATCATGGAGTCTTAGCATGGAACAGGCTGATGAGTCTCAGAGGGAAGGTGGGGGGGGGTTGGTGGATGGGGAGAGATTAACCAAAGGCTCTATATACATATATGCATAACCCATGGACACAGACAATAGTGTGGTGAAGGCCTGAGGTGAGAAGTGGGTGTGGGGTGGAAGGGGTAAATGGAAAAAAAAGGGGACATCTGTAATATTTTCAACAATAAAAATAAAATAAAAACAACAAAAAACTTCATAAGTTTTAATAGGGATTTTACAAGCTTATTTTGGTCGCAGTTTCCCATTTTTAAAAATGTTTAGTTTACCCGGCAAGCATAGCTCAGCAGTTGACCATCAACCTATGATACAGGAGATGACAGTTCTATTCCCCATCAGAGCATACGCCCGGATTGCGGGCTCAATCCCCTGTGGTGGGCATGCAGGAGGCAGCCAATCAATGACTCTCTCATCATTGATGCTTCTATCTCTCTCCCTCTTACTTCCTCTCTCTGAAATTAATAAAGATATATTTTAAAAAATGTTTAGGTAATCTTGATCACCTTTCCCAAATGCTAATTCTTATATATTCACTAGTGTTGAACCAATGCGTTCTCATGACTTAATACTTTGTATATGCATTCTTTTCAGATGTATTCAACAATAAAAAAAAAAAAAAACCTTAAAAAAATAAAGAGATTTACATATCAAAAGGGAAGAGAAAAGACTTATAATTATAAGTTTTCTAAAGTAATTGCTTTAAAAAAGGGAAGTCAGGACACAGATTCAAGAAGAAGTCTGTCTAAAGTTAGTATAAGTTGATGGAAAGGTTAAGTGGTGTTGGTCAGTTTTTCAGTTAGTTGTCTTTCATGGTAGTCATGATCTTTAAATATTGTGGTATTTATCCTTGGGGATGCACAATTATCTGAAAATAGTAGCTGCTTTGTATGACAATGTAAATTTGGGGGGGACTTGAAGTCCCAGGGCCTAGTTTGTGAGTACAGTGCCAACCATTGATGATTATCTAGTGTGGAAAGGAAGGAAAACTACTGTGAATGAGCAGATGCGTGACTTTTTTCCACATGATCTTCAGAGATGTTCTCTCTTAAGGTTTATATATAGTTATTTATTACACAATCTCTACATGTGGCTCTACATATAAAATATCTATAGATATTTTATAGTTGTGTTACACAAAGAGAATAAGTGGTAAAATTCTATCTCATAATATCTTTAAGTAAAATATAACACAAGATACCTACTTTGAGGAAAAAAATAAAAGAACTTTTATCAAGAAGTATATATTATGAGGGAAGCAAAATTATTTTTCTTTATAATATAGATTCTTGATACAAAATCCATTAGGCATTTTACTATAGGCAGCACTATTTTAGTGTAACATCTCTAAGTCTGGTTTATAGTTGTCTTACAACCTCCCAGAATGGAAATGAAACTTTACAAGAAATTCCAATCGTCTGTAATTATAGGATAAGGATAAACATGGAATATGGCAGAAAACATATATTTGACTTTAATGTGCTGGTTTTGGAGAAAAGGACATCAAATCCACTGAAAGTAAAGAAAAAAGTCAATTACATTTAATAACCAACTATGGATTGTAGTTCATTGCTTAGTATGCAGGTACTCAAGATTTTTGAAAAGAAGCGTGAATCCAAAATAATAGTATAGAAGATTTGTGGTTGAAATACTTTTTATTGCTCTTTTAATATTAGATTGGATGGTGATGTTCTTCAAGAGATTTAATTTGAAGGAAGTGTCTGCTAGTTGATGCTTTTATTCCATAGGCATATACAAGTGTTTTCTTCATTTGCCTGATCTCTAGTTGCAAAATGTTTTGTGAAGCAAGGCCTGATCTCTCCTCATCTCACTTTCGCTTATTTCTTTACTTAACGTTTATTTTTTTATAAGACATTCAGTAAATGTGGATGATGAGGCTGAGAATAACCTTCTTATAAAATTATGCTTATAATTTCACACATTAACAGTTTTAATGAGAAGGTAACAGTTTTTGTTTTGTTTTGAATCTTCTACCACCATATTATTTGAGGATTCATTTAGCAGACCCTCTTCTCTCATCTAGCAAAGGAACTGTAACAACAGAATGAAACTAAAGAAAACTAGAATCAAAATCAACACCAAACATGCAATGCAAATTCTCCTGCACAGGAGACTTACCTCAACCTATCCTGAAGGTTTTTGCTTTTTGTTTTTTGTGGGTTATTTTTCAAAACAGAATTGTAAGTGCTATTAGTGTGTGAAGGCACCATGCTATAAAAACACAGAAAGTAGGTAGCTTAGAGACCATGTTTATTTGTCAGATTTATTTATTGAGGGTGACATTTACAGCCAGAATGGTAAATGTTGCTCCCTCAAAGTTTCTCTGCCTTTTAGAATACTATTAGAGCTAAACATAATTTGAAAATTATAGACCAGAGAGGGAAGATGGTGGCACTGTGAGAAGCAGCAGAGAGTGCCCCACTCCCAGGCACAGAATCAATTTACTCTTAAAATCCTACGTAGCCAGCTTGGAAAAACCTGGCTCCCACCTTCCCAGCCTGCACTGGGAGGACAGACCAGCAGAAGGTGGGATTGGTGTCTGCACAGTAGACTGTCTGAGGGGTGGGCCTGGTGCAACCAGCCAACCAGAGCTGAGAAGGGAGGGCAGAGCTCAGAGCACAGCACCCAACAGGAAAAGGGCTGGTCCAGCTCACGGAGGCTCCAGACACCCCCACAGGGGGCACTCCTGAGGGAGAAAGGAGAACAGCTCACAGGAGGATGTTACAAGAATAGGACTCTCAGGAACTGTTGTTTGGGAACTGGAGGAAAAGCTGAAAACCCCTGCTGAGGGTTGGGCAGGTAAAGGGCTCACCAGAATGTTTTTTAATCAAAACCACTGTACCCAGGTTGCTGAAACAGCCCATACAGAAAAGGCAACAGACTGAAATGAATCTGAAACTGCAGCAGATCAGAGCATGGGGAACTAGAATCAAAGGATAAGGTAGGGACTGAGGAGCTGGCTGTGGAGCAGAGACTAACTCCTTTACAGTGAGTAAATGCCTGACAGCTGAACCTCTATGTAAGAGGAGTGATACCCTGAGCTACAGTAGATGTTCTGCACCCAAAAGTCTCTACAGAAGACTGAAGTAAGACCAGGCAACTATAAAGTTGCAAAATAGCTGAAAAGAGGAGGTGGTCCATGGAGACCCTCATAACAACCATCTACCTAAGGAAACCAGAGCCAAACTTAGACAGCTCCTCACATTGGCAGATACACAAGTACCTCCCAGGAGAACAGAAATCAGCATACAAAACAGTAAGTCACAGACAACATAAGCTGCCTAGAAGAAACTCACCGGACTGTCTTTTTTTTTCCCTTTTTCTGTTTTGTTTGTTTTTGGTTTTGTTTTGTTTGTTTGTTTTTTCTCTTTTTCCCTTAGGAAGAAGAGAAAGGGGAAAAAATTATTTATTTTCTCTTCTTTTTAAGTTTTATAATAATTTTAAAAAATATTTTTAAAACATTTTTTAACTAATTTTTCCCCTTTTTTTAATAAAAGAATTTTGTTTTGCTTAGCTTGTTTTTTGTTTTGATTCTCTGTTTTGTTTTATTTATTTACTTTTTTTTATCCTTGCTTCTACTATCAAGACTTTCTTGATATCCCTGCTTAATGACTGGGACTTTACCATTAAAACTAACAAGTTTATGGCTTTCTTCTATAGTTTCCAACACATCTCTTATCAGACTTCCTTCCTGCTTGGGCTGCCAGAGCCCACCGGCAAAGTCGAACGGTCCTGAGGAAAGGGTGAGGATAGAGAAAAGGCAGACACAAAAAAGATGGGATTGAGAGGACTGCAGCTCATGACTGCTGCAGCCCTGAGTTTATTTTCTCAGCTCAATTTATACAGGCACTGTTGATTTTGCTGAATAGCACCCCACCCCACATTCCTTCAAGGCTGCATGAACGCTCTTTCAGAGTAAACACTCTGCCACCTGCATGAGCTCAGACCTTGGTAACTATCTTTATCTCAGCTTGTAATGGGAACTTTTGGGGAGGATTGAGTCTTTGGCTTCGTATGTGGCTTGACTGTCCCTTAACTCTTCAAGCTGGGGCCAACTTCCTAATAAGCCTTTCTGGAATTTCTGGCTGCAAGCTAAATTAGTACTGCCTTGGTGCCTCAAGGTCTGGGTCAGGGAGCAGGAGAGCAGATCTTCAGCTCATCCAGGCAGCTCCTCCATGCCTGGGGCCACAGCAGCTCCCCACACTGGGCTTTATCTCTTTCTGTCCTCTCGATCCATTGGCATAATTTTTTTTCTTTTTTCTTTTTTATATTTCTTTTGTAGTCCTCACTTCTGTCTTCCTGTCTTTTTGTTCAATTGTTATTTTCTCTAATTCTCTTTATTGTATTTTTTTCTCCTCATTTTCAACTATTATCGTATTCCTATTCTCTCCCTTAATTTTTTGCTGGCCCTTCTTTCAGAATCTTTTCTCTGCCTCTATAAACTCCCAGTAGCTTCCCCATTTTTTACATTTTAGTTTATTTTTTATTTTTTTAAATTTTCATCACTGTTAACAATATAATTCTCTCCCCCAATGTTACTTTTCTTTCTTTTTTTTAAGCTTTGTGTGTGTATGTGTGTTCTCCCTTTACTCTCCCAGTGCTATTTTCACTTGGGTTGTTTTCATTGTGACTGTCAAGATATTTTGTAAGATACTGCTTGTTTCCTGGAAGTTTAGTTGTGTATTGTCCTGCCTTGCCAGCATCCATAGAACAGCTTACATGATGAGGTTGGGCTGAGACACATTTAGCCAACCTGAGAGAAGAGTCCTCCCAAGCACAAGTCAAGAACAAGCTAGACCCAACCACAAGAGGAGAACATAAAGAAATCACAAAAGGGGCACCCACAAGAGGGACACTTCTAGAGCAAAGAGCTCTAGAAAACACAACTTGGGGCTCCACTGGACTTACAAGACAAAATCCCACCCCACAAGACTGGGAGACAGCAAATAAATCTAATATATAGATACAAACACTAAGACCAACCAAAAGGGAAAGACAAAGAAACAACCCCAAATTAAAGAAAAGGAAAAATCACCCAAAAAGTCTTTGATGAGATAGAATTAAGCAAGTTATCAGAAACAGAGTTCAGAATATTGATTATGAAGATGTTCAATGAACTTAATGAGAAAAACAGGGCAATAGAGGATAAGATCGAGGATCTTAGTGAAAACATGAAAAAAGAGATACAAAACATAAACAAAAATCAGACAGAAATAAAGAATGCTATATCTGATATCAAGAATACACTGGAAAGAACTAAAAGCAGGCTTAATGAGGCAGAGGATAGAATAAGTGACTTAGAAGACAAAGTAGAAAAAAATCACTCAATCAGAGCATCAAAAAGAAAAAACACTTAAAAAGCATGAAGACAGTCTCAGGGAGCATTGGGACGACATGAAGTGTAACAATATTTGCATCAGAGGAGTACCAGAGTGGGAAGAAAAGAGCAAAGATAAAGAACTTAGTGAAGGAAATAATGACAGAAAAATTCCCTAGGCTGGTGAGAGAAAAAGCCACACAAGTTCAGGAAGCACAGAGGGTT
Source organism: Miniopterus schreibersii (assembly GCF_964146895.1). NCBI lineage: Eukaryota > Metazoa > Chordata > Mammalia > Chiroptera > Miniopteridae > Miniopterus > Miniopterus schreibersii. Next base: position 24,566,817 of record NC_138118.1, on the reverse strand, counting down.
CCAAACAAGAGTGACCCAAAGAGACCCACTCCAAGACACATCATAATTAAAATGGCAAATGTCAAGGACACAGAGAAAATATTAAGGGCTACAAGAGAGAGACCAGCAGTGACCTACAAGGGAATCTCCATAATGCTAATAACAGACTTCTCAACAGAAACTCTTCAGGCCAGAAGGGAGTGGCATGAAGTTCTCCAAGTAATGAAAAGCAAGAACATGCAACCAAGATTGCTTTATCTAGCTAAGCTATCATTTAAAATTGAAGATGAAATAAAGAGCTTCCCAGCTTTCCAGACAAAAAAAGGCTGAACGGATTCAGTACCACCAAACCAGCATTGCAAGAAATGCTAAAAGGACTGCTCTAAGAAGAGGAAGGAATAGTGAGAGAAAGGTACATCAGCATAAAGAGGAAAACTGACATTAAATAAGTTTATATCAATAGTACCCTTAAATGTAAACAGAATAAATGGTTCAGTCAAGAGACATAGAGTAAGAAAACAGGGACAAGAAAACAGGATAAGAAAACAGGGACCCAAATATATGCTGTCTACAAGGGACCCACCTGAGAGCAAAAGACTCACACAGGCTAAAAGTGAAGGGATGGAATAAAATATTCCATACAAATGGAAAAGAAAAGAAAGCTGGAGTAGCAACACTTATTTCTAACAAAGTTGACTTCAAAATAAAGACCATAACAAGAGACAAAGATTGTCACTACATAATACTAAAGGAATCAATCCAACAGGAGGAAATAACCCTTATAAACATTTATGCACCCAATATAGGAGCACCTAAAAATATAAAAAAATTTCTTCTTGGACTTTAAGGGGGAGATTGACATAAAACAATCATAGTGGGGGACTTTAACACCCCACTGTCAGCATTGGACAGATCAAGACAAAAAATCAACAGGGAAACACAGGCCTTAAATGACTCACTAGACCTAATGGATTTAATTGACATTTACAGAACATTTCATCCCAAAGCAGCAGAATGCACATTCTTTTCAAATGCACATGGAACATTCTCAAAAATAGACCATATGTTAGGGCACAAGACAAGTCTCTACAAATACAAGAAGATTGAAATCATATCAAGTATCTTCTCAGATTACAGTGCCATGAAACTAGAAATCAACCACTATAAAAAACTTAAAAATTTCAAACACATGGAAGCTAAATAGCATGTTATTAAACAATGAATGGGTTACCAATGAGATCAAGGAAGAAATCAAACACTTCATAGAAAAAAATGAAAATGAACAGACAACAACCCAAAATCTCTGGGACACAGTAAAAGCAGTCCTGAGAGGAAAATTCATAGCATTACAGGCCTATCTCAAGAAACAAGGAAAAGATCTAATGAACCATCAACACAGCAACTAAAAGAACTAGAAGAAAAGCAAGAAAAGCCCTGAGGAAGTAAAAAAAAAGAAAATAATAAAGATCAGAGCAGAAATTAATGACATAAGGACTAATAAAACAATACAAAAAAATCAATGAAACCAAGAGCTGGTTCTTTGAAAAGATAAACAAGATTAATATACCTTTAGCCAGACTCACTAAGAAATAAAGAGATAGGACTCAAATCAGTAAAATCAGAAATGAAAGAGGCAATATAACAATTGACCCAAAAGAAATACAAAGGATTGTAAGAAAATATTATGAGCAACTATATGCCAACAAATTGGACAACATGGGGGAAATGCATAAATTCATAGAAGCATACAACCTTCCAAAGCTGAATCAGGAAGAAGCAGAAAACCTGAATAGGCCAATAACAACTAATGAAATGGAAGCAATAATCGAAAAACTCCCAGCAAAAAAAGTCCTGGATCAGATGGATTTACAGGCGAGTTTAACCAAACATTCAAAGAAGAATTAACACCTATTCTATTCAAACTATTCCAGAAAATTCAAAAGGAAACACCCAAACCATTTTTACAAGACCGTCATCATCCTAATCCCAAAACCAGATAAAGATACTACAAAGAAAGAAAATTACAGGCTAATATCCCCAAATGAACATAGATACTAAAATCCTCACTAAAATACTAGCAAACTGGGTCCAGCAATACATTAAAAAGATCATACATCATGACCAAGTGAGATTTATTCCGGGGATGCAAGGCTGGTACAACGTCAGCAGATCAATAAATGTGATACATTACATAAACAAAATGAAGGAAAAAATCATATGATCATATCAATAGGTGCAGAAAAAGCATTCTTCAAAATCCAGCACCCATTTCTGATAAAAACTATCAGCAAAATGATAATAGAGGGATCATACCTCAACATAATAAAGGCCATATATGACAAACCTACAGCCAAAATCATACCCAATGGTCAAAAACTAAAACCACAGGGATGTCCACTTTCACCACTCTTATTCAACATAGTACTGGAAGTCCTAGCAACAGCCATTAGACAGGAAGAAAACCTAAAAGGTAGCTAAATTGGAAAGTAGGAAGTAAAACTGTCATTATTTGCAGGTGACATGATATTGTACATAGAAAATCCTAAAGACTCCTGTGAAAGTACTAATAGATTTGATAAATTTGGCAAGGTAGCTGGACACAAAATCAACATCCAGAAATCAATGGTGTTCTTATACACCAACAATGAACTTTCAGAAAGAGAAACTACAAAAACAATACCATTTACCTTTGCAACTAAAAAAATAATATACCTAGGAATAAACTTAACCAAGGATGTAAAAGACCTCTACATGACACTGAAAAAAAAATATATATATAGGAAGATTTAAACAAGTGGAAGTAATCCATGCTCATGGATTAGAAGAATTAATATCATTAAAATGTCCATACTACCCAAAGCAATTTATAAATTCAATGCAATTCCTATTAAAATACCAATAGCATATTTCACAGACCTAGAACAAATATTTCAAAAATTTATATGGAACCAAAAAAGACCCTGAATAACGGCAGCCATCTTGAGAAAGAAGAACAGAGTGGGAGGGATCACTTTACCAGATGTCAAACTCTATTACAGAGCTATTGTAATCAAAACTGAGTGGTTTTGGTACAACACGCATATAGATCAATGGATCAGAACAGAGACTCTAGAAATAGACCCATGCCATTACTGTCAGTTAATATTTGACAAAGGAGGCAAGAGTATTGAATGGAGTAAGGACAGTCTCTTCAATAAGTGGTGCTGGGAAAATTGGACAGATACATGCAAAAGAATGAAACTAGACCACCAACTTTCTACAAACACAAAAATAAACTCAAAATGGATAAAAGACTTAAATGTAAGTCACAAAACCATAAAAATCCTGGAAGAAAACATAGGCAGTAAAGTCACAGACATCCCAGGTAGTGGAATTGTCACTGTTACATCTCCTAGGGCAAGAGAAACAAAAGAAAAAATAAACATATGGGACTACATCAAACTAAAAAGCTTCTGCACAGCAAAAGAAAACAGCCTCAAAATGAAATGGAACCCCACAGTCTAGAAAATATATTTGCCAAGGACAAATATATTGTATTTGTATATTGTATCTGATAAGGGGCTAATTTCCAAAGTGTACAAAGAACTCATACTACTCAGCAAGAAGAAGACAAACAACCCTATTAAGAAATGGGCAAAGGACCTGAATAGACACTTCTCCAAAGAGGACATACAGATGGCCAAGAGACACATGAGAAAATGCTCAAAGTCACTAATCATTAGAGATGCAAATTAAAAGGACAATGAGGTATCACTTACACCTGTCAGAATGGCTGCCATCAACAAATCAACAAATGACTCTTGCTGGAGAGGATGTGGAGAAATAGGAACCCTAGTACACTGCTGGTGGGAATGCAGACTGGTGCAGCCACTATGGAAAACAGTATGGAGGTTCCTCAAAAAATTAAAAATGGAGCTGCCTTTTGACCCAGTGATCCCACTTCTAGGAATATATCCTAAGAATCCTGAAACACTAATCAGAAAGCCTATATGCACCCCTATATTCATAGCAGCACAGTTTACAACAGCTAAGATCTGGAAACAGCCCAAATGCCCATCAGTAGATGAGTGGATAAAAAAGCTGTGGGACATATACACCATGGAATACTATGCAGCTGTAAAGGAAAAGGATCTCATACCCTTTGGGACAGTATGGATGGACCTGGAGAATATTATGCTAAGTGAAATAAGCCAGGCAGCGAAAGACAAATATCACATAATCTCGCTTATATAGAATAAGTGAGACTCTGTAGAACTTAATAAACTGATGAACAGAATAGATTCAATGACATGGAAGCATAGATCAGTCTGACGAATGTCAGAGGGATGGAGGAGGGTGGGTGGGTGGAGGGGGAGAGAGTAACCAAAGAATTTATATGCATATATGCACAACCCAAGGACAGGAACAGTGGTGGGGAGGGGGACAGGGGAGGGGAATGGGAAGGGGTGGGTTGGGTCATTGGGGACAAAAAGTGACATCTGTTTTATTATTTTATTTTATTATTTTATTTTATATCTTTATTGATTTCAGAGGGAGGAAAGAAGAAGGAGAGAGAGAGATAGAAACATCAATGATGAGAAAGTCATTGATTGAGCTCACAACCCAGGCATGTGACCCGGCTGGGAATCAAACCCCGATCACCTGGATCCTAGGTCGACGCTCAACCACTGAGCCACGCCAGGCCAGGCTGTAATATTTTAAAGAAAAATAAAATTAAAAAAATAAAAATATAATTTATATATATATATGTGTGTGTGTGTGTGTGTGTGTGTGTGTGTATAATCTCCCTAATTTATGGCCAAAAAATGCAGACTAAACAAATCACTCTTTCTAATGGAATGGAATTATGATGAATTATTGGTTGATTATCTCATATTGGGAACCACCACTAAATCTATTTGTAAAAATATCTTTGAAAAAGCAAAGTTGTGCTTTCAATTAATTAAGAAGGCTAGGGTGTGCTTTCAATTAATTAAGGCTAGGTTGGAAACATTATAATTCTCCCCTTATACAAAACATAGCATGATATTTTCTTAATGGTTCATCATTAATTTTCTGAAATTCTTCCTTGTTGCCTATAAAAAAGAAAACTATATAATTAGCGTCAGTTTTATCCTTTTGCATGTGGCAATTTATTTTCTCATTTATTGTGAAGAGTATAATTTCCCCATTGTATATTCTTGTCTCCCCTCTCATAAATTAATTGACAATATATGCATGGGTTTATTTCTGGATTTTCTGTTCTGTTCCATTGTTTCATGGGTCTGTTTTTATGCCAATACCATATTGTTTTGATTACTTATGGTTTTGTAATATAGTTTGAAATCAGGGAGTGTCATGCCTCCAGCTTTGTTCTTTTTTCTCAAGATTGCTTAGTCTATTCAGGATCTTTTCTGCTTTCAGAAAATTTTGAGGATTATTGTTTTCTATTTTTTTTTGAAGAATGGCATTGGAATATTAATGATTGCATCAAATCTGTATGAATATTATTTTATATTTTTACAATATTAATTCTTCTAGCTCATCCATGAACAGGGAATACCTTTCCATTTATTGGCATCTTCTTCAATTTCTTTCATCAATGTCTTACAATTTTCAGTACAGATTTTCCCTCTTTGGTTAATTTTATTCCTGAATATTTTATCCTTTTGATGTAATTGTAAAGGGATGGTTTTCTTAATTTCTCTTCTGATAGCTCATTGGTATATAAAGACACAACTGATTTTTATACACTGATTTTGCATTCTGCAAATTTACTGAATTCATTTCTTAGTTCTAACAGTATTTTGGTGGAGTCTAGTATTTTATTCAAATAATATTATGTATTTGCAAACAGAAACAAGTTTACTTCTTCCTTTCTGATTTGAATTCCTTTTAATTCCATTTGTTGTTTAATTTCTCACTAGGACTTCCAGTGCTGTGTTGAATAGAAGTGGTGAGACTGGCCATTCATGTCTTGTTCTTGATGTTAGAGAAAAGATTTTTAGTATTTCACTGTTGAATAAGGTGTTAGCTATGATTTGTTATATATGGTCCTTATTATATTGAGGTAAGATTCCTCTTTATCCAATTTGTTGAAAGTATTTTCATGAAAGACAATTGAATTTTGTCAAGTGTTTTTTCTGTATCTATTGAGGTGTTCATATAAATTTTATACTTCTTGTTATTGTGGTTTATCACTTTTAAAAAAAAATTTGGAGATGTTGATCCATACTTGTATCCCTGGAATAAATCCCACTTGATCAGGTAGGTGTATGATCCTTTTAGTGTATTGTTGATTTTGGTTGCTAATATTTTGTTGAAGATTTTTACATCTATATTTTTCAGGGATATAGGTCTGCAATTTTCTTTTCTTGGAGTGTCCTTGTCTGAATTTGGTATCTGGCTTTGTTCTGCAAAGTGAATTTGGAAGTGTTCTCTCCTCTTCTATTTTTGGAAACGTTTGAAAAGGATTGGTATTAGTTATTCTTTAAATGTTAGGTAGAAATCACCAGTGACACCATTTGGTCTTGTATGTTTTTTGGGGGGGAAGTTTTTGATTACTGATTCATTACCGATTCATGCTTAGCAATAGATATGTTCAGATTGTCTATTTCTTCATGATTCAGTCTTGGTAGTTTGTATGTTTCTAGGAATTTATCTATTTCTTCCACTTTGTCCAGTTTGTTGACAGAAAATTGTTCATTGTAATCTTTTTATCTTTTATGTATTCCTCTAGTATCAGTTGTAACATCTCCTTTTCCATTTATTATTTTATTTGTTTGAGCCCTCTTTTTTCTTTGTAAGTCTATCAAAAAGGTTTGTGTATTTTGTTTATCTTTTCAAATACACAGCTGCCCTTAGTTCCATTGATCCTTTCTATTGTTTTTTTGTCTGTATTGCATTTATTTTCACTCTAACATGTTATGTTCCTCCTTCCACTACCTTTAGGTTTAGTTTTTTCTTCTTTTTCTAGTTCTTTGAGGTTTAATGTTAGGTTGTTTATTTGTAGTCTTTTTTTTTTTTTTTTAAATATATCTTTGTTCATTTCAGAGAGGAGAGGAAAGGGAGAGAGAGAGATAGAAACATCAATGGTGAGAGTTGTCACTGATTGGCTGCCTCCTGCACGCCCCTGACTGGGGATGGAGCCTGAAACTCAGGCATGTGCCCTGACCAGGGAATCAAACTGCCATCTCCTGAATCATAGGTTGATGCTCAACTACTAAGCCACGCCTGGCTGGTCTTTTTTTTTTTTGTCTTTTTTCTTAATATAGGTTTAGTTAATATTACTTCCCTCTTAGAACTGCTTTTGCTATATCTGACAGATTTTGGTAAGTTGTGTTTTTGTTTCCATTTGTCTCAGATATGTTTTCATTTACCTTTGATTTCTTGTCTGATCCACTGTTGTGCAGGAGCATGTTATTTAAGTTCTACATATTTGTGCAATTTTTCATTTTCTTCTTGTAATTGCTTTCTAGTTTTACACAACTGTGTTCGGAAAAAATACTTGATATGATTTCAGTCTTTCTACATTTATTACAACTTGTTTTGTGGATTAACATATCATCTATCCAGGGAAATATTCCATGTGCACTTGAGAAGAATGTATATTTTGCTATTTTTGGATGGAATGTCCTCAATCTGGGGTTATTTGGTCTGCTAAGGTTACCTGGTTTAATGTGTAGTTTAAGTTCAAAGTTTATTTGTTTTTTACTTCTGCCTGGATGATCTATTGATTGTTGAAAATAGCATATTAAAGTCCCCTGTAATTGTTTTGGTGTCTATTTCTACCTTAAGATCTGTTAATATTTGCTTTGTATATTTAGGTGCTCCTATTTTGGGTGCATAAATGCAATTGTTATATCCTCTTGAAAACTGAACCCTTTATCATTATATATGACCTTCTTTTCCTTTAACTATTAGCTTTCAGAACTAGGTACTGTATTTTGTATCCTCATACCCCTAGTGAGTGTCTTAAAAGTTAGGAGCTAGATGTGGGGTTCTTCACTCCTCAGGGAACAGCTAGGAGTTGAGGATTCCCTCCTGATTGTATGGCGTTGTGTTGGGATTAGGGTTTGTAATGAGAGTGTGTCTCAGCCTTCCCTGCTTATTTCTATTTGGATATTTTCTCATTCATCTGATGTGTAGTTCAGCTAGTTCCTGGATCTCTTTCAGAGGGAATTACTTTGTGTATAGCTTTACATTTGTGCATCCCTGTGAGGAAGAAAGCTGAGAAGCCTTCTGTGTCTCCATTTGGTCAACTTAGAATCGATATAAATTTAGAAGCAAATGAAAACTATTGAAAAACATCTTTTTTAAAAAGCAAATTACCTTATGGTTGTTTATTTATTAACCAAATGTATACTACCAAAATACTGACAACTGTGGGCGTTGCTTAAAGAACAAAAAGTCATTATTTGTTTTTTTCAGGAGAGATAATTTGTATTTATTTGTTGAAAGGAAAATAAAATCATACAAGCTGGAATTTGGGGGAGAATGATAGGTGAATGATCCTTCTTTCCAAATCTCACAAAACCTTATTCTAGCATGTACAGTTGCTAAATCATTATTCAATGCATGAGCATGAGCAACAGATGCAGATATTCTTACTGAGTAATGGGTTATGGTTATATTTTTGGTGCTTTTTGTGTGGAAACTACACAACTATTTATGTTGTCATGACAAGGGTACTGTGGTGTGATAAAGAGATATAGAGCTACTGCTTCTTGGCTATCCTTTCTGCCTTATCTCTGTGCAAATCTTTTATTGCACTGCTCTCCCACCTGTATCCTCCACTCCCTGACATAATACGTCCCTTAATGCGTGAACTGGAGGTATTTGAATATTTTCTTTTTTCTCCTTTATCATGTAGCATTTCAGATTAGGTTTTGCTCTCTGATTATCAGATGCAATAGCACCAGTAAAAGTATTATGTCTCTTTCATACGTATCTGGGCACTATCTCTTGTTCCTCTAGGTTGTTGTTTTTGTTTTTGTTTTTGTTTACTTTTGCTAGTTTATTTGGGGAATATTTGGGGGTTTTTGGATTTACTATTTAGGAAATTAATTTGAAAAGACTGAAGAAGCAAATAACTTGGGTCAAGGAAGCCAGTAAGGTCGTTTTGCTTTCTTTGCTTTAAGTGCACAGCAAGTCCTCAAATATCATTGTTTTCTTCACAGTCATTTTCTTATAACATTGATGAGATGCTGTAGGGAATTGTTTATGTCAATTAGCCTATGGTAAAATCTATTTTGTTATATGTTGTTTGTCACAGTTTCAAGAACTTATCAGCATGTTAAGTAAGGACTTACTGCACTTTTGCTTAATTTCATTTTGACTCTTACCCACTGGAAAATTTGAGTTGGTAGCTTAAATTTATGTGCTCAGATTTTTGATCTGTAAAATGAAATAAGTCCTGTAAAGTGTTCGGCAAAGTATCTTGCACATATAAGGTACAGCAGGTCCTCAAATAATGCCTTTTTGCTCAATGTTGTTTTATTATAATGTTGATGAGAGAGAGAAAAAATTGACCCCCAGCAAAGGCTACTATCTGTGTGGAATTTGCACGTTTTCCCTATGTCTGTATCTCTTTTTTGTGGGGGGGACTCCATTTACCACCCACATCCTAAAGATTTGCATTTTAGGTTCATTGGCATGTCTAAATTGTCCCAATATGAGTGTGTGTGTGTGTGGTGTGTGTGTGTGTGAGCGGCCCTGATATGGAAGGATGTCTTGTCCAGGAGTGGTCCCCATCTTGTGCCCTGAGCTGCCTACCTGGTTAGACTTCGACCAACCACAGCTCTGAACTGGCATAAGTCAGTTGCAAAATAATCATCTTATTTGTTTTTATTAATATTTCTTAAATATATGTATAGCTCACATTTATTTCAATTTTTAATGTTAGAAGTGTTTTGAGTCTTTTAGTTTGGTGATGTTTCTGTGATCAGAAATATGCCATAGAAACTTATCTTGTTTATACCAATTAGCTTATTGTAAAACTGGTTTCCTTATACTGTACATTGTTTCTCTTTAAGTTGCAGTTTCCAAGAACCCCTTAAGGACCTTCAGTGAGGCCGTATTGTATACAACAGCAATTTTCAACCTTTTTCATCTCATGGCACACAAACTAATTACTGAAATTCTGCAGCATATCAAAAAAGATATATTTTTGCCAATCTGACCAAAAAATGTATAATTTTGATTCACACTGGACAGCAATTGTGTTGGCTGTTGTCATTTTTTATATGACAATCTAAGAGAGAAGTCAGTACCCCTTACTGAATTCGTATTGTATGTGTGTGTGTTGTTGTTGTTTTTCTTTCATTATTGCAAAATAAATTTATTTGAAGATAAACTGTTTTGTAAAAGGTCAGAAGCAATTTGAAATCCCATATTCAACTTGTCTCACAGAAAGATTTAATTTCAAGTAGCGCAATTTTGTGTCTGCTTTTTTAAATTTTTAAAATATGTCTGTTGATTTCAGAGAGAGGAAGGGAGAGGAAGAGAGAGACAGAAACATCAGTGATGAGAGAGAGTTATTGATCAGCTACTTCATGTAGGATCCCCAGCGAACCCACAGCCAGGGCATGTGCCCTGACCGGGAATTGAACAGCTACCTCATGGATCATAGGTCCATGCTCAGTCACTGGACCATGCCGACCAAGCTGTGTCTTCTTTTGATCTGAACATTCTTGAGTCAGGAAACAGCTAGCTGTTTGCACAACACAATATCTTACTCCAGCACCAGTGGACCCACAGCTTCAGGCTTGAACTCCACAGTCCTGTAGCCCTCAGTCTCGTGAGGTCCTAGATCCAGCCGTTGTGGCCACTGGCTCTGACAACATGGACAAGTCCCAGCATCCTGGCCCTTCCTTTCTCTGGTACCTCCCAAAATCATGAGATACAAACCAATACTGGCGCACCACTGAGGTAGGGGTATCTGCCCAGTTGCCTGGAGGAAACCAGATGGACTCCTGCCTGACAATGTGTTGACATGGTGGGCTGGGCGGTCCTTGTGACCCCTGGCAGGAGGCTAACCAAGGGGCTTGAGCAGGTGGCCTTACTAGGGCCTTACTTGACTGCCCAGCAAGGAACAAAGGAAGCTCATGGGTGTGGCTACTCCTGCCCAAATAGTGGGAGCTTTGTAAGAGTCCTGGCAACAGCTTGCAGGAAGGGCCAGTCATCATTCAGAGCAGTGTGCAGGGCCTGGTGGCGGCTGCCATCACCATTTGGGAGCACCTGTTGTCTGGCTGGGTGAAACAGCAGTCCATGCCTGCTTACCAGGTGCTGTCTTCCCACTCGCTCTTTTTCTTCTTGGCCTTGGTGCCAGAGAGCCTCCCTTGGCCTGAAGTCCGTGTGTGCAGACAGCAGGTCCTGCTGCTTGGCTGTTGGGCAGGAGCACCAGAGCTCATTGAATATTTTCTGCAAGTTCTTCCCCAAGCAGGTTCTGGCAGCTCTTGTTATATTGGGCTGCGGAGATTATTCTCTGTCTAAATTCTGGCAAGTGACTCTTGAACTCACTGAAGTGGGCTTTGTCACTGCAGGAAGTCCTGGATGGGCTGGATGAGCTTCAGGTTCTTCTCCCAGAGATTCTCGGGGTCCAGGTAGGCCTGGGACGCTGTTGTCAGCCTGAATGCTTTTGTGGTGATGGTAATGTTGGGGACACAGGCTGGGTGGGGGCTGAGCAGGCTGGAGAAGCCTTGCTAACTTGGGGTACTAAACCCAGCAGAGGTGGGGGTAGAGTGGCCCTTAGGAACACCGCAGTGCCAAAGCATGGGGGAGGGGGCGTCCTGGGCAAGAAGGGTGCTAGGTGCTGGGAAGTCTCCCTGGGACATGGGGAAGCAGAGGGACCCCAGGGGCTATGGGAGCGCAGAGGGTCCCTTGGGGAAACTCTCAGAGGCAGAGCAGGAGGGGGTGGCGATAGGGGTGGGGGTTGACCATGACAGCGGCTGGCCATTTGGCTTTGCCTGTGGGGGCCCTGGGATGGACATAGCTGTTCAGGCCCTGGGGTCCCATCTTTTTCAAGGAGCAGTGGCAATGGTGATGCGGCACCTAGTTTCTCAGAACCCACCTTTTTATTTTTGCTGACTTTGGTGAAGGCTCCTAGGGTCCCCACACCCTTGAATCCTTCTTGAGCCTGCTGCCCTCCTCCCCATCCTCATTCTTGCATGGTCCTCATTCCTCTGTGTCTCTTGCTGCTGCTTCAAAGCTGCTGAGGCCCTGATAGCAGGTACCTCTTCTCAATCTTCTTCTCTCTTGTACCTCCAGCTTGCTTGGTGCCTCTTCTGAGCTCCTTGGCCACTGGCCTGGCCTGCTGGGCCCTTGCGATTGTACCTGTCCACCTGATGATCCCTTTGTGAGTACTGTGCACGTAGCTGACTTGCCTGTTGATCTGGAGGTTCTGTGGGGCCTGAGAGCAGCTCTGGCTGTGGCAGGCTGTCCTGTGGACCCTGAGGTCCATATCTATAGGTACAGAAGGCATGGGAGAACTACTTGATGTACTGCAGGGAATGAGTCTCCCAGAAGTGCTCACGCAGATAAGCAGTCCCCGTAGTAGTCCTGGACTAGCCTGTATAACAGGAGTGGCAGAAGTAGTGGTTTCATGCAGGTGCTTTGGCAGCTCAGCCTGGTCGAGGCAGCTCTCTTTTCAGAACTTCCAGAGCAGGTGCTGGTGGAGCTACATGTCCTGGGATCTCCCAGCCTGTGGTGTGGCACCAGGTGCTTGTGTGAGTACCACTTGCGCTCATATGGGTGGGGTGTTTGAGGCACAAGGGGCGTATGCAGCAGAAGAGCTCATGCTGTTTCCACATAGTCTGCTGCAGGTTCTGAAGAGGCCAAAAGGTGGCAGCTCAGGGCACCTTGAGCACTTGTGCTGCAGCAGCTACTGTACAAGGCAGACATTCTCCCGTCAGCAAAGTAGATACATATACTTCTCACGCTGCAGCTGGTGGATGGGGATTGTGGCCAAGTCGGCTCCTGAAGACCAATTGGCACAGCTTCTCCAGGCACAGTATCACTGTTTGCACAGCACTCATATCTATCTTGGTTGAGCAGTGGTAGGGAGCATACCTGGTGGTCCCAGCGGTCCAGCGCAGTGGCCTCCAGGTCTCCTCAGCACAGTGTTCAGCTAAGGCTGCCTTGCTCTGGGCTGCTGGTCCTCTCCAGGCCTGCCGGGCAAGGTCACTGCCCCAGGTATTGCATGTTTTAAAAATTCTTGAAGGCACACTAGTTAAAAATCTCTGGTATATAGTGTGTGCTAACTCTGTTTCAGTTGTTTGTAAAATTTCAACGTAGTCTACTGCCTTAATGGGCAGGGAGCAAGACTTGCTATGTGTTGAATCACTCATCACTGTACATTTATGTATCATTCATTAAGGAATGAATTCTCCAGCTGAATTATAGTATTTTAAGAATGGTAATTAAGACAACCTACAGCCCTGCCAGCATGGCTCAGCAGTTGAGCATCTACCTATGATCTAGGAGATCCCCTTTCCATTCCCAGTCAAGGCACATGCCAGGGTTGCAGGCACATGCTAGAGGGCGTGCCAGAGGCAGCTGATCAATGACTCTCTCATCATTGGTATTTCTCTCTCTCTCCTTCTCCTTTCCTCTCTCTGAAATCAATAAAGACTTTTTTTTTAAAAGACAACCTAGAGAAGATTACTGGTCACATATTATATGTATCATATTGAATTAAGTGCCAGAGCCCTTTAACTGCATTCTCAAGCGGTAGACACTCTAACTGCAGAAAGAAATCAAGGGTAAGCGGAAGCAAGAACAAGTATAATGTCCAGCCAGGATCACAAAATTGTTTCTCTATTATTAACTCTGTTTCCGTGAGGAAATCTGTTAATGTTTTGATTCTCTCTTTTTCATATCTACAGTGAGAATTACAACTCCTCCTTAACTTACAGCAGATTTAAATTCGAAGCGGAAATGAAACAATAAGGTGATACCCTTTTGAAAACTGCTAAATACTGTACCAGCATCTAACTTGTATAAGCCAGAAATATAATCTTCATTAGAGAAGGAGTAGAGCAGCATGAGAAGGAACAATCAGAAATTTGGGAAAGAAAGGGGAGGATTAAACTTCATGTCCCACACTCTTCCAGAAGGTTGCAGAACTAGAAAGCTGAGAGAAAAGGTGCTTGTCTCCAATGCCAGGAGGAAGGGCCTGAAATCTGGAGAAGATCCCAGAGTACAGTTTGCCCTGCTATATGATGCAGGTGACCTAATGGACTGGACTCAATTTTTCTCTATAGGGAAAAGACATTTAGTTTGCTGAGAGCATCATAATGAGAAATTCTAAAGCATATTTATAATGATACTTGAGGAAAGGAAAAAACAATCTATTTTATATTTTTATGAACATGGGGTAACAACATAGGTGTTTTATCGTGTTAATTAGATGCTGGGATGCAGCCTGTGTGTTGTTAGCATCAAGGTTTATAGCAGAAGCAGCAGCTGCTTCTGTCTGTGAGGATCCCTCCAAGTCACTGAGTTTATATCTGGTATCCCAGTGAGCTCTTCCAATCCTTTGGGTTAATTATTTAATTCTAATCTAATCTCTGGAGCCTACCCCATTGCCTTTGACCAAGCAACCATCTAATTTGACAGCCATCATTTGACTTTGTTGCCTATTGGGCTCTTTCCTATGGTGTTTACTCTCTATGTCATGGGTTTGGTTTGCTCGCATACTCTATGGATTTGATGTCCTTGCCTCAAATAAAGACATCTCAAAATTTGGCAGGAAGCACTTTCAGTTTAGAGATTAAGTGTCTATGAGAAGGATGAGACAGGTAATTGTCATCTCTTGGTAGGAAATGAGCACTTTTAGGAAAAGCTAACAGGTCCTTTGGCACCATGTAAAGGTACTGAGGGAGCTGGCCAGGTAATAATGCAAGTCACTACACCTGAGTAGTTAACAATACGTTGGCTTGCGAAGTCGCCTGTATTTGATTTAGTTCTCAAAAATGCTGGTTTGGATCTGTACTTATTTCTTCCTTATAAACTTATGAAGCTCTGTTATTCTTTTACTTTTTCTTTTATTTTGTGTGAAATAGAAGACAGTGTTAACTGATGCTTGTAAACACTTTCTCATATCTAAAAATCTGTGAAGAGAGGAGTATGCACAAGAAGAAAACACATTACTATTTTATTTTACTGTGGTAAAAGACTTTACATGAGATCTCCCTCTTAACATGTTTATTATTAGTGTACAATACAGTATTATTATCTATAGGCATAATATTGAACAGTAAACCTCTAAAATTTATTTATTTTGTCTGACTAAAATTTTATACTCCTTGACACTTTGCTTTAGTGGCTATTTTGAGTGATTTCCCATAGAAAACTAACATATCAGGGTTACTTCTTGTAGCGGCAAGGGGCTATGTCTTAAGTGGACACAGAATTTGGAGGTTGAATATGTATTCACCATGCACACTTGAGATGGAGTTGAGGCAACAAAACACTATTTATTGGAGCACTAAGTGAAACAGACAGAGTAAAGCAAAATGAGACAAAGGGTAGAACAAAGTAAGGCAAAGAGTAAAGCCAGTCCTTACCTCCCAAAGAGTGTTTCCAAGACACAGGGGAATTGAGGCAGCACCTTGGCTTCAGGTGTGTAGGGCTAGCGTCTCCCCAGCAGAGAATTCCTTCTAGGGCCCCTTGGGAAGCTGTTTTTATAGGGTTTCTTATAAGTACTTGATTTATGGAGTTTCAACAGCTCTATGCCATATATGAGGTTTCTATAGCAGCAGGGCAACCTACGTGTGGTTACCAAAACCATGGAGGGGTGCAGAACATTTATAGAACACAGCAAGTGGAAGGCACAAAGGGGGACCTACTTCCTTTTGTATTTACTTAACACTTCTGTCCATCATATATTCTTTTATAGTCATATTTTCAAGCAGAAGAGTGTTGTTCTTAAAAAAATCAATTAAAGTATATGACTATAAGTTAAAATGAAAACAGAGAAAAAATGAACAAAGAATAAGGATAGATTGGGAAAATTGGGAGTGAAAAAGTCATTTATATTCTCTTGCCCATATATTTTTCTCTAGACTCTGTCCTAAGTGGTAAGTTTAATGGAAATATCTACTCAGAATTTCTAGTTTCAGTATTATAACTAAACAAAAATTTTGAGAGAACCTGCTGTTGTATAAAAAAATTAAACCCTATGTTAGACAGTTTTTAAAGATTTACTGTGGTGGTTAATTTTATGTGTCAACTTGATTAGGCTATGCTACCTAGTTGATTGCCAGTTCTTAGGGGCAAATACTAATATATGTGTCTTTGTAAAGGCATTTTTTTTAGATGTGATTAACACTTAAAATTAGTTGACTTTAAGTAACACACATTGCCTTCCATAATGAGTGTGAGACTTAAATAATCAGTTGAAAGTTTTAAGAATAAAAGCATGTTTCCTGAAGAAGATATTCTGCAAAATAGAAACTCTGCCTGGGTTTCCAGCCTGCTGGTTTGCCCTACACATTTTGGACTCACCAGCACCCACAAAACTGTGTGAGCCATATTCCTTTTTTGTGAAATATTTTTTAATTGATTTTTAGAGAGAGAGAAAGGGAGAAAGAGAGAGAGAGAGAAACAAACATTGATGTGAGAGTATAACATCAATTGGCTGCCCCCTGCACAACCCCTACTGTGGATTGAGCTCTGAACATGGGCATGTGCCCTGACCAGGAATTGAACAGGCAACCTTTCAGTGCACAGGACAATGCCCAAGCAACTGATCCACATGGGCCAGGGAACCATATTACTTATCTATCTGTCTATCTATCATCTCTCTATCTAATCTATCTATCATCTATCATCTATCTATCTATCTATCATCTATCTATCTATCTATCTATCTATCTATCTATCTATCTATCTATCATCTATCATCTATCTATCTATCATCTATATCTATCTATCTATCTATCTATCTATCTATCTATCTATCTATCTATCTATCTATCATCTATCTATCTATCTATCATCTATCTATCTATCTATCATCTGTCATCTATCTATCTATCTATCTATCTATCTATCTATCTATCTATCTATCTATCATCTATCATCTATCTATCATCTATCTATCATCATCTATCTATCTATATCTATCATCTATCTATATCTATCTATCTATCTAATCTATCTATCATCTATCTATCATCTATCTATCTATCTATCTATCTATCTATCTATCTATCATCTATCTATCTATCTATCTATCATCTATCTATCATCTATCTATCTATCTATCATCTATCTATCATCTATCTATCTATCATCTATCTATCATCTATCTATCTATCTATCATATATCTATCTATCTATCTATCTATCTATCATCTATATCTATCTATCATCTATCTATCTATCTATCTATCATCTATCTATCTATCTATCTATCATCTATCTATCTATCATCTATCTATCTATCTATCTATCTATCTATCTATCTATCTATCTATCATCTATCTATCTATCTATCATCTATTATCTATCTATCTATCTATCTATCTATCTATCTATCTATCTATCATCTATCTATCATCTATCTATCATCTATCATCTATATCTATCTATCATCTATCTCTATCTATCTATATCTATCATCTATCTATCTATCTATCTATCATCTATCTATCTATCTATCTATCTATCTATCTATCTATCTATATCTATCTATCATCTATCTATATCTATATCTATCTACATAATCTATCATCTATCATCTATCTCTATCATCTATCTCATCTATCTGTATCTACCTATCTATATTTATCTATCATCTATCTATCATCTATCATCATCTATATCTATCATCTATCATCTATCTATCATCTATCATCTATCTATCATCTATCTATCTATATCTATCTATCATCTATCATCTATCTATATCTATCTATCATCTATCTATCATCTATCATCTATCTATCATCTATCATCTATCAATTTATCTATCATCTGTCTATCTATTCTCCCTTATTGGTTTTGTTTCTCTGTCGAACCTTTCCCCAGCATAACAAACAGAATAAAAATAAATAAACATGACTGAGCTGGGCACGTTGTGAATCAAAATTGGGGTTTCAAAGCCAGGGGTTGAATTTGTTGGCCCAGATCCACAGCCTGGTTATCAGCACCTGGTGATCAAAACATGCTGTAGAATCTTCTAAATTGTTAAGCAATGAATCATTATCTTTTATTTCTTTTTAGTTTTCTTAGCACATACTAAATAAAGCAACTGTGATGATATATTGTACTGCCAGTAAAGCAATTTAACTTTAAATATCTTAGGGCCAGGGAAAATATTTATATATTTTTTCACTCTTAGAAACAAGCATAGCCTCTGCCTATAATTGCTGTTTCATAACTATATTTTTAAATATCTTTAGTATATGCTGGCCTCTGATTTCATGTATACTATATATAATGCAAAAGGCTGGTGGTAGCCCTAAGTTATACAATGGCACATTTGAAAGTAGCTCCATTATATAACAAATTCCATTTAATGGAGTTCTTTTTAAGTTGATCACTGTAATTTTCAACTTCAATTGCAAACAAATAAAAGCATGCCCGCTAAATGAATTTGTGTAGTTTCTTATAAGCATAGAAAGGATTAAGAGGTGCATTCTACTTTTCTTTATTTTTTTAACACCACAATGCTTTTTCACTGGCTGCATATTATTTTCTTAGGCAAAGGATAAGAAAATTGAGGATTTTAACAAATATCCTGGCAGTAAGGGAGGGAAAGTGACCTAAGTGGACTTACCTAGTCACTTCAAATTTGGAAGACTTTATATTTTTTTAAATGATGAAATGTCCCTTTTGGTCTGTCTTTGAATTTGGACTGTAAGCTTTCTTACTTGTCTTTTAAATTGAATATTTATAGTCAATTTTGTGTCAAACTCTGAGAATTACAGGCCTGGAGGGCTTGGAAAACAACATCGCCTGTCTCCATTTTAAAACACACTGAAGGCTCTCAAAGAAACCTTGACTTTCTGTCTGATTTTTCTTTCATCCTGTGTAGATTTTTTTATTCCTATTAAGTCTTCTAATTTTTTTTTATTGTGTTTGCTGTGACTTCCTTTCTCTGGACAATGTCATAAATTTGTTTGGTGTTTTTCTTGTTTTGCTTATCCTTTATTTTTTCTATTCCTTTCTCTGCTTCCTCTTTTCCTCCGTACCCTAAGGCCTCTTAGAGATCATAATCACTATTGTAAACCTGAGGATTACCTTTTCTTTATTTTGCAAAATTTCAAGCCTCAGACAAACTTCCTGTTGTTCCCACAGCTGATCCACAGATGTTCTTCAGCTGCCAGATGACAGACAGTATTTTTGAAGAGCAGGGAGGTCCACTCAGTCTCTGAATGTGTAAACCTCTCACAAACTGTTATAGGATAGTAAGAAGCTAGGAAAATTTCAGGGCAAGCAGAATAGGGAAACTATGACAGATACTTAAATAGCAGTTGGCAGCCACCTAGTAAAGTCTATCTTCCCTAAACCAAGGAAACTTAAGAGTAAATGGTTTGTACTTCTCCTTCCCAACCAGAAGGTAAATAGCTTAAATCATCCTACTCAAGGAGACAGATAACAGAAATCCAGTTAGTGCCATTTGCCAACCACACACTAGACAGCAAATTAAGAGAGTAAATCTCATAACGCTGATGAATATTCTATTAATCTGCCCCTAAGACTGGTATACTCGTCTTACATGAGACTAATTCACACAGAGACCAAATTGACCATTTGGAGATTTATTAGCTGGTCACTGCGAGCCGGCAACTGTTCTAAACAAACTTGCAGCCCCGAACAGTCTTCACAGGGAGAATATAAAACAAAAAACATATCCTGGTTGGGAAAGGGGAGCAGGTGGGGGACTAGCAAAAAGGCATACAGAAGCTATGATAAGTGTTAATTAACCTTCTTTGGTTAGCTATCCCCTGGAATTTTGTGGGCATAAATCTTTTACAAAGAGCCAGGGGAAGGGAAAAGGTCATTGTTTTCTACCAGATTTTGTTGCTCTTGCTTATCTTCGAAGTAGTGATTGTAAGGGTAGAAAATAGTAGTGCTAAAATGGGAGTGCTATACTTCTATACTTCAAGACCTCCCCTAAATGCCCAGCCTTTAAAACCCCTGAAAATGAAGGCCTCAGTGCACTCTCCCTCCAGGGATCATGACTGTGCCATTCCCTTCACCCTTTCTTTCCCCCACAGGCACATATCTCTCAAACTCCAAGGGACCCCACAAGACTTGCAGCCAGGAGAGAAATGGGGAGTGGCAGCTCATCCTGGGTTAACCCCCTGAACCTGTCTCCAAGGCCCCCTTCTCTCTCTGACTTCTCAGTGAGCAAAGCAGCCAAGCCTTGGCTCTCCTGTTGCTTCTGCTATGCATCTTCCCTGTTTCACTGCCCTAAGTATATTTTTGCTGCAGTCAATAAATTCTTGCTTGCTTTTCCATACTTTGTCTCTTGATTGAAATCTTTCCTGCAAGAAGACAAGAACTATGGTCTCCTCATCTTGCCAGTAACATCTCTTTGGTCCAGTGACCACTTCTCCCTGCTAACAAAACCACTTAATTTTGAGGGGTGAGCTGAACTCAGGGTGTGGGAAATACATTGCCTCCCTCATGTTTAACCCAAGGGTTTTTCTTGTTAGGACATTGGAAGAAGAAATGAGAAGGGATATGTTATTATCAAGCACCTATCTTTGACAGTTTGTTGATTATAGGAAGAAATTGCTGCAATTTAATAAAAGTTTGTTCTTAAGCCCTAGCTGGTTTGGGTCAGTGGTTAAAGCATTGGTCTATGGACTGAAGGGTCTTAGGTTTTATTCTGGCCAAGGGCACATATCTCAGTTGCAGGCTCAATCCCCTGCCCCAGTCTGGGTACTCGTGGGGGTAAGCAACAAGTTGATGTGTCTCTTTCACATCAATGTCTCTCTCTCTCTCCCTTACACTCTCTCTAGAAGCTGAAAAATAGTAGAAAAAAATCCCTGGGTGAGGATTAAAAAAAATAATAAGTTTGCTCTTAAAATTTAAATTTCTCCAGTTTATATGATGTATTTTTATAGTTCATATCAGAAAGGAGCACTTATTCCAAAAATCTTTGATTCCAAAATTTCTCTTAATTTGAGATAAATTTGTTTTATTTTTTCTTCCATTTTTTCCCTTCCTTTTTATACTGTTTTCCAGTCTTACTTCACTACTGAATAACTATTAAGTAATTTAATTGTTTTTGTTTTTGTTTTTTTTAAAAAAAAAAAAAAAACCTTCTGAGAAAGGTGAAATAACTTATTCTAAAAAAAATTCCTTAAATAAGTCTCTTCCCTAATTAACTCTCAAATGCCCTTACTACCTTGCATTATATTACATACTTGTTAGCAAGTCCATGTTCCACCCTAAACTGTGAGTTCATCAAAGACAAAAACTCTATTTTAGTCACTTTTCTGTTCCCAGGATGTCCAGTGCAGCATCTGATACTATCTGTTTTCATTGAATAATAGACTGACTGTATGTATGAAAAGATCAATGTGTGTCAGATACAGCACAGCCTGGGCTCTGAGGGGGAAATCAGCATGAATGCAAGAACACTGCTTTGACTGGAACAGAAGATGAGTTTTGACTTGCAGGGGCAAGTAAAGTGAACACATCCAACAGGTTGGGTGGTGGGAACCTCATGAGCTATGCTATTGAATTTGGACTTCAATTCGTAAAGTGTTAGTCTGGTAGAAGTCCTTAAATACAAAGATTGTATGATCAAACTATTATCCAGACAAGGAGAAAAGTTTTTGTAACTGGATAATTCTGTCCATAATCAATGTCTTGCTACACACTTAGTAGAAAAATTCCCTGGAACCAAAGAGGATCTTGCCATTTGGGGAGCTGTCTGTCTGCTAACCTGTGACATGAAGTCATCAGAACCCAGCAGTTGTCTATCAGAAACAAGGTGGATAATAAAAATTGGTTATGTACAAAGTGTTGTTGAACAAAACTTTCACCGGAAGGGCTCCATGCAGGCTAATTTAAAAATGGAAAACTGATTTTTTTTTTTTAACTTTAACTTGCAAAAAAATTTTTTTTGAGGAATAAAATGATAAAAAGCAAAAAAAAAATCTTATACCAGAATGTGCACAGGATCCGGGAATAAGAATGAAAATTTTAATTGCTTTCAGTTGTTTGTTTATGAAAAAACTTACCAATGCTTCATTTTACTATGTGTTCAGTTATGCAAGTGGATTGTTTTCTATAAAATACTATAATTCTTAAACAGTGAAATTAAATATTCTTCCATAAGTTTTTTGTGTTTTTTTTCTTAGAAAACAATTTCTTCAGCTGGCATATTGCAAGAAGCAGGTTATGTTTGCAAATAAGTATTTATTGAACAAATGACATTTAATTGAAGAGTGGAACAAGTGGGCTAAGTTCTGAGCTAATGATGTCACCTACTTTCTCTAGTATTTTAAAGATGACACTTCTATTTTAAAACACATAATTTTTATCTTTACTTCTTCATTTCTTTCCTTTTCTGTTTCCTTGTTTATAGTGCATGGTTTAAGTTATCCTTTTTTTTAAAAGTACCATTCAGTGAGAGTCCTTTTTATTTTTATTTTTTGTTAATCCTCACTCGAGGATATTTTTTCCATTGATTTTTAGAAAGAATGGAAGGAAGGGGGGAGAAGGAGAGAAAGAGAGAAACATTGATGTGAGAGAAACACATCAATTGGTTGCCTCCCCGCACATTCCTCAACTGGAGCCAGGGGTTGAACCTGCAACCCAGGTACATGCCCTTGATGGAGACTCAAACCCACAACCCTTCATTGAGTGGGATGACCCTCTAATCACTGAGCCACATTGGCAGGGGTAATGAGAGTCTTTTGAGAGTCATTGTGCCAAGTTCTCAGGATACACAAATGAATATATCTTTCCTCCAATAGCTCATAGTTTAATAGTGTAGACAAGTGGACAACATCCATCCTCAATTTTAAACATATTGTGGGCTTTAAGCATATTTTAACAAAGATGTGGATTAATTGGGACAATTATAAATCCCTGGCTGAAAAAGGATCCTAATATGTGTGTTCATGTGTGTGTGTGGGTGTGTGTATGTGTGTGTGGGTATAAATAACTCCAAATAATCCAAAATCTTTATTTTTCCTATTCATTTGTTTCTAATTAATTTGGTACTTTTAGAGTCTAGGTGAGAATACTTGTAATACAATGAATACTTCATCAAATAAGTGTTACTATCACAAGAATTTTTATATTAAAATTTTTACAATAATTTTTATTATAAAATGAGAAATATATTCTTGAAGTATGTGTGGAAGAATTATCACAAATTGTACTTATGAAAGCAAAGGACAATTAAAGAATCCCCATGGAGCCACCCGAGCTTTAATGAAATCAGCTGGGCAGGGGAGCTGTGTGGCGCTGACTTTGTGTCCCTCCTGCTGGGTGCCTTGGTGCGGGGGCAGTGGGACCTTGCAAGGCAGATTCTCTGCTTGTGTGTTGCTTGGTACCTTTTTAAGTTTTTGATACCTGAACTGGCTTCCACCTTCCTGGCATGCAGTGGGTGGTTAAACCAGAAGAAGCTAGGATTGGTGCCTGCATAGTAGAGTGTTTGAGCAGCACACCTGGTGTGACCAGCCAACCAGATCTGGGAAGGAAGTGGCAGAGCACACCTGCCTCTCTTAAAACCTGGGAGCACCACCCCCAACAAGAAAGGGGTTGGTCCAGCTCACTGAAGCCCCAGATACACTCTGCAGGGCACAGTCATGAGGGGCAAGAGAGAACAGCTCACAGGAGCACATTACAATGATAAGACTCTAAGGGACTATTGTTTGGGAACTGGAGGAAAAGCTGAGAATTCCTGCTGGGGGCTGGGCAGTTAAAAGGCTCACTGGAATGTTTTTAAATCAAACCCAGTGAGCCCAGACTGCTGAAACTGCCCATGTAGAAAAGGCAACAGGCTGAAGTCAATCTGAAACTGCAGCAGGCCAGTGTGCAGGGAACTAGAATTGGAGAATAAGGTAGAGACTGAGGAGCTGGCTATGGAGCAGAGACTAACTTCCCCACAGTGAGTGCTTGACAGTGAAACCTCTAAGTAAGGGGAGTGATATCCTGAGCTACACTAGCCATCCTGCACCTTAAAGTCTCTACAGAAGACTCTGGAGTAAGACCAGGCAACTACTAAGTTGCATAATAGCTTATAAGTGGAGGTGGTCCACAGAGATCCTCAAATCAATCAACTACCTAAGGACACCAGAGCCAAACCTAGATAGCTCCTCACATTGGCTGATACAGTAGTACCTCCCAGGAGAACAAAAATCAGCATACAAAACAGTGACCCTCAGACAACATAAGCTGCACAGAAGAAACTCACCTGATTGACTTTTTTTTTTTTCTTTTTGTATTTTCCCC
The DNA here is from genome assembly GCF_964146895.1 of Miniopterus schreibersii. Lineage (NCBI taxonomy): Eukaryota > Metazoa > Chordata > Mammalia > Chiroptera > Miniopteridae > Miniopterus > Miniopterus schreibersii. The sequence continues at coordinate 24,542,427 of NC_138118.1, read as the reverse complement.
TTAGAAGAAAGAGAAAGGGGAAAAAAAGGTTTTTCTTCTTTTTAAATTTTATAGTTTTTTTTTTAATTTTTAAAATTTTTAAATTATTTTTTTTAAAGAATTTTGTTTTGCTGAGCTTGTTTTTGTTTTGCTTCTTTGTTTTGTTTATTTGCTTTGTTTTGTTTTAGCTTTTCTTCTACTCTCAAGATTTTCTTGATATTCCCTATTTAATTGCTGGGACTCTATCATTATAACCAATAAGTTTACTGCTTTTCTCCATAGTTTTTGTCGTATTTCTTATTGCACTCCCGCCCTGTCTTGGCTTTATCTCTCTCTTGCTCCTCTTGATCCATTGGCATACCTTTTTCTTCTTCTTCTTCTTTTCTTTCTTTCTTTTCTTTTTCTCCCTTCTGTCTTCCTGTCTTTTTGTTTGATTGTTAGTTTCTGTTATTCTCTTTATTGTATTTTCATTTTCAACTATTATCATATTCCTATTTCTCCTCAATTTTTTTTGCTTGCTCTTCATTCAGAATCTATTATATTCCCCTTTTATCTCCCAGTACCTTCTCTATTTTTTACATTTTGGTTTAGTTTGTTATTATTTTTCAAAATTTTCATCACTTTTAACAATAATATACATTTCTCTCTCTAGCTTTTCTTTCTTTTTTCCCCCTTTTAATTAATTAATTAATTTTTTTGCTTTGACATTTGTGTTATCCTTTCACTTTCCGAGTTCTGTTTTTACTTGGATTGTTTTGATTGTGATAGTCAAGATATTTTGTAAGATATCCTTTGTTTCCTGGAAGTTTAGGTGTGTATTGTCCTGCTTTGTGCCAGCACCCATGCAAAGCTCGCATGATGTGGTTGGGGCTGAGACACAGTTAGCCAACATGAGAGGAGAGTCCCCTAAAGGACTGGTCAACAACAATCTACTTAAGTCACAATAGTAGAGCTCAAAGAACCCACAATAAGGACACCCACCAAAAGGACATGCATAGAGCAAAACACTCAGAAGTATAAGGAAAACACACCTCTGGGCTCCCGTGGAATCACACTATAAAATCTCTCCCCATAAAACTGAGAGCAAATATATCTAATGTATAGATACAAACACTAAGAGCTACCAAAATGGGGAGACAAAAAAACCACCCACAAACTAAAGAAAAGGAAAAATTGCAAGGAAAAGACTTTGATGAGATGGAGTTAAGCAAGTTATCAGAAACAGAGTTCAGAGTAATGGTTATGAAGATGCTCAAGGAAATTAAAGAGAACAAGTCACTTGTCGTAAGGTGAAGGAACTTAGTGAAAATATGAAAAAAGAGATACATATCATAAACAAGAATCAGGAAGAAATAAAGAATACTATATCTGATATCAAGAATATACTGGAAGGAATTAAAAGCAAGCTCAATGAAGCATAGGATAGAATAAGTGACTTAGAAGATAAAGTAGAAAAAAATCAATCAGAGCAGAAAAAATAAAAAAACACTTAAAAACCATGAGGACAGTTTAAGGGAGCTTTGGACAACATGAAGAGAAACCACATTCGCATTATAAGAGTTTCAGAGGCGGAGGAAAGAGAGCAAGGGATAGAGAACTTGGTGGAGGAAATAAGGACAGAAAACTTCTCTATGCTGACAAGGGAGAAAGCCACAGAAGTTCAGGAAGCACAGAGGGCTTCAAACAAAAAGGACCCAAAGAGACGCACTCCAAGACACATCATAATTAAAATTGCAAATGTGAAGGACAAAGAGGATATTAAGGGCTGCAAGAAAGCTGCAAGCAGTGATCTACAAGGGAACCCCCATAAGGCTGACATCAGATCTCTCAATAGAAACACTTCAAGCCAGAAGGGAGTGGCATGAAGTTCTCAAAGTAATGAAAAGCAAGAACATGCAACCAAGATTGCTTTATCCAGCAAGGCTATCATTTAAAATTGAAGGTGAAATAAAGAGCTTCCCAGACAAAAAAAAAAAAAGCAGAAGGAGTTCAGTACCACCAAACCAGCATTGCAAGAAATGCTAAAAGGGCTGCTCTAAGAAAAATAAGAAATATCGAGAAAAAGGTACATCAGCGTAAAGGGGGAAAACGGCATGAAATAAGTACATATCAATAGTAATCTTAAAGGTAAATGGAATAAATGATCCAATCAAGAGATATAGAGTAGCTGAATGGGTGAGAAAATAGGACCCAAATATATGCTGTCTACAAGAGACCCAACTCAGAGCAAAAGACACACAGGCTAAAAGTGAAGGGATGGAATAAAGTATTCCATGTAAATGGAAAGGGAAAAAAAAGTTGAAGTACCAAGAGTTATTTCTGACAAAATGGACTTCAAAATAAAGACCATAACAAGAGACAAAGATGTTGACTACATAATACTAAAAGGATCAATTTAACAGGAGGAAATAACCTTTATAACTATATATGCACCCAGTATTGAAGCACCTAAATATATAAAAAAATTTCTTCTTCGACTTTAAGTGGGAGATTGAAAACAGTGCAATCATAGTGAGGGACTTTAACACACACTATCATCATTTTACAGATCATCAAGACAAAAAATCAACCGGGAAACATAGACCTTAAATGACTCACTTGGCCTAATGGATTTAATTAACATTTACAGAACATTTCATCCCAAAGCAGCAGAATACACATTCTTCTCAAGTGCACATGGAACATTCTCAAAAACAAACTGCATGTTAGGGCACAAGGCAAGTCTCTACAAATTCAAGAAGATTGAAATCATATCAAGCATCTACTTGGATCATAATGCCATAAAACTAGATCAACCACTATAAAAAAACTCAAAAGTATTCAAATACATGGAGGCAAAATAGCATGTTATTAAACAATGAATGGGTTACCAATGAGATCAAGAAAGAAATCAAACACTTCTTGGAAAAAAACAAAAATGACCAGACAACACCACCAAATCTATGGAATGCAGCAAAAGCAGCCCTGAGAGGAAAGTACATAACATTAGAAGCTTATCTCAAGAAACAAGAAAAAACCCTAATAAACCATTTAATACAACTAAAAGAACTATAATGAAAACAGCAAGAAAAGCCCTGAGGAAGTAGAAGGAAGGAAATAATAAAGATCAGAGCAGAAATTAATGACAAAGAGACTAAAGAAATATCCAAAAAATCAATGAAACCAACAACTTGTTCTTTGAAAATATAAACAAGATTGATGCACCTTTAGCCAGACTCACCAAGAAACAAAGAGCTAGGACCCATATAAATAAAATCAAAAATGAAAAAAGCAGTATAACAACAGACTCAACAGAAATACAAAGGATTGTAAGAAAATACTATGACCCACTATATAGCAATGAACTGGACAACATGAGTGAAACAGACAAATTCTTAGAAGCATACAATCTTCCTAAGGTTTATCAAAAAGATGTAGAAAACCTGAATAGGCTGATAACAACTAATGAAATTGAAGCAGGAATCAAAAAACTCCCAGCAAACAAAAGTCCTGGAGCAGATGGATTTACAGGCGAGTTTTACCAAACATCCAAAGAAGAATTAACACCTATTCTACTCATACTGTCCCAGAAATTTTTTTTTTTAAATATATCTTTATTGATTTCAGAGAGAGGAAAGGAGAGGGAGAGAGAGCGAGAAACATCAATGATGAGAGAATCATTGATCAAGCCCACAACCTGGACATGTGCCCTGACCGGGAATCGAACCCCAATCGCCTGGATCCTAGGTCGATGCTCAACCACTGAGCCACTCCCGGCCGGGCATGTCCCAGAAAATTTAAGAGGAAGAAAAACACCCAAACTGTTTCTATGAGGCCAGCATCATCCTAATTCCAAAACCAAATGAAGACACTACAAAAGAAAGAAAATTACATGCCAGCATCCCTGATAAACATAGATGCTAAAATCCTCAGCAAAATACTAGCAAACTGGATCCAGCAATACAATAAAAAGATCATACACCACGATCAAGTGGGATTTATTTTTGAGATGCAAGACTGGTATAATATTTGCAAATCAATAAATGTAATACATCACATAAACAAAATGAAGGACTAATATCATATGATCATATCAACAGATGCAGGAAAAGCAGTTGACAACATCCAGCACCCATTTCTGATTAAAAAAGTGGGAATAGAGGGATCATACCTCAACATAATAAAGGTATATATGGCAAACCTACAGCCAACGTCATATTCAGTAGTGAAAAACTAAAACCATTTTCCTTAAAATCAGGAACAAGACAGGGATGTACACTTTCACCACTATTATTCAACATAGTACTGGTAGTCCTAGCCACGGCCATCAGACAGGAGGAAAACATAAAAGTTATCCAAATTGGAAAGAAGAAAATAAAACTGTCATTATTTGCAGATGAAATGATTTTGTAAATAGAAAACCCTAAAGACTCCATCAAAGTACTACTAGATTTGACAAATGAATTCGGCAAGGTAGCTGAATAAAAAATCAACATCTGGAAATCGGTGGCATTCTTATACACCAACTATGAACTTTCAGATAGAGAACCTAAAAAATGATGTCATTTAACATTGCACCTAAATAAATAAGATACATAGAAATAAACTTAACCAGGAATGTAAAATACCTGTACTAGAAAACTACAGGCCCTGAAAAAAGAAATAAAGGAAGATATAAACAAGTGAAAGAATATAAAATGATCATGGATTAAAAGAATTAATATCATTAAAATGTCCATACTACCCAAAGCAATTGACAGATTCAATGCAATTCCTACTAAAATACCAACAGGATATTTCACAGATCTAGAACAAATATTTTGTAAATTTATATGGAACCAAATAGACCCCAAATATCTGCAGCCATCCTGAGAAAGAAAAATAGAGTGGGAAGTGTCAGGAACCAGCCTGAAATACGAACAAACTTGAGTTCGAGCGGTGGGAATTAAAGAGCCAAACAAAGTTATGGGATCAGGAGGGCTGCCCTCCAATGAGGTGCAGCACCAAATGGCTTCAAAGCCTTTATTATATAATGCATAACAAACAATTAATAATGAGGTGGGGGTGATACAGACTAGTTCCTTCAAGGCCGCATGAATTCTCTTTCAGAGTAAACACCTGCCTCCTGCATGAGCTCAGACCTTGGTAACCATCTTTATCTCAACTTCTAATGGGAACTTTTGGGGAGGATTGAGTCCTTGGCTCCAGAGCCTCAGGCTACATGGACCATGTCCAGACACGTAGTGGGCTCTCAATATCAAGGGTCATTGTGGGGAGGGTCGAGTCCCTGACTCCAGACCCTCAGGTGGTGTGGACCATGTCCATACACGTCATTGGCTCCCAACAGGAAGGATCACTTTTACTGAATATCAAATATTACTACGAAGCCATTGTAATCAAAATAGCCTGGTACTCGTACAACAACAGGCATATAGATCAATGGAACAGAACAGAGACCCCAGAAATAGACACAAGTCATTATGGTCAGTTAATATGTGACAAAGGAGGCAAGAACATACAATGGAGAAAAGACAGTCTCTTCAATAAATGATGCCGGGAAAATTGGACATGTACCTGCAAAAAAATGAGACTATATCACCAACTTTCACCAAACACAAAAATAAACTCAAAAGGGATAAAAGACTTAAATGTAACTATATGCAAAACTATAAAAATAGTTTTATAGTTATAGTTTTATGTGAAACTATAAAAATCCTGGAAGAAAACATCGGCAGTAAAGTCACAGACATCCCACGTAGTGGAATTTTCACTGATACATATCCTAGGGCAAGAGAAACAAAAGAAAAATAAATATATGGGACTACATCAAACTAAAAAGCTTCTGCACAGTAAAAGAAACCAGCCTCAAAATACAAAGGAACCCCACAGTATGGGAAAATATATTTTCCAAGTATGCATCTGATAAGGGGCTAATGTCCAAAGTGTACAATGAACTCATACTACTCAGCAAGAGGAAGACAAACAATCCAATTAAAAAATGGGCAAAGGACTTGAATAGACACTTCTCCTAAGAGGAAATACAGATGGCCAAGAGACATATGAGAAAATGCTCAACTTCCCTAATTATCAGAGAGATGCAACTTAAAACTACAATGAGATATCACATCACACCTGTCAGAATGGTTACTATCAAAAATTAACAAAAGGCATGTGCTAGTGAGGATATGGAGAAAGGGGAACCTTAGTACACTGCTGGTGGGAATGCAGACTGGTGCAGGCACTATAGAAAACACTATGGAAGTTCCTTAAAAATTAAAAATGGAGCTGCCTTTGACCCAGTGATCCCACTTCTAGGAATGTTTCTTAAGAATCTTGAAACATTAATCATAAGTAATACATACACTCCTGTGTTTATATTAGCAAAGTTTACAGTAGCTAAGATCTGGAAACAGCCCAAGTGCCCATCAGTAGATGAGTGGATAAAAAAAGCTGTGGGACATTTACACCGTGGAATACTATGTAGCTGTAAAGAAGAAAGATCCCGTACCCTTTGGAACAGTGTAGAGGGACCTGGAGAATATTATGCTCAGCGAAATAAGCCAGGCAGAGAAAGACAAACATCACATGTTCTCACTTATATGTGGAATCTAAAGAACTTAATAAACTCATGAAGATAAATAAATCAATGACATAGAAGCATGGATCAGACTGATGTTTCTCAGAGGAATGGAGTAGGGGGTTGAGTGGAGGGGAGTGATTAACCAAAGAACTTATATGCATTTATGCACAACCCAAGGACAAGGACAATGGTGTGAAGAGGGGCTGGAGAGAGGGGGTGGTTTGGGGTGGAATGGGTCATTGGAGAGAAAAAGGAACATCTGGAATATTTTGCACAAAATATAAATAATAAATAAATAAATAAATAAATAAATAAATAAATAAATATAAATAAATAAAATTAATGAAATAAAATGTCATTTCAGGCTGAACAACAAAAAAAAGAATTTAAATGGTTAAAAATAATTACCTACCAATAATAACCTTAAATGTAAAGGAATTAAATGCTCCAATTAAATACAGCGTAGCTGAATGTAAAGAAAAACATGACACACACAGACACACACACACACACATATATATATATATATATATATGTGTGTGTGTGTGTATATATGCTGTCTACAAGAGACCTACTTCAGAACAAAAGACTCACACTGGATGAACATGAAGGGGTGAAAAAAATTTTCATGCAAATGGAAATGAAAGAAAACCTGAGGTAGCAATACTTGTATGTGACAAAATAAACATCTAAACAAGGCCATAAAAGAGACAAAGAAGGTTACTATATAATAGTAAAGGAATCAATCTCACAAGTGGATATAACCCTGGTAAACATATATCCACTCAATATAGGAGCCCCTATATATAAAAAACACACACTCCTGGAAGATATTTAGGGAGAGAGTGACAGCAATATAGTCACAGTAGGTGATTTTAACACAGATATTATTGGTTAGAACTTCTAGAAAAAATATCAACAAGGAAACAATGACCCTAAATGATACACTGGATCAGAAAGATTTAATTGATATTTACAGAACATTTCACCACAAAGCTGCAGAATATACATTCTTCTCAAGTGCACATGGGTCATTCAAAAAGATAGGCCGTATGTTATGACATAAACTATGTTCCTACATGTTCAAGAATGTAAAATCATATCACGTATTTTCTCAGATCACACTGACGTGAAACTAGAAATCAATTCAAAGAAACACTCAAAAACAATCAGTACATGGGTGCTAAATAGCATGTTATGAAACAAAGAATGGGTTACCAATGAGATAAAGGAAATAAAACACATGCTGGAAAGAAATGAAAATGAACACATGGCAACACCAAATCAATGGGACACACCAAAAGCAGTCCTGTGAGATGAGTTCATAGCACTACTGCCCTACTTTAAGAAAAAAGAAAAATCTCCAGTAACTATCTAACCCTCCAACTAAAAACTACAAAGAGAAAAACAAGAAAAGCCCAGAGTAAGTAAAAGAAAAAAATAGTAAAGATCAGAGTGGAAATTAATGACATAGAGACTAAAAAAACAATACAAAAGATCAGTGAAACCAAGAGATGGATCTTTGAAAAGATAAACAAGATTGATGAACTGTTAGCAAGACTCATCTAGAAACACAGAGGACCCAAATAAGTAAAATCAGAAACAAAAGAGGTGCAGTAACAACTTACCCAACAGAAATACAAAGGATTGTAAGAAAATAATATGAGCAACTATCTATCAACAAATTGTACAATCTAGGCAAAATGGTCCAATACCTAGAAACATGCAATCTTCCAAAAACTCAACCAAGAAGTTTTAGAAAACCTGAATAGACCAATAACAACTAATGATACTAAAGCAGTAATCAATAAACTCCCAGCTTGCAAGAGTCCTGGTCTGGATACCTTCACAGGGAAGTTTTACCAAACTTTCAAAGAAGAAATAACACCTATCCTCCTCAAACTATTCCAAAAAATTCAAGAGGAAGGAAGACTTCCAAGCTCTTTTTATGAGGCCAGCATTATCCTAATTCCAAAAGCACATCAAGAAACAACAATGAAAAAAATTACAAACCAATATCCCTGATGGACACTGATGCCAAAATTCTCAACAAAATATTAGCAAATCGAATCCAGCAATATATTAAAAAGATGATCAGCCATGACCAAGGGGGATATAACCCAAGGGTGAAGGCTGGTACAATATTCAGAAATCAATAAATGTAACACATTACATTAAAAAAACTGAAAGAAAAAAGTTACATAAGCATATCAATAGATGCAGAAAAAGCATTTGAAAAATCCAGCACACATTTATGATAAAAACTCTCAGCAAAGTGGGAATAAAGGGATCATACCTCAACATAATAAAGGCCATATATGACAAACCTATAGCTAACATCATACTCAATGTGCAGAAATTAAAAGTGTTTTCCTTAAGAAGAGGAACAAGACAGGGATGTCCACTTTCACCACTCTTATCTCTTATTCAAGATAGTGCTAGAAGTCCTAGCCAAAGCAATCAGACAAGGAAAAAAACAAAAAACAAAAAACGTGAAAGGCATCCAAATTGGAAAGGAGGAAATAAATTGTCACTATTCAGTGATCACATGATATTATACATGGAGAACCCTAAAGACTTCACCAAAAGACTACTAGATTTAATAAATGAATTCAGCAATGTAGCAGGATACAAAATTAAAACCCAGAAATCAATGAAATTTTTATAGCAATAATGAACTCTTAGAAAGGGAAACTAAAAAGCAATCCCATTTACCATTGCAACAAAAAAATTAAGATATTTAGGAATAAACTTAACCAAGAAGGTAAAAGACCTGTACTTGGGAAACTACAGAACATTGAAAAAAATGATAAAGGATGATATAAACAAGTGGAATAATATATCATGTTCACGAATTGGTAGAATCAACATCATTAATTGTCCATACTACCCAAAGCAATCTATAGATTCAATGTAATTCCTATTAAAATACTAATGGCATATTTCACAGACCTAGAACAAATACTTTAAAAATTTATATGGAACCCAAAAACCCTGAATAGCTGCAGTAATCTTGAGAAAGAAGAACAAAGTTGGAGGGATCACAACACCAGTTAGCAAGTTGTACTACAAAGCCACTGTAATCAAAACAGCCTGGTACTGGCACAGGAACAGGCATATTGATCAATGGAACAGTACAGACAACTTAGAAATTGACCCAAGCCATTATGGTCAATTAATGTTTGACAAATGAAGCAAGAACATACCATGGAGTAAAGAAAGACTCTTCAACAAATAGTGTTGGGAGATTTGGACAAGTATATGCAAAAAATAAAACTAGACCACCAACTTACACCATACGCAAGAATAAATTCAAAATGGATAAAAGACTTAAATGTAAGTCATAAAACCATAAATATCCTAGAAGAAACCATAGGAAGCAAAAATCTCAGCTATCTCTCATAGCAATATGTTTGCAGATATGTGTCCTAGGGCAAAAGAAACAAAGAAGAAAATAAATAAATGGAAATACGTCAAACTAAAAACTTCTGCACAGCAAAAGAAACCATCAACAAAATGCATAGGGAGCCCACCGTATGGGAGAACATATTCGCCAGTGCTACATTTGATAAGGGGTTAATATCTAAAATATATAAGGAACTCATACAACTTAATAAAAGGAGACAAACAATCCAATTAAAAAATGGGCAAAGGATCTAAATAGACACTTCTCCAACGTGGAAATGCAGATGGCCAAGAGACATTTGAATAAATGCCCATGGTTCTTAAACATCAGAGAGATTAAATTAAAATGATAATGAGGTATCACCTTACACATGTCAGAATGGCTACCATCAACAAATCAACAAACCCCAAGTGCTGGTGAGGATGTGGAAAAAGGAGCACCCTAGTACACTGCTGGTGGGAATGCAAACTGGTGCAGCCACTGTGGAAAACAGTATGGCATTTCTTCAAAATATTAAAAATAAAACTGCCATTTGACCCCTTGATCTTACTTCTTGGAATATATTCTAAGAAACCTAAAATATCAATCAGAAAGAACACATGCACCCCTATGTCCATAGCAGCACAGTTTACAATAGCTAAGATCTGGAAACAGCCCAAGCACCCATCAATAGATGAGTGGATAAAAAAGTGGTGGTACATTTACACCATGGAATACTATGCAGTTGTGAGGAAGAGGGATATCTTGCTCTTTAGACAGCATGGATGGAACTGGAGAGTGTTATGCTAAATGAAATAAGCCAGCCAGAAAAAGACAAGTATCACATGAACTTACTTATATGTGGAATCTAATGAAAATAATCTGATGAACAAAACAGATCCAGAGGCACTGAAACATGCAACAGTCGGAGATATTTCAGAGGGAAGTGGAGAGGGCGGGTAGAGATTAATCAAAGAATTTACATGCCTATATGCATAGCCCAAGCACATACAATAGTGTTGGGAAGGCTTGCAGTGGGGGTTCAAGTGGGGTGGAGGGGGCCAACTTTGGGAAAAAATGGAAGGTCTGTAATACTTTCAGTAATAAAAATTAAACCTATTTTTAAAAAATACTGCCCTTTGTTTTGGGAGAGGCAAGAAAACTGCAGATTGTTCCTGAAATCTTTTGGAGGTATTTTTAATACATTTGGGAGCTTTTAAAATGCTTTAACATCTTGTTTATCTAATACTTTCAAATTCTCAAGACTAAGAGCATAATCTAGAAATAAGTGGAGATATTTTTGAGGTGTCTTTTAGAAGCTGAATTGGACCCTTCCAAGCCCATATTACCTAGAAAATGAATGACATTTTTTTTCTGGACTGTAAAATTCTAGAATTAACTTTTGTTTTATAAACCTTTTAGATTAATGCTTTAATTCAATATTTGATTGGGCCCAAAGGTCTGCTGATTTAAACCTTCTGCCTTCATTGGCAGGTGTTCTACATCTTTCACAGGCTACATCTTACATTACTCTTGTGGTTCTGTGGAATATTTATCACCCAGTAATCATTTTAGCTCACTTATAGCTATGCTAAGAAATGGATTCCATTCTGACTGTGAAGAGCAAGAGTCCTCTTCCCTTCCTTCAGTACAACAAAGAAATATTTAAGACTTCATACTATTCATCTTAGGTTTTTTTGAAAAACCTAGACTGCTTTAATAAATCATTTTTCATTGTGTTAAATAGAATTGTCAAGCCTTTGAGCACAATTCATTCTTTCTAAAGAACCAATTTTATTGTGCAGTAATGAATGGATATAATATCCCCACACAACTGCAAGAGTTCTTTGTGCCAAATTGAGAATCAGGTGATTCTTTTTTGGTTTGTATTCTGTCCTATTTCCTTTTCTTTTTTTTCCTGTCTCAGTAAATATAGCAATTTAAAAATCTGGAGATAATTTATAGTTACAAACTTTTTGTCTTCAAATAGAAGGAAAATGATTTTCACATACTCTTTTATTTACAGCTAATGAGCAATGAAATGAATTAAAAGTGCACAAGTAATATTTTCTGATAACCCTGTGATCTATGTATAGGAGCAAAAAAAGATGTGTGTAATTTGCACATTCATGGGCATGATTTAGTTTAGGATTAGCTATTTGTACCAATTTTAACTGCACAGATCTGAAAATGTTTGTTATGCTTTAGGTAGTAAGAGTCTTTTTGAAATCTGGGAAAATATTACAAAAAACTGGAATTTCAGGCCAGACAAACTTTAATTCTCAATTTTGCCACTTAATAGCTGGGTGAGAATGCACAATTTATTTAAATTCCCTGACAAGTAAAAAGTTCATCGTTATTCTTACATTCCAGGGAGTGTTCATAAAAAGGATTCAGTATATGTCACATATAACACTCTCTCTAAATGTTATGTTAATTTTAATATATATAGTAGGTATGTTCACAACTGTGCTTTTAGATCCTCATTCAGCCTTCCCAGTAATTTTTGGATTAAAGCATAAGCAATTGTTTTTTTAATATAAAATTAACGTACTTTATTTTTTTTACAGAAGTTTTAGTTGTACAGAATAATTGAGTAGAAACTTCAGGCTTCCCATGGATGTAGTTAGTGGTATGGTTTCAGGGGAGGGGAAGCATTCTATAATGCTAAAATTAGCTCCCACTCTTTTAGTTAGCCTGCATCCCAATCTCAGTTATTTATTCTTGATAAATAAAATGGTGGTTTTCAAACTCTAGTAAAATATCATATACACATTTCTTTCAGCTGCCCTTTTAAGGGAATTGAAGGAAAAATTACATGCTATGAATACATGGAATTTTTATTTTTATACTAATTTATGCATATTTCTAATTTAAACTCTGTGTCAGATTTACTGTAAAGTTTTAGAATATAGTAAATTATCCAATTTAGAAAGCACTTAAACTCAGATTCTCTGTACTATTAATGATTTATTGGTATTTCAAATTTGATTATCCCTTGATTATTCCTGAAATCTCTGGGAGATAGTTCTGTAATCGTCTTGGGGACTTTTAAAATCTTATTTAACATCATATTTATGCAAAAGTTTTCAGTATCCTCAACTTATCACAACAAAGAGAAAAATTTAGAAGTAAGTGGGGATAGTTTAGGTGTCCTTTAAGAAGCTAAAACAGAAATTCAAAAGTTCATATAAAAACTCAATGTACTTTATTACAAAGGAATAATCAAAGCTGATATAGTCAGATATGCACTTTACAGATTTCCATAAAAATGGTTATTTATCTTATTCCTAACCTATAACAGTTAATCAGAGTTAGTAATGATAGTTCAGCAGACAAGAAAATAGGAAGTGTTTATTTAAAACCATAGCAACATGGGACAGACTGAGGAATCTCAGAGGGAAGGTGGGAGTGGGAGAGTGGGTGAGACATTAATCAAAGAACTTATATGCTTATATGCATAACCCATGGACAGACAATAGTGTGTGGAAGGACTGGGGAGGGGTAAATACAGGGTGGAGGGGACCAATGGGGGAACAAAAAGGGGACATCTGTAATACTTTCAACGATAAAGATACATTAAAAAACAAACAAACATAACATTTAAAAACAGAACAGCATACTGTCTCAGCTTGGCACACTGGCAAACTGCTTCACTGGCCAGAATTGGTATGACATCACAAAAAAGAAAAATGTTTCTGAAGATCAACTAAGTTTTAGAAATATATGTGTATATACATATGTGTATATTTATATATGTATATACACACACATGCATGGATGTTATTTGTACGTGAAATATGTTAGAAATATGTGTATGTGGTTGTTTAAATTTGTTGGGACTTTTCGGTGATTTAACCTTGAGACCTCTGGACCCCTGGATAATAGTGGATAACTGATGTTATTATATACAGTATAGATAATATGGCCTACATAGATTCTGACTTTCAGCAAAACTAGACTTTCAATAGGAGCATTACAAACAGAATGAGAGTCCTAAGAAAGGAGAGAAAGCTGTCTGAAGTGAGAGTGATGTTTTCCCCAGTGAAATGTTATATATAAGTGGTAACTCTTATTTTTTGTCTTGGTTTTATATTTGGTTTGGTTTGTTTTTAACCCTCAAATTTCTTTTAAAAAACAATTTATCAGAGGCAGCCTACTTTTATACACAGGACTGTGTTCCCAGCATTTTTAGAACTTCTACTCCCTAATGTAATTGAGAGTATTTTAAAATGTTCCTTTATTTTAACCAAACTTTGATAAACCTATTTTGTTATGTATAAAAAACTTCTTTTTTGTATAATTATTGTTTTAGGCTTTGTTTTTTAAAACTCCCTTAACTAGACTCATCAAGGATAAAAGAGAGAGGACTCAAATAAATAAAATGAGAAATGAAAAAGAAGTAACAATTGACTCCACAGAAATACAAGATATTCTAATAAAATAAAATATTACAAACAGCAATATGCCAACAAATTGGACAATCTGGAAGAAATGGATAAATTCTTAGAAACATACAATCTTACAAACTGAACAAGGAAGAATCAGAAAATATAAATAGAACAATAAAAACCAAAGAAATTAAAGCAGTAATAAAAACATCCAAACAAACGAAGTCTTGAACTGATGGCTTCACAGATGAATTTTACCAAACAGTAAATAAAGAACTAATAACTATCCTTCTCAAACTATTCCAAAAAATTCAAGAGGAAGGAAGACTCCCAATCTCCTTTTATGAGGCCAGCATTATTCTAATTCCAAAACCAAATAAAGACATGGCAAAGAAAGAAAATTATAGGTCAATATCCTTGATGAACATAGATAGTAAAATCCTCAACAAAATATCAGTAAATTGGGGCCAACAGAAATACAGCATGATCAAATGGGATTTTTGGGGGGATGGAAGTTTGATACAATATTCACAAATCAATAAACATGATAGACCACATAAACAAAATGAAAAGTAAAAGCCACATGATTATATCAAAAGATGAAGAAAAAGCATTTGATAAAATCCAGCACACATTTATGATAAAAATTATCAACAAAGTGGGAATAGAGGAAGTATACCTTATTGTAATGAAGGCCATATATAACAGTTAACATCATAATCAATGGGCAAAAGCCACAAGCATTTCTCTTAAGATCAGGAATAAGGAAGGGATGTCTTTTTTCACCACTCTTATTCAACATAGTTCTGGAAGTCTTTGCCACAGTGATCAGAGAAGAAGAAAAAATAAAAGGCATCCAAATTGGAAAGGAAGAAGTAAAATTGTCATTATTTGAAGATGACACGATACTGAATTATCAGAGAACCTTAAAGATTCCACCAGAAGTGAAAGAATGCTAGAAGTGATAAATGAATTCAGTAAAGTAGCAGGATACAAAATAAATATCCAGAAATCAGTTACAGTCTTATATACTAATAATGACTTATCAGAAAGGAATACAAGGAAAACAATCCCATTCACAATTGCTTCAAAAAAATTAAATACCTAGTAATAAATTTAACCAAGTATGTAAAAGACCTGTATTCAGGAAATTATAAGACACTGAGGAAAGAAATTTAAGAAGATACAAATAAGCAGACGCATAGACAGTGTTCATGGATAAGAAGAATTAACATCATTAAAATGCCCATACTACCCAAATTAATCAGTAGATTCAATGCATTTTCTATCAAAGTACTAATGACATATTTCATAGAACTAGGAAAAATATTCCAAAAATTTATGTGGAACCACAAAAGACTCCGACTAGCAATAGTGATCTTAAGAAAGAAGAGCAAAGTGGAAGGAATCATGCTACCTGATTTCACACTATACTACAAAGCCATAATAATCAAAACAGCGTGGTACTGGCATAGAAATAGACATGCAGATCAATGGAACAGAATACAGAGCCCAGAAATAAACCCGCTCCTTTACAGTCAATTAATACTTGACAAAGTAGACAAAACATACAATGGGGGAAGGATAGTCTATTCAATAAATGGTGATGGGAATATTGGACAGATAAACCCAAAAAATGAAACTAGACCACTTTCTTAGAAATACACAAGAAAATTATCCAATACTTGTTGTTTGTTGATTTATTGATGATAGCCATTCTGACAGATATGAGGTTATATCTCATTGTGGTTTTAATTTACATTTTTCTGATTAGTGACAATGAGCATCCTTTTATATGTTTATTGGCCATCTTCATGTCCTCTTTGGAGAAGTTTCTATTCAAGTACTTAGCCCATTTCTTAATTGGATTGTTTATTTATTTGTTGTTGAGTTTTATAAGTTCCTTATAAATTGTTATCAGAAGTATCAGCAAATATATTCTCCTATTTAGTGGTTGTCTTTTCATTTTGTTGATGGTTTCCTTTGCTGTGAAAAAGCTTTTTAGCTTCATGTAGTCCCATTTGTTTGTTTTTTCTTTTGTTTACCTTGCCCAAGGCTATAAAGCAGAAATAAATATTGCTATGATAAATATCTGAGATTTTACTGCCTATGTTTTCTTGTAGGATTTTTATGGTTTTGAGTATAACATTTAAGTCTTTAATTCACGTTGAGTTTATTCTTTTGTATAGTGTAAGAAAGTGGTCTAGTTTTCTTTTTTCTTTTTTTTTTTTGCACTTATCTGTCCAATATTCTCAACACTATTTAATGAATAAACTGTCTTTACCCCACTGTATGTTTTTGCCTCCTTTGTCAAATATTAATTGACTGTAAAAGTGTGGGTTAATTTATGAGTTTTCTATTCTGTTCTATTGATCTATATGTCTGTTTTTATGCCAGTACCATGCTGTTTTGACTACTATGGCTTTGTAGTATAGTTTGATATCAAGTAGTGTGATTCCTCCAATTTTGTTCTTTCTCAAGATTGCTGAGACTATTTGGTGTCTTTTGTGGTAACATAAAAAGTTTTGGAATATTTGTTCTAGTTCTGTGAAATGCATCATTATATCTTGATAGAAATTGTGTTGAATCTATAGATTGGTTTGGGTAGTATGGACATTTTAATGATGTTAATTCTTATCCACAAACATGGTATATGCTTCCACTTATTTGTATCTTTTTCAATTTTTTTCTTCAGTGTCACGGTTTTCTGAATACAGGTCTTTTACATCCTTGGTTAAATTTATTCTTAGGTATTTAACTTTTTTGAAGCATTGTAAATGTGATTGTTGTTTTTATTTCCCAAACAACAAGTGTTGGCAAGGATATGGAGAAAAGGGAACCCATGTACACCATTGGTGAGAATGCAGATTGATGCAGGCACTGTGGAAAGTAGCATGAATCTACCTCAAAAAATTGAAACTGGAACTGCCTTAAGACCCAGCAATTTCACTTGTGGGAATATATCTAAAGAAACCTGAAATACTAATTTGAAAGAATATATTGCACCCCTATGTTCATTGCAGCATTATTTACAATAACCAAGATTTGGAAGCAGCCCAAGTGTCAAAGTGAGTGTATAAAAGAACTATGGTATATTTACACAATGACATACTACTGAACCATAAAAAAGAAGGAAATCTTACTCTTTATTATAGCGTGGATT
Organism: Miniopterus schreibersii; assembly: GCF_964146895.1. NCBI lineage: Eukaryota > Metazoa > Chordata > Mammalia > Chiroptera > Miniopteridae > Miniopterus > Miniopterus schreibersii. The sequence goes on along the minus strand of NC_138118.1, from coordinate 24,524,950 downwards.
GACCTGGAGAGCATTATGCTAAATGAAATAAGCATGCCAGAGAAAGATAAGTACTATATCATTTCACTCATATGTAGAATCAAATGAACAAAATGAACTAACAAGCAAAATAGAGACAGACTTATAGATAGAGAGCAGCCTGACAGTTGTTGAGTGGGGTGGTAGCCTGGGGGGGTGGGGGGATGGAAGGATTGAGCAAAAAAGAATGAAAAAAAGAGAAAAATCTCAGGGACCTGGAAAAATAAAATGTGCACTCTCCCTAATATAAATGTACAAATTCATATTGGTTTCAAATGTTACAACAATATTAATAATAAAATTAAATATAAATGGTCTAGAAACTGTTTAAAAGGCTGAGGTTGTCAGATTAAATTAAAATGGAAGACCCAACTAGGTTCTTCCTGCAAGAAATGCAATGCAATTATAAAGACATAAAAATTCTAAAAGTAAAGAATGGAAAAATACACCATGATACCACTAATCAAAAGAGAGTTACTGTATTAAAAGAGAATAGCTATATTAGCATTAGAAAAAAGTAGATTTCAGAGCAAAGACTACTACTAGGAATAGAGATGATCATTTCATAATGATAAAGTGGTTCATGGAGAGTACATAATGACCCTAACATTTATAAACTTAATAGCAGTTTTTTGCTTTACATATTTTAAAGAAAATATGTAAAACAAAAACTGATAGTTATTCAAGAAAAAAATAGACAAATCCACAACTGATTATAATTGTTTGAAATTATATTTTTCTCTCCCAATAATTGATAGAATAAGTAGACAAAAATAATTATGTAGATAAGATTTGAACACCACTGTCTTCCAACTTTACCCAATTGATGTTTATAAAACACAACATCCAACAGAAGCCAAATGCATGTTTTCTAGCTCACAAGGATGTGTATATTCTAGACTATAAAGCAATTCTCAGTGGATTTAAAGATTTTAAGTCATATAAGCTATGTTCTTTGAACACAGTGGAATTGAATTAGAAATCAATAATAGAAAGATCCTTGGAAAAGCCTCAGATCTTGGAACTAAATAGTACAATTTTAAATAATTTTGGAGTTCAAAAAATGTCAGCAGAAAAATTAAAAGCTATTGAAAACTGAATTAAAATGAAATCACAGCATATCAAACTGTTTTTGATGTTCCTTATGCAATACTTAGGAAGATATTTTTTGCTCTAAGTGCTTATTTTGGAAAAAAAGACAAATCAAAGACCTTAACTTACACTTTAAAATACTAAGAAAGGAGAGGATATTAAACCCAAAATTTGTAAAAAGAAAACAATAAAGTGCAGGTCAGAAATCAATGAAACTGAAGCAAAAAAAAAAACCCTATAATATAGAAAATCAATGACACCAAAAACTAGGTTTTTTTATATCGATAAAATTGATAAGTATCTAGTCAGACTGATGATGGAAAAATAGTGAAAACAAAAAATCTAGAATAAGAGATGTGACATGAGTACAAAACTCTACAATTATTTAAAAGGTAACAGAGATTGTTATAAAATTTTATGTTAATAATTTGAAAGATAAAATAGTCAAATTCCTGGAAATAAACAATTTATTAAAGCTAACTCAAGAAAAAATAAACAAATAGTCCTTTTTCTCTTAAAGAAGTTGCACATATAACTAGAAACTTTTCCACATAGAAAAGTCAGGAAATATGGCTTCACTGGTGAGCACTACTAAATTTTTAAAGGGGGAAAAAAATTCCACTTCTACATAAACCATTCCCCCGAATTTAAAAGTATGTGACATTCTCTAACTTCATCTATGAGACTGATTCTGAAATCAGACCAACATTGCAAGAGAATAAAAACTATAGACCAATATCTGTCATGAACATAGATGCAGAAATTCTAAATAAAAGTATTAGTAAATTAAATTCAAATTTCATTATACAAAAACATATTACTCTAACCCAGGTGAGATTTATTCCATAAAAGCAAGGTTGGTATAACATTTAAAAACCAAAAAATGCAATTTGCCATTTTAAGAAATGGCAAGAGCAAACTGTTTTGGGGATAGAAATGTTCTCTCTTCATTGTGGTGGTGGTTACATGACTGTATAACTTTGTCAAAACTCATAAAACTGTATCCCTAAAAGGTGACTTTTATTCTGAATAAACTATACTTCAATAAATATGACTAAAACAGTTACTTCTGTCACCTTGAAATTTATAATGTATTAATTTTTTTCAGATACATATATGTATATATATATATTTTGAAGATAGTGTTTTTGATATTTTAAATATTATGTTGCTTCCTGATTCCCTGACCACAAATGCTAAGGATGGCTGACAATTAATCAGACATGATTTTTGTTGAGGTACAAAGCTGAACATAGTGTCTCTTGCCATAGGACTTCTTGTCCATATGGTAAAGGTCCAATATTGGCACCAAAGCCTAATGTCCATCTGGACAGAGATATGTTTATGGAAGGAGGTAAAACTTTTAAAATTAACCATCTGTTTCTATGTCATTTTTGTAAAAACCCAAAACAGGTAAATAAAATACCAAAATATGCACACACAAAAAAGTGATTACAGAAATAATATGACAGTTCACATAAGTTAAATCCTTTCAAAAACATATACTGAGAATTGTCACATGTATTATTTTGCTGTCTTGAAAATATAAATACTCCATGTTATTTGTGCAACTGTAGCTAATGTGTGTATGTGTGTATTGGTCATCAAGTCCCAAAGTTTCTTACCTATTCTCATTTATGTTCCTTTCACCTGATAATTCATAATTGAGACCAAACTAGGTTTTTACTGTTTCATTTAAAAATATTAGTCACTTGATGTTTGTGCATCTCTGCATGCCAGTGATAGCTAAGTAGATCAGTAAATAAAGTGAGTTAGTCCTTAACTGCCCATTACGTCCTCAACATAAATGTTTAAAAATAGAGATCTTTAAAAACACAGACCTTGGAGTCATACACACCAAGGTTCAAATTCTGGTTCTTCCTTTTGTCAACTGTGTGTGCTTAGACAAGTTACTGACTTTGTGTTCCAATCTCCTCATCTATGAAGGAGCAATAATAATATCAACTTGCTGGTTGTTACCAGAATTAAATGAGCTCAGAGAAGTTCTGTATAGCAGAATTATGACTTACCATCATGAATTAAATTTGTATTATTGTGGTTATTATCTTTTAAAAATTACTTGTTTTGCCCTGCCTGGTGTTGCTCAGTGGTTAGAGTGTCGTCCCATGCACTGAAGGGTTACAGGTTCAATTCCGATCAACAGTACATACCTATGTTGCAAGTACGATCCACAGCCCGAGCTGGAATGCATGCAGGATGCAACCAATGGATGTGTCTCTTTCACATCAATGTTTCTCTCTCTCCACCTCCCTGTCTCCCTTCCACTCTCTATTAAAATCCATGGAAAAAATATCCTTGGGTGAGGATTAACAAAAAATAAAAATAAAAAGGGCTCTCACTAAGTGGTAATTTTTTTGAAAAGGAAAATTTAAATCATACACTATAAACAAGGAAACAGAAAAGGAGTGACAAGGTTAAAAAAAAAAAAAAAGAAGAGTACCAGAGGGTCTAAACAAGCAATTTTCAACCTTTTTCATCTCATGGCATACATAAGCTAGTTAATAAAAATATATATATATATATAATAAAATCACTGGGTCATAAGGAAGTTCCATTTTAATTTTTTGAAGAACCTCTGTACTGTTTTCCATAGTGGCTGCACCAGTCAGCGTTCCCACAAACAGTGCATGAGGGTTTCCTTTTCTCCACACCCTCACCAACACTAGTTGATTTATTGATGGCAGCCATTCTGACAACTGTGAAGTGACGTTTCATTGTTGCTTTAGTTTGCATTTCTCTGATGACTAGGGACATTGAGCATCATTTCATATGTCTATTTGACATCTGTATGTCCTCTTTGGAGAAGGGTCTGTGCAGGTGTTTTTCCCATTTTTTATTATTGTTTAATTTTTGGTATTAAGTTCTATGAGCTTTTTATAAATTATGAATATTAATCTCTTATCAGATATATAATTGGCTAATATCTTCTCCCTTTCAATGGATTGTCTTTTCATTTTGTTGATGGTTTGCTTTGCTATGCTAAAATATTTTAGTTTGTTGGAGTCCCATTTGTTTATTTTTTTGTTTGTTTCCCCTGACCATTGAGATATGTCAGAGAAAATATTGCTAAGAGAAATGCTCGAGGTTTTACTGCTATGTTTTCTGTAACATCTGTAGCGATGCATTTCTGATTTTGATAATATGCCTCCTTTTTCCTCTCTCTCTTTTTTCTTGGCCATTCTAAGAAATGGTCTGTCAACTTTGGTAATATTTTCAGAGAAGTAACTTTAGGCTTCAATCATTTTTCCACTTTATTTGAGTTTTCTTACTCAATTTTTACTCTATTTTCTTATTTCCTTCCATTTCTTTAGATTTGATTTGACCTCTGGATAGATGCTACAATATGATGTTTTAAAACTTTGTTCTTTTTAGTAAAAATAATGATTATTTGTAAATACACACACACATGCACACACACACACTATACTCAAGAGCAATAGCAGATTAAAAATTTCTGAATGCTCATATATTTTTGGCTATAGTGTATGTGTATATGTAATATATAAACAAGTATATGTATTACATGAGTTATGTATATGAAGAATATGGTTAATAATTTCATTCAATACTTATCTTTCCTAAAATTATATCAAATTTTTCTATTAATTAGTGAGAGAGGAATATTATCTACAATTTTAATTTTTAATACTCTATTTCTTAATTTTTGTCATTTATTGTGTTTTATATTTTGAGGCACCTTGATTATGTAAATATACATATAAAATTTAATATTTTCCTATTGCAATTAATATTTTTGTCATGTTTTAAAGTTTTTTTTGTCTAAACTTTTAGTTTAGACCAGCAATTTTTAACCATTGTGTGCCACAATTATTTTTAAAATATGCAGTACTTGATTATTTAGTCAGGGCACTAACCTCGTTTCTCTTAAATTGTCACATAGAAAATGACAGCAATCAACACAATAATAACCATCAGTGTGAATGAATCAAAATTATACCTATTTTGTCAGATGGGCAAAAAACATAATTTTGACGTGCCACAGAATTTTATTTATTTTTTTAATTTATTTATTTTTATATATCTTTATTGATTTCAGAGAGAGGAAAGGAGACGGAGAGAGAGAGAGAAAGAAACATCAATGATGAAAGAGTCATTGATCGAGCCCACAACCCGGGCATGTGCCCGGACCGGGAATCAAACCCCGATTGCCTGGATCCTAGGTCGATGCTCAACTGCTGAGCCACGCCTGGCCGGGCATGCCACAGAATTTTAGTAATTAGTTTATGTGTGCCAATAGATGAAAACAGTTGAAAATTGTTTGCTTAGACACTCTGGTATTCTTTTTTTTTTTTCTTTTTAACTTTTTCAGAAAAAATTATCTTATTTGTTGAAAGTATTAGAGATGTCCCATTTTCTCCCCCATTGACACTCTCTACCCTGCTCTGCATGTCCTCCCCCACCCCTGGCCTTCACTGCACTATTGTCAAAACATAGATTATGCATATATGCATCTAAGTTCTTTTATTAATCTTTTTCCCCTCCCCCTTCCCTCTGGAATTTGTCAGTCTTTTGGATGCTTTAATGCTTTTGGATCTATGTTTTTAGTCAGTTTATTTCGTTCATCAGATTCCACTATAAATGACATCATGTGATACTTGTCTTTTTTTGACTGGCTTGTATGATTTAGCATAATACTCTCCAGAACCCTCCATGCTGTCTCAGTGGGTAAGATATCCTTCTTTTTTACAGCTGCATAGGATTCCAATGTGTATATGTACCACAGCTTTTTTATTCATTCATCTGCCGATGGGCATCTGGGCTGTTTCCAGATCTTAGCTATTGTAAATAATGCTGCTGTGAGCATAGGGGTGCATATATTTTTCTAATTGGTGTTTCAGTGTTCTTAGGACTTTGTGTTTTTGCTGGGTCAAATGGTAGCTCCATTTTTAGTTTTCTGAAGCAACTCTACACTGTTTTCCATAGTGGTTGTACAAGTCTGCATTCCCACCAACAGTGTACTAGGCTTCCCTTTTCTCCATATCCTTGCCAGCACTTGTTATTTGTTGATTTGTTGATGGTAGCCATTCTGACAGGTGTTTTTTATTTGTATGTCTGTGATGATTAGTGACTTTGAACATTTCTTCATGTTCTTTGATTATATATATCTTCTTTAGAGAAGTGTCTATTTATGTCCTTTGCCCATGTTTTAATTGAATTATCTTCCTTTTTTAAAGTTGTATGAATTCTTTATATATTTTGGAAATAAACCTTTTATCAGAGGTGTCATTGGCAAATATGTTCACCCATACAATGGGATCCTCTTCATTTTCTTAATAGTTTATTTTTCCATGCAAAAATTTTATTTTAATGTTAGTCCCATTTATTTATTTCTTCCTTTGTTTTCCTTGCCCTAGAGATGTATAGGCAAACATGTTGCTATGAGAGATGTCTGAGATTTTTCTACCTATAGTTTCTTCTAGGATTTTTGTAGTTTCATGACTTACATTTAAGTCTTTTATCCATTTTGAGTTTATTCATTGTGATCCGAGAAGATGCTTGATATGATTTGAATCTTCTTGAACTTGTAGAGACTTGTTTTGTGTCCTAACATGTAGTCTATCTTTTTGAATGTCCCACTTGCACTTGAGAAGAATGTATATTATGCAGCTTTTGGGTGAAATGTTCTGTAAATGTCAACTAAATCCACCTAATCTGGTGTGCCTTTTAGGATCATTGTTTTCTTGATTTTTTTGTCTGGAAGATCTATCCAGTGAAGTCAGTGGGTTGTTAAAGTCTCCTACAATGACATATTGCTCTCAATCTCTCCCTTAAAGTCCTCCAGAAGATTTTTTACATATTTAGGTGCTGCTATATTGGGTGCATATATGTTTACCAGAGTTATATTGTCTTGTTGGATTGATCCCTTTAGTATTATGTAGAGACCTTCACTGTGTCTTGTTATGGCCTTCATTTTGAAGTCTATTTTTGTCAGAGATGAGTATTGATACCCCAGCTTTTTTCTTGTTTCCATTTACATGGAAAATTTTTTTCTACCCCTTTATTCTTATCCTGTGTGAGTCTTTTGTTCTGAGGTCTCTTGTAGATAGTATATACATGGGTCATCAGCTATCCTTTGACTTTTGATTGGATGATTTAATCCATTTACATTTAAGGTTATTATTGATAGGTATTTATTTGTTGTCATCTTTATTCTTTATGCCTTTGTTTCTTTCTCTATTTCTTATTAAAGCAGTCCTTTTAACATTTCTTGCATTGCTGGTTTCAAGGTGATAAACTCCTTTAGCCTTTTTTTTTTTGTCTATGAAGCTCTTTATTTCACCATCTATTTTGAATGATAGCCTTGCTGGATAGTGTAGTCTTGGTTTCACATCCTTGCTTTTCATTTCCTTGAATACTCCATGCCATTCCCCTGTGGCTCGTAGAGTTTCTGTTGAGCAATCAGCTGACAGTCTTATGGGAGCTCTTTTGTAGGCAACAATTTGCTTTTCTCTTGCTGCTTTTAGATTCTCTTTTTGTCGTTAGTTTATGGCATTTTAATTATGATGGGTCTGGGTGTGGGCCCCTTGGGGTTCTTCTTGCTTGGGATTCTCTGTGCCTCCTGAACTTCTTTGACTTTTTCCTTCATCAAGTTAGGTAAGTTTTCTGACTTTATTTCTTCAAAGAGATTCTCCATTCCTTGCTCACTTCCATCTCCTTCTGGTTCTCCAAGAATGCAGATATTGTTACATTTCATGTTTTCCCACAGTTCCCTTAAACAGTCCTGGTTTTTCATTGTTTTTTCTTTTTTGGTTCTCCGATTGATTTTTTTCTACCCTGTCTTCCAGTTCTCAGCTTCCTCTCATCTACTGTTTATCCCTTGCAGTGTATTCTTTATTTCTGCTATGTCATTTCTTATTTCTGACTGGTTGTTTTTTGTAGTTTCTATATCATTTTTTCTTGCTGTTGAGCATCCTTATAATCATTGCTCTGAACTCTGTATCTGATAAACTGCTTTTCTACATTTCATTTAGCTCTTTTTGAGAATTTGCTTTTCTTTCATTTGAAGCTTGTTCTTTGTCTTCCCATTTTGCCTGCCTGTTAAGGTTTGTTTCTATATATTAGAAACAATGACCCCCAGTCTTGGTAGGGTTGCCATATGTAATAGGTGATCTGTGGGACCAGTGGCATAGTCTCCCTAATGACCACACCTGGCAGCTCTAATTGTGTCTCATGTATGTGTTGTTTGGGCCGTCCTTTTGTAATTGAGTCTTGATTGCTGTTGGCTTATTTGTTGGCAGGCTCCACTCTCAGGCTGGCTGACAGTGAGGCTCAATGTGCAACACAGCACTCAGACTGCTGTGTTGTTGCTTATCATATGAAGTAAAATTCTCCTCTGCAGGGTTTGGAGCCTGCCAATATCTCCCTGTGGATACTTCTTGTGGAGCTTATTCGATTCTGCTCTATTGTTGTCTGAAGCTAGTCACTCGCTTTATTGGTTTTAGGCCTCTTTGAGGGTCTTTGGTGCAAGCCAATGTCAGATGCTGTTTGTGACTGGCCTTGAGTATCCTGTTTGGACCTAACAGTGATCCACAGCTTGTAGTTCCCTCTGCTGATACTGAATGGATGTGGGGAAGAATCAAGTTGTGCATCAAGGTCTGCTTTTCTTTACCCACGGCCCAGTGGCAGGTCAGGCAAAGACTCAAAGCATCTAGAGATCCACCTCTGCCTGCAGGCTGTTAGTCTCAATCACTTAATGACCCTCAGGTTGTAGAGCTCAGCTGGTTATAAACTCCATAAGGTAATTCAAGAGGTTTTCCAATTGGTGGGGCAATTTCTACCCCCCAGGGAAAAGCTGCATTGATGGGAAACTCTGCCTGAGAAAGATTGTTGCAGCAGTATGGGGGAATGACTCAGCACAGGGATCCAGACAGTTGTCCTCTCCCCACAAAGCCACCATCCCTAGACTCTCCCCATGCAGCTCTAGTCCACTCTGCCCTCCCTCTGCTGGAGCCCAAGGTAAGTGGCTGCAAACAAAAATTAGTATGTTGTCTCTTTAAGGGTGTGTCTGTGTACATAGCCCCCTCTCTCTGCTGGAAACACCTCTGAGTGCTTTTCACCATCATGTGTTCTGTGGATACCTTTCCCATTTCTGGTGATCTGTGCCAGGGATACTCTTTTGGAGATAGATCCCAGACTTCTCAGGGGGAAACAGTGCAGCTGACATATTCTGCTACATATGGGAGCCTCCCCAGCCCTCTGGTGCCTCTGCACTTTCTTCCAGTCTCAATGTGGTCTCCTTTTTATGTCCTTGTTATAAGGGTTCTCTCTAGCTAGTCTTCAGTTGGGTATTCAGGATGATTTTTCTATATTTTAGTTGTAATTCCACTTTGGTCCTGGGAGAATGTCAGTGTAGCTTCAGCATAATCCACTGCAATCTTCTCCCTCTATCAACTTTTTTTTCAATGTTAGCGGTGAGAAAAGTAGGGTCTAAAAATTCTCACTCCCATGTACTTGCTTTTTGGTGAGTATATCATGATGAAAACAAATTAGAGACAGAAGAAATCCCCTTAATGACAGAAAAAGAAAAGAAAACAGACACATATTAGAAAACAAAGTCATTCAGCTCATTATTTTTTTCATTAAAACATTTATTTCTGTGATAAAAGAAACATTTGATTTATAGAATATAGTCTCTCTCTTTTTTTTTTAATGTTTCCTTATCTTTGTTGTTGAGACCATTACAGATGTTCCCTTTTTAACCCCACTGATCCCCTCCACCCCATGTCCATTCAACCCCCAGGCCCTCCTCACATCAATGTCCTGGTCCATAGGCAATGTTCATAAATATACAAGTTCCCTAATTAATATCTCCCCACCCACACCCCTTTCCTCTGAGATTCCTCAGTTTGCCCCATGCTTCTATGTCTCTGGAACCATTTTGTTCATCAGCTTATTTTGTTTATTATATTCCACATAAAAGTGAGATCATGTGGTACTTGTCTTTCTCTGACTGGCTTATTTCACTTAGCATAATACTTTCTAGTTCCCTCCAAGCTGTCCCAAAAGATAAAAGATCCTTCCTCTTCACAGCTGCATAGTATTCCATGGCATAAATGTGCCACAGCTTTTTTACCCACTCATCTACTGATGGGCATTTGAGCTGTTTCCAAATCTTAGCTATTGTAAATTGTGCTGCTATGAACACAGGAATGCATGAGGTCTTTGAGATTGGTGTTTGGGGTTCCTTAGGATATATTCCTAGAAGTGGGATCACTGGGTCAAATGGCAGGTCAATTTGTAATCTTTTGAGGAAACTACATACTGCTTTCCATAGTGTCTGCACCAGCCTGCATTTTCACCAGCAGTGTATTAGGGTTCCCTTTTCTCTACACTCTTGTCAGCACTTTTAGTTTGTTGACTTGTTGATGGTAGCCATTCTGACAGCTGTGAAGTGATACCTCATTGTGGTTTTAATTTGCATCTCTCTGATTATTAGCAACATTGAGCATTTTTTCATATGTCTCAGCTATTTACATGTCCTCTTTGGAAAAGTGTTTATTTAGGTCCTTTGCCCATTTTTTAATTGTGTTGTTTGTCTTCCTTCTGTTAAGTTGCATAATTCCTAATATATTTTGGATATTAACCTTTTATCAGATGTGTCATTGGCAGACATGTTTTCCTAGACTGTGGGGTTCCTTTGTATTTTGAGGCTGTTTTTTGTTGTTTTTTTTTTTGCTGTGCAGAAGATTTTTATTTTGATGAAGTCCCATTTGTTTTTTTCTCCTTAGTTTATTTCCCTAGGAGATATATCAGCAAACATATTGCTATGAGAGATGTCTGAGATTTTACTGCCTATGTCTTCCTCTAGAATTTTTATGGTTTCATGTTTTACATTTAAGTCTTTTAACCATTTTGAATTTACTTTTGTGTGTAGTGTAAATTTGTGGTCTAGTTTCAGTTTTTTGCATGTATCTTTCCAATTTTTCCAAAACCAATTATTGAAAAGACTGCTTTTACTCCATTGTAAGTTCTTACCTCCTTTATTAAATATTAATTGACCATAATGGCATGGGTCAAATTCTGGGTTCTCTGTTCTCTTCCACTGATCTATATGTTTGTTCCTGTGCCAGTACTAGGCTGTTTTGATTACAGTGACTTTGTAGTATAACTTGATATCTGGTATTGTGATCCCTCCAACTTTGTTCTCCTTTCTCAGGATCGCTGGGGGGGGGGGGGTGTTTTGGTTCCATGTACATCTTTGAAGTGTTTTTTTCTAGATCTGTGAAATATACTGTTGGTGTTTTAGTAGGGATTGCACTGAATTTATAGATTGCTTTGGGTAATATGGACATTTTAATGATGTTAATTCTTCCAATCCATGAACATGGAATATTTTTCCATTTGTTTATATCTTCCTCTATTTCTTTTTTCAGTGTCTTGTAGTTTTCCAAGTAAAGGTCTTTTAAATCTTTGGTAAAGTTTATTCCTCAGTACATTATTTTTTTAGTTGCAATGGTAAATGGGATTGTTTATATAGTGTCTGTTTCTGAGAGTTCATTATTGGGGTATAAAAATGCCATTGATTTCTGGGTGTTAATTTTGTATACTGCTACCTTGCTGAATTCATTTATTAAATCTAGTAGTTTTTTGGTGGAATCTTTAGTATTCTCTATGTACAATATCATGTCATCTGCAAATAATGACAGTTTTACTTCCTACTTTCCAATTTTGATACCTTTTAATGTTTTCTTCTTTTCTGATTGTTATGGCTAGGACTTCCAGTACTATGTTGAATAAGAGTGGTAAAAGTGGACACCCCTGTCGTGTTCCTGTTCTTAATGGAAATAGTTTTAGTTTTTGCCCATTGAGTATGATGTTGGCTGTAGGTTTGTAATATATGGCCTTTATTATGTTGAGGTATGATCCTTCTCTTCCCACTTTGCTGAGAGTTTTTATCAAAAATGGGTGTTGAGTTTTTGAGTGCTTTTTCTGCATCTATTGATATGATCATGTGATTTTTATCTTTCAATTTGTTTATGTGCTGTATTAGGTTTATTGATTTGCAAATATTGTACCAGCCTTGAATCCCTGGAATAAATCCCCCTTGGTCATGGTGTATGATCTTTTTAAATATATTTCTGGATCCAATTTGCTAATGTTTTGTTGAGGATTTTAGCATCTATGTTCATCAGGGATATTGGCCTGTAATTCTCTTTGTTTGTAGTGTGTTTATCTGGTTTTGGAGTTAAGCTAATGCTGGCCTCGTAAAGAGAGTTTGGGAGTATTCCTTCCTCTTGGATTTTTTGAAACAGTTTGAGGAGGATAGATGTTAACTCCTCTTTGAATGTTTGGTAAAACTCCCCTGTGTAGCCATCCAGGCCAGGACTTTTGTGTGGTTGGAGCCCTTTGATTACTGCTTCAACTTCATCAGCAGTTATTGGCTTATTTAGACTTTCTGACTCTTCCTGATTGAGTTTTGAAAGGTTGTATTTTTCTAGGAATTTATCCACTACATCCAGGTTGTCCAGCTTTGTGGCTTGTTTTTTGGTCTCCCCATTTTGGTTAAGTGTTAGGTGGATCTGCTAGGATTCTCAGTCTTTTTGGAGGGTCTCTGGTACAGGCCAATGTCAGACACAGTTTGTGACTGGCCTTGGGTACCCTTTTTGGGGCTATCAACAACCCCGGGCTTGAGGTCTCCACTGCTGGGGCTGGATGTGTTTGGACAGGACCAAGATGCACACCAAAGTCTGCTTTTCTAGGGCCCAAGTCCCAAAACAGATCAGGCAAAGACTCAAAGCACCCTGAGGTCTGCCACAATCTGCAGACTGGTTAACCTGATTCTCCTAATGAGCCTCAGGCTGTGGTAGCTACACAGGATGGGGCAGTTGGTTGTTATCAGTCTCTTAACAAGCCTCAGTCTGTAGAAAATCCTCTGGGCAGGACAAGAGGCTCTCCAGCAGAGTGGGGCAATTGTTTTCCCCCTAAGGCAAAAGCCTAAAATTTGCCTCCCAAGAAAGATATCCTCCATGGTCTGGGGGAATGACTCTCCCCAGACTCTCCCCACTCCAGTGCTGTCTCCCAGACAGCTCCAGTCCACTCCACTCCTCCTCCACTGGAGCCCAAGGTGAGTGGCTCCATATGAAACATTGTGAGTTGGCTCTTTAAGAGGGTGACTGCAGTTCCAACTTCCTCTCCCTGGCAGACAGAAACCCAGCTGCTTTTAGCAGCCAGATGTCATGTGGGCACCTTTCCCAGTTCTGGTGCTCTTGGCTGGGAAGCCCAGCCTGGACTTTATGCCCCAAAGTTTTCAGGGGGAACCCCCTACAGCTGAGATATCCCTCTGGACCTTCAGCTGCTGCCTGTTAAAGCACAGCCAGCCCTCTTGTGTCTACACTTCCTACCAGTTTTTGTGTGGTCTCCGCTAACATTTTTTAATGTTAACATTATTGCAGGGTTACCACCCCTCTCCGCACTCCCCCCTCCAATTGAGAAAAGTCTTCCACTGAATCAGATGGCAGGATACACAGGTCTCATGGTGTAAATTATGTGTTGGATCCTCTGTAAAATGGAAGATGCAAGACCAACAGACTATAGTCTTTGAGGTTTGATGCCTGACATAATTTGTTGGCTTGCTGAATTCTTAGACATCATTATGGAAGAATAATTGGTTTTTTCACAAAACTGCCAATTAAGTACATGTGAATACACCATAAAATTCCCACTCAAAAATTGTTTTAAAATTCAGTAAGCTAATTTGTCAGAGAGATGGCATTATAATAGAAAATGATACTTATGTTAATTAGCCAGTCTTAAATTTACAAATTTAGATTAAGATTTTTGTACACACACATGTATTAATCATGCTGTGAAATTTTAAAATAAAGCACACAAATTCATAACTAAGAAATTTTTAATTTTTTTATCTTTTATTTTTTAATCCTCATCAGAGGATATTTTTTCCATTGCTTTTCAGAAAGAGTGGAAGGGAGAGAGGGAGAGAGAGAAAAACATCATTGAGAAAGACACATCGATTGGTTGCCTCCTGCATGTGTCCCTACTGCGGCCGGGGATCAAGCTTGCAATGGAGGTACATGCCCTTGGGTGGAATCAAACCCAGGACCCTTCAGTCCACAGATTGATACTCTAGCCACTGAGCCAACCCAGCTAGGACAGAAATTTTTATTTCAAATATCAAATATTTTACACTATAATATAACATGTGTATATGTTATGTTAATTATGAGTCTTAATTTTCCATAAATATTTTTATCTCTTAAATAAAAAGGCAAAATGCAAAAATAAACCCTGATTATGGCAATAAGATATATTTTAAGGAAGTCAGTAAAGTGAAAAATTGTTTTGATCATGCAATAGTATTTTCTGAACTATGATTTCTTCTATTTAAAATACTTTCTTTAATGTTGTAGTTATGCTAAAGAAATAATGAAAAGTAAAAAAAAACAAAACACAAAACACCCTAATGCACAGAGTTACATAAATATGGTTTAAAACAACCTGATGTAGCCCTGGCCAGTTTTTCTCAGTGATTGGAGCATTGCCCATGCACCAAAGTGTTGTGGGTTCAATTCCTAGTCAAGGGCACTACCTGGATTGCAGGTTCAATCCTGGGCCTCCATGTGGCACCTGTGCGAGGCAACCGATAGTTGTGTTTCTCTCTTCCCCTCCCTCCCTTTCACTCTCTCTGTCAAAATCAATGGGGGAAAAATGTCATTGGGTGAGGGTTAACAAATAAAACAAAACAAAAAAACACTCTTGGATAGAGATATGAGGAATATGGCAGTACTTTGAGGAAAGGTTCAGATTAACAATAATTGCAGTGCTATATATTTTAGAAATGAACCTGATTCTACTGAATAGAATCCTTCAAATTTTAGTTTAGTTGATCAGTTATTTGGTTGTGTCTGTAGACATATTATAAATGGCAGAGTCAAGAAAAATGGGGTTTTTAAAAAAGCAGCCACAAAATAAATGCACCAAATAGGTACAGATATGTACCATCATAATCTTATGAATTAAAAAACATTTTCAAAGAATATACTTGGTAGCTTTTCATTTCACCCTATTTTTATCATTTAAACATAGCATTTTATAAGATTATGTTAATTTAAATTACTTATTAAAAATATAGTGAATGATAGGGTTTTAGTTCTGTCATAATTGCATGCAGAATTTATAAAAACTTTTCTATTAAGCTCCAAAGACAAAGAGTGATTTATAAACTCTTCTCCACCTAAAACACTATTTCTACTCCTTGAGTTATTTTCTTGTTGATTTTTTCATCATAAATCTGACTAGTAACAAGATTTATTTAACATTCCCCAGTAGATCATTACTTTGTACACTAATAAACACTGTACTATAAAAGATTGGTGGTGATTATTTCAGGAAGTAATCAACTTGGTTTTAGTAAGTTCTGAATATACAGAACAGATGGGAGAAAATTAAATGTTAATATTTATAAAGCTTCTGTTAAGAAGGAAAATTAAATAACACAGCAAAATAAACTGCTACTTAATACATATGATTACTTATTAACATTCTGTGACATGTTACTATATATGTAAAAATAAGTGAAGCAATAAATTTAATTATTAATTGCCATATAACAAACAAATACTAATGTTTCAATATATTTCTAAAAAAGGAAAATATATGAAAACCAGATTAATCAACTGAGCATATACAGTTTACTATTTTTCTAAAATACCATGAATGTAGACTCTCCACTGTCTTGGAATATAACACTTTAGTGTATGTGAAGTGCCCTAGTATACCAATTGCACCTACTCTCTTAGCTCTATAATTAAATATGTGCTACACATAATTGAATTTTTCTAAGATTAGAAATTAAGTTAACTTACCAATAGAAAGATGATATATAAACAGTCTCTCAAGCTCTATCTTGAAAATATCAAAGACCACTTTTAAGCATTCTTTGAGGAGAAAGGCACTCAAATAAAGCCTTTAGGGTTTTTATGCATATTCACATTTTAATGCTTTTGATGATCTATTAACTAAAGAAGATTTCTCATTTATTATGTAAAAAACAACAACACAGACCTCCTCAAATTACATTAGAGTTACGTGTGTTTTATATGAATAAAAAGTATTAAAAAAATGCATCAAATGTATTTTTCTCCTTTTCAGATGTGATTATTAAATAACATTTTTAGTGCATAGTAGTATTTATAAAGTCACTCCACTTAACTGTCAGTCATCTACTGTAGTGAAGTCAGAATCCATCCCAGCTCTCTAAGTTGCTTAATTAGAGAAATAATAAGTTTCAGATAGCAGCAGAAAAAAAACTTTGAAGGAAACAGGGGGGAAATATAGCTTAACTGGTTTGGAAGAAGAAAAGCATACATCAGAAAAAAATCTGGCATTTTATTTTTGAAAAAAGAAAAAAGAAATAAAAGTATGTGAGAAAGTATTGAAGTAGAAAGAAAAAAGTAGGTTCTTAGATTTGTCTGTTTTCTATCAGAAAAGGAGAGATGTTAATGAAAGAAAGAAAATGTCTCTGTCTTCTACTGTGACTGGAAAGGGAGAGGGGAAAGATCTCACAAGGTATCACATAAAGCAGATAATGGGGTCTGCAAAGCATTTGTCTCAGCAGCAGCTGAGGACTTGTTAAAAATGCAGCCTACTGAATCAGAAATTCTAGAATTTTTGGCAAAAAACTTGCATTTCAACAAGATCCCTGTATGTTTTATATGCACACTGAATTTGAGTAGCAGCGCTGTAGGCAGAAGTTTGTCAGAGAAACCATTTCACAAGGGAAATTATGCCCATTTCAAGAAGTTTTTTTGGTGGCGATCTGGCTATTAATTCAATTAAGATGAACCGTAGGGACATATTTGAAGTTAAATCCTGAAAAGTAAGGAGTTTGATGTGTGCTGTAGATCAACACATTGTTTAATTTATTTTAGATACTATCAAGGGAAAAGGGACCAGAACTAATGGAAACTTTTTTGGTATTTTCTTCAGACTGACAGAGCTAAAGTAACATTTTTATTCTGAAGATATCTTATTCTGAAGATAAAGGCAAGAGGAATTATTTTTTTCTGCTTAAGAACTTACTATAATAAACTAATGATATTCATAAAAAAACAGTGCATTGGCCAATGGGTTTGATTAAGTAATAAAAATGAAAAAATTTACTTAGGTAAGAAGGATGTGATGAGATATAAAATGTGGGCTAAGATAATCATTTTCCAAATTTGGAAACTTCAGTTCAAAGCCCCTGTGACAGTCTAGCCTAAGCCCTCTTTTTAGTTATTTTTTTCTTCCAGTACAAGGATGATTCCCCTAAATGGGCACTGCTGCCCAATTTACCATAGCACAGTATTATGTGGAAAGATCCACTGTACTCGTAACCACACACTTTCCTGTTGAGTCTCTTAGTTTT
This sequence comes from Miniopterus schreibersii, assembly GCF_964146895.1. Classification (NCBI taxonomy): domain Eukaryota; kingdom Metazoa; phylum Chordata; class Mammalia; order Chiroptera; family Miniopteridae; genus Miniopterus; species Miniopterus schreibersii. The sequence goes on along the minus strand of NC_138118.1, from coordinate 24,507,432 downwards.
AAATACTAATAACTATTAGATAATTGAAAAAATTTAACAAATGGTTGATAATTTAGAGAACTATGAGAAATAATAAAACTACTAGATTTATTCTCTCTAGATATCATCCAAACTAAAACGGAATTAGGATTTCTCTTCATATCTGAACTAAATTCATTGTCATTGATTTCACAAATATTCAGAGTAAAAAGCAGGATTCATTAAGGAGTTATTTTAATTTGTTCCTATTTCCTTGCACTCCCCCAACATACTCCAATCAGGTAATGAGATTTTTATTGTCTCAATGAAAGGAAGATTAGAAAAAGAGAAGAAAATAAAGGTTCCTTAAGGGCAATCTCCTTCTAGGATACCTGTTATACTTAGTTCTGAGACTCTGGTGTTATTCTAAAGTAGATTGGGATTATTGTCTGGGAACTGCAGCAGAGGCTGGCATCTATGCTGGCTGTGGCCAGTGGCACCAAGAGGGCACAGGAGACAGGGAGGCCTGCAGCCCCCTGAGCTGCTTGCCTAGTGCCCCCCTTCAGTGGGAAGGATATGCAGGTGTAGCAGCAGTTCCCCAAGGGCCCTGCAGCCACTGGCTCTGCCTCCTGGTGGCCATCACCCTGCACATACTGAGAATGGACTTAACTAAGACACCCTGGACCCTGTCTACCTGCCCACAGCCCTGGAGTTCATGGATACCCCTGAGCACTTCCCTGTGCAGCAGGTGGACCTGACAACTCCTCTCTAGGCTCTGGATCTCAGATCTTTCTGCTCCTCCAGCCCTAGCCCTGGGTCCAGCCATTTCTCCTGGCCTCCTACCCACCCTCTGCTATTCAGTATGTTGTCCATCCTCTGGTCACTGAGCCCTACCAATGGCTAGTCCGGTGAGATATGCAGGGTGTGTTGGTGGAAGTGGCTGTGACTTCAGCAGAGCCCCATGTCTGAGTCCCCTTCCACCTCAAAGGGCAGGATTGGCTGCCCAGTCTTGGAAGCTTGCCTTGTGCCCAGCTCCACGAAGCCACATGCTCTGTAGGCACTGGTCACCAAACCTTCAGCTTCCAGCCATTCATGAGCACCTGTGTGGTGGAGCTGGAGTGGCTCTTGCACTGGTTTTCCCAGGGCTCCACCACTGGGCAAAGCAGGCCCACACACTGGAGCCTACCATTGAGGGCCCTGGGGGCTGTGGCCCTGGTGGGGAGGACTCTTGTGAACAGGCTCTCTTAGTGGGCAGTGTGGACCTGCCCCTGGCAAACCTCTCACAGTACCAGGAGGTGCCCTTGGATAAGGCAGTGACTCTGTGGCTACCTGGCATGCCTTCTGGCCCAGCCAGTTCTTCAGTGCCATTCTCCTGCTCCAGCACAACTTCACAGCCAGTGTCCTGACCCTGTGGATCAAAATGAAGAAAGGGCAGCATGTAACCTGCCCTCCTAGTCCAGCCCACCCTCTGGACTGCCACGTTTGATTGCTTCTAGGGCTCCAAGCACCACACCACCCTCATCACCTGACACCATGCCAGGCCCCCAGGGCCAGCCCCCTTGAACTGTCTGATTTCCTAGGGGTGAGCTTTTTGGTGGGCAATGACATTAGTGGGGATGTGGAAGTCACTCACTCTGTTGCATGGCACCTGGAATACCCAGGTCAGGCCCCTGAAGCAGAGGACAAAATGGTGTGAGTGATCTTGGCATTGGAGTGTGACATAGGACCCCTTGTCTCACTGTTCCAGGTGGAGGAACTGGTGGATACAGCAGCACTGACTGGAGTGCCCTGGAGTGTCCAGGTGGACTGTGTGTGAGGGAGGCTGCCCTGGGAGCGGTGATGACAGAGCACATTGGTTGTAAGTCAGCCAATGCACAAGTTCTGCTCAATGGGTGCATGTGGACTTCTGGTGGCACTCCGGGCCTTGCTTGACCATGTGAGCCCCACTGCTGCCCCAGCATATCGAGCAGAAGACACCACCTTAAGCAGGTCTGTGGCGGGAGGGTGCATGGCCCAGCTGAAGGGGTGCCCCAGAGCCCTAAGCAGAAGCAACTGAATAAGGGAAGCAGAGTGCCCATGGCTGCCTCCTGCAGTATCAGCCTGTGAGAGTAAGCTTCTTTGTTCCCTTGGCAGCCTCAGCCTCACCCACCTGTTGGGCCCTACTGGCTGATGGACAAATCCCACCTCTGAACCTGCACGTAGTCTTGCTGGAGGGCAGCCATGGTCCTGGTGGGCCAGGAGCTGGGTGTCACCTCCAATGAGGTGCCTCCCTGTTGTTGGACTCCATCCTAGGGGAGCAGGCACTGGCCATGATGGATGACAAGCTCTTGGTGATGAGCATATCACTTGCTTGAGCTAGGGCACTGCCCACCCTTGGAGGCCACAGCTATATTCTGGGCACAGTCAGCCCTTCCTGCCCCAAAGCAGGAGGTGGCCTGCTCCCTATGCTTATCTTTCTCTAACAAATCTTGGGCCCCGCTAAGCTCCACAACTACTGTGACCTCACAGGAAGAGCTGGGTGCTGTCTTGCCTGCAGAGATGCAAGATGCCATGTTTGGTGTGGTGGTGAGTGGGGCAGGCATTGAGGGGTTGCCCCTGTATGTGTCTCTGCATTCCTCTGAGCTCTGCTCACTGGGCTGCCACCCCATGACCGTGGCCTCAGGCACTATCTGACTAGATCTGTCTCCAGTTCTCAAGTCAGTCACCCATCTAGCCCTGCCCAGAGATCACCAGCCACAAAGGTCAGCATGGGTGGTGAAGGTGGGGGACAGGGAGTGTGGGGGGCAGTGGGTGTGAGAAGGGAAGTTTGAGCAAGCAGAAGAGGGGACCTGGAAGGAGTGGCAAGAGGAGGAGATTGTCACTGACCCTCAGTGGGTTGCCCACCTAGAGCTAGTCATATACTCCCTGCTGAACATATTCTGTCTGGCCATCTTCACCTTCCTGGAAATGGTGTGGTCTTCCTGTTGCATTACCAGCACAGGGAGCCCCTCTCAGTGCCACTGACTCTGCCTCTCCTCAGCTCCTCAACTGGGTCTGGCTGGGCACTGAGCAGGAGGACCTGAGCCACTAGCTGGACCAGCAGCTCCTTGGAAAAGAAAGGACTAGAGAGGAGATTATCAGACTCAACCAAGAAATTTTCTTGTGAAACAGAACAGCGCTATTGAAGAAATGCAACAATCCCAATTCTCCCAAATCTAATACTTATAACACCTGGAATACAATAAAAAAATACATTCTCGAGAAAAAAGAAAATTGATAAAGTGTGACTCCGCAATGTATCAGATGTTTCAACTAACTGATAAGGATTTTAAAGTATCTGTTATAACTAACCCCAATGTGGGAAATTAAAACAAGTTTGATAAATGATAATCTCAACAGAGAGTGGATTTCAGCTGATAATTAGAATCAATAAAAATGGAAATTTTATAACTGACTTTTTTTTTTTTAAAGTAGGTAATTTTATTGCCAAATTGAAATGACAAAATAAAGAGAAAGAGAATTTGAAGATAGATTAATATAAAATATCAAATCAAATTCCAGCCAGAAAAAAAAAAAATAAGGCACAGATGCTCGGGGACCTACTAGATAATAGCAAATAATCATTGAATATTCTTTACACATAGTCATTACACATTATGTAGCTGGAGCACCACAGAGTAAAGCGAGAGTGAGAAAAAAATGGGCAAAACAATTTGAAGATATTATTCTTTAAACTTTTGCAAATTTAACAAGAAATTTCCATACCCAAGATACTAAACAAAATCAATCATAATAAACAAAAAGAAGCTCAAGCTTGGCAGCATCATAGTCAAACTGTTGAAAGCCAAAGATGAAGAGCAACTATTGAAAGAGGCAAATGAAAAATGACATCTTACATACAGGGGACAACAATTTGATTAACTGTTAACTTTTCATCAAAATCCATGAAAAATAGGAGAAAGTGGAGCAATGTTAATGTGTTTTAAGAAAATGTGAATGCAGATATCCATTTAAAATATCCTTCAAGAATAAAGGTTTATTATAGACATTTTCAGATAAAGAAAATGAAAGAATTGATTTTCAGCAGACCTGAACTACAAGAAACAATGCAGAAAATCTTATATGGGCAGAGGGGGGAAAAACAATGCCAGGTACAAACTCTAGTCTTCAGAAAATAAGTTTTTGTAATGGTAAATATCTGAGAAAATGCAAAAAAACCCCACACCTATTCTCCTTTTGGCTTATTTATTTATTTATTTATTTTTACCATTAATAATGTCTTAGTTAATTCTTTATAACCATATAAATGCTAAAAAGTATTATTTTGTGATGTTCATAATATATGTACAAGTAATACATGTAAGATGTGTATGGTGTGAAATAATTCAATCAAAAAAGAGAATTTTTTCCACAAACTCTCCCACTCAATCGGGCTCATTTATATTTCAGAGAACAAGGTAAACCATGTTTGTCACCTGTTGCCTTTGTGGATACTTTTATAGTCTTTTGTGGGAAGCTATTTCTCTACATTATTAATGTAGAATATGGGTTTCTTATTCACAGAAGTCATTGGCCAACTGATATGCTCCCATTAATCTGTCAGATTGTGAGAAACAAAAGAGCACCAGGGCAGTAGAATTATATTTCATTCAAATTTAATACAATTCAAAAGATCATAATAAGCCTGACATTTTTAAGCACATATTATATGCCATGCTGTGTTACACCTTTAATTATATCTAATCAGCACAAAAATCATGAGATAAATGTCATTATTCTATTTGGGATAAAATTCACATGTTGAAGATTTAAAGTCTAATACTTCAGAATGTGACTACATTTGGAAGTTGTTTTTTTAAAGAGGTAATTAATTTAAAGTAGGGTCATTAGGGTGGGCAATCCAATATGATTGATGCCCTTATAAGAAGAAAAGGGAGGCCTCAGAAGAAATCAAACCTCCTGACAACTTGATCTTGGACTTCCTGCCTCCAGAACTGTGAAAAAATACATGTCTGCTTTTTAAGCCACTTAGCCTGTGGTATTTTGTTATGGCCATTGCCTAGCAAACTAATGCATCATCATTTATGGAAGATGGAAGAGTAGTGTAAGAAATGTAAAACATTTCGTCAAGTGCATGTGTTCAGAAAATGTTTAATTTGGCCTTCCAATCCACATATGAGATTTCAAAGGCAGTATTTATTTCATTATAGTGCACTGTTACCCTTCTTCATCTCCTTTCATAATAAATATCAGTATTAAAAGTTTACACTTAAATGTGCAATTCTTTATTCAATGAGAATGGTTTACAATGTAATATTCCCCAATCTACCTGCATTGCCTTCTTCTCCTTTCATTCCAGACTATGGGGCTAAGTCACATGTGGGATAGTTACTGAGAAATTAATTTATGATTTGTTCACATTGTTTTAGGAGGATGGGTGGAATAAGGTGTAATATTCAATCTCCTTTCCTCAGGGTCCTGTTAAAGTCCTTAATCCCCATTAGAAACAGTCTAACCTAAAATGTTGATGTCTGAAAAGGTGTATGTAGGCTTGAATTTGCAGAAACAAGAAGGACATCTAGACAGGGTCCAGGAACTTGGAAGGGACTGATGATTTTATGAGCCATGGTCCCCCATGAGTCCCGGGATGAATAAGCAGTGCTGCATCCTGGGTGGCTGCACTTGGCGTTCTCCAGCCATCAGCCCTGAAAAGATCATGGATTTTAAGCCAGGGAAAATGACAGCATTGAAGACATCTTCACAGTGACCTGGATCAATGAGGGCATCACTAAGGATTACGTTTTAATTCCTGTCACTTGAAATAGCCTTCTGTCTGATTCACCTACATGACATTGTGTAGTAATGTTGTGGAGAAAAATGTGTGATTTCTTTATATTACCTTTTCCTTTGATCTCTGCAGAGTGAGACAGATGCTTCAATGTGGTTATCAGGAGACACCTGAGTCATGGGTCACAGAAGAGAAGGACACAAATGAGGAGATTAGAAGCTGAGATACCATTTCACATCAAACAGGAGTAATTTAAAAGATAATTTTTTTCTATGTCTATTGTAAAAGACACAATATTGACCCATCAAAGTGTGTTTTGGGGGGTTAGGTGGCATTTTCTCGAGATATAGAGATGAGTCTTATTACTATTAAAATATTTTTAACCAGTATACCCTATTGGTTGGCCGTGATGGATTATGGTTTATTCTATAAATTTGTGCTTAGCCTCTCTATAAAAAAGACAAATTTCTTTCTTTAATTGGACAATTAAATCATGCAGTAGCCTGTGTACCATAGGTATTCAGGTAGAGTTTTTGAGGACCAGTCTCAAAGTTTCTAAAGTTTTTTCTATTTTAGCACTTTGGAAAATGTATACTTGTCCATTTTAACATTAAGATTGGATATTTGATTAAACAACATGGTTCACTGTGTTATTCCATTTACTGAATTAGAGCCATGTAATATTTGACTAATTAAGAAAAAAGAATAAGTTAAAATGCTTAATGTGAATAGCTGTGATTTAATAACAGCATTCAAAATTCATTTAGGTATTTCTATAAATCTACTTTATTTTTACTTTTATAATATAAAAATGCATTGATTCACATTACATACATCTGGAAAAGTCTATATTGATCATTTAGTCAAACCCCTCATTTTATAGTTGCAGAAATTGAAACATAATAAATAATAAAGCTATATTCAAACAATATTTTAACATATTTTCCTTATGGTAAATTCTCCATATATCATTTATTTTCATAAAAAAGCATGCATATTGAACATTGTTGGAAAGAGTTTAAATACTACATTCAAGTTAAATATTATAATTTAGAGGGATGTAAATTAAACCTTAGGAAAGACTCATGCTTCACATTGTATTTGCATTTAATTTTGTTAATGGAACAGAGACTTCTGAGCTACATCCACCAAAACTTTTTATTATAGGAAGAGAAGTGGAAGGAAGGTAAGGAGACTGGACAAGAGACGCTTCAGGCCCTATACTTGCATTTTAACTGATTAATTAATAATATATTATATACGTTACTGATTATTAATTTCTTATAATCTTATTAGGCTTCAATTTTCAGTCTTTGAACTTCTCTATAGTTCCACATCATTATTATCACCTGGAAGTTTCCCACTGTTTAAATTTGAACATAACTTTATAATCAAGATAAAAGCTCTTCATTATTTCTAACCCTTTTTATTTTATCAACACTTTTGTTCTTTTATTTTTAAAACTTTCTTATAATGTTTATAATCTGATATTAATAACACAGGTTGCTTTCCTTCCCCAAAGAAACCATTCTCTTTCCTGCTTCTGTTTTTAGCTGTGCTCTGCACTTTTCTTAGAATTATCTTCTGCTTCTCTAGTTAATGCAAAAGTCACCTCCTCAAGCATGATTGTCCCAACACCTTCAGGTGTACATATCCACTGCTCCACTGGTTAGTATTTTTATTCTCTTTGCTCTCAGCTTTAACATTTACTCAAATTATCATACCATATGATAAAGTCACACATAGCATAGTACAGCACAAAGACACATGATATATATTTCTTATAAGATGTCAGCACTTGAATGAAATAAAAAATTCAAAAATTGTATGATGTCTCTGCAGTACTTTTTAGATAATGCTGTCTTTCCTGTGCTGATTGGTTTATTTTGAAGCTAAAAGAAAACAAAAACTTAAAAAAAAATTAAGTACATCAAATAAATGTGCATTTAGTAGTGGTAAAGGGCCTTTTCAAACATCTAGAATAAAATCCTCAATCATACACACACACACACACACACACACACACACAAAATGTGGTAGACATTGAGGAAGCAGGAAATAAAAGAAAATAACCAAAATGTTTTCTTTACAAAATAATAAACTTTTATAAATCTTTATCATGCATGATCAAGAAAAATTAGAACACTTACAATATAATTAACAATATTCTTGACAGGAAAAACTGACCATGATCATCAAGAAATGTAGCTCTGATGCTGTGTAATTTGGGGAAGGGAAATTTATTTTTTACTCAAATGTTAACTTGGGATTCTCTTGGTATTCTTCAATCTAATTTTGACAAAAAAATGGACAAGTTCCACAGCTCCAGCCTGAGACTCCGAATTTATTACAGTATGTCTCACTCCTTTAAGTAAGCCAACTAGATCAGAAGAGTGCTAGCCTAGGGCAAGAGAAATCTTTAATGTATAATGGAAGTGGAAAAAATAAACATCGGTTGAGAATCTGTGACTGGCTTCAGTGATGGTCAGGAGAGTGGGGGTGGGGAGTTTCAGGTCATCCCAATAACCTAAAGTTTCCCTGAAAATTTATAAGGTTTTCCTACCACATTTCTCTATGAAGTAGATGCATATAAAGAGTACAATGGATGAATTGCAGCTGATGCTGGATTATGTCAAAAATATCTCCTGTCAGGACCCAAATACCCATTGCCCAGCTGCCATAAGGGTCCTTCTTAGAAATTACCCTCTGCCAAATGGTGCTGCTGCACTTATGTTTACACCCCATCTCTGTCTGGGTTTGTTAAGGACTAGGCACATGGCACCTTACTTCAGTTCTGGACAATTCTTAGCACTAATGCCAACTGTAAAGCTCCACCTATGGCATCAGCTGAGGCCTCTACTGTGACACAGTTTTACTGATTCCCGCTCCACTCTACTTCCTTCACTCCCTTACAGGTATTGTTCCCAATAACACCTCAGTCAACTCCCTACATGGGGACTGTCATTTCAGAGGTTGTTTCCAAGAAACCAGATTTTACTCAGTGAGAGCACTTTATAAAAGAATGTCCCCATCAGTAGATGAGTAAATAGAAAAGCTCTGGTACATTTACACAATGCAGTGGAATACTATTTATGGAATAAATATACTATTTATGGAATAATATGCAGCCATAAAAAAGAAGGAAATGTTACCTTTTGTGACAGCATGGATGGGCCTAGAGATTATCATGCTAAGCGAAATAAGCCAGTCAGAGAAGGACCAATATCATATGATTTCACTTATATGTGGAATTTAATGAACAAAAAACTGAAAAACAAAATAGAAACAGAAGCATGGAAACATGGAACAGACTGTCAGCTGTCAAAGGGGAGGCTGGAAGGGGGACTGGATGAAAGAAGGTGAAGGGATTAGCCAAAGAACATATATGCATGACCCATAGACACAGACAACAATGTGATGATGGCCAGAGGGAAAGGGGGTCAAGGGCTGGGTGGAGGTGGGCAAAGGGTGGGAAAATGGGGACATCTGTAATAGTGTCAACAATAAAAATGAAATGTAAAAAGAAGGATGTATCACTTTTGAACACCCCCTAAGCCCAAAGAATGCTAACACCTCCTCAGGGTGGTGCTATCTTATAAGGGCTTTTTGAGATTACACTCTTACTTCCTTCTCCCATCCTCCTCCTGTAGCATCCTGGAGTTAACAAACTTAGGGAATAAGGTAGAACTTCTAGATGGGAATTTTTTTAAAAAACAGAAAGATTCTCAATCCTGAAACATTAATCGGAAAGAATATATGTACCCCGATGTTCATAGCAGCACAGTTTACAATAGCTGAGATCTGGAAACAGCCCAAGTGCCCATCAGTAGATGAGTGGATAAAAAAGCTGTGGGACATTTACACCATGGACTACTACACAGCTGTAAAGAAGAAGAATCTCCTACCCTTTGGGACAGTATGGATGGACCTGGAGAAAATTTTGCTAAGTGAAATAAGCCAGGCAGAGAAAGACAAACATCACATGATTTCACTTATATGTGGAATCTAAAGAACTTAATAAACTGCTGAACAGAATAGATTCAATGACATGGAAGCATAGATGAGGCTGACAAATGTCAGAGGAATGGAGGAGGGTGGGTGGATGGAGGGGGAGAGAGCAACCAAAGAATTTATATGCATATATGCACAACCCAAGGACACGAGCAATGGTGGGCAGAGGGACTGGGGAGGGGGATGGGATGGGGAGGAATGGGTCATTGGGGAGAAAAAGGGACATCTATAATATTTTAAACAAAACAAAACAAAACAAAAAATAGAAAGGTTCTCTCATCTTTTATTCCAGGAAACATCCTAAAGAGCTCCAGAACAATAATCATGACTTGTTCTATAACACTATGGCAGCCATATTAATTATAAACTGTGACCATTTTAGGGGCCAATGTGACTAGAAGACTTTTATCATGTTAACAATGAAAACACGGATACCCTGATATCCAACCTAGGGAGAGATAATAAATTTTCAAATAAAGTAAAACAACCAAACTGGTTCAATCTTGTGAATGCATGTGGAAATGAAAGAAAGCAAAGTGACGATGGTGGCTTTACAAATTATACTAGTCCCTTGGCTGAGACACTGATTCTTGAGCATTTTATATTTTCCTGCCCAGTTACTGAATGTGGTAAGTAGAAATGTTTTTCAAAGTTCTTGAGCAGTGAAGGAAAACCTTCTAATTTTTTAACTAAACAGACAAAGAAAATAGACAATGTTTCTTCAAATACAAAATGTGGAGATATAAAACAAGATGTCAGTGGACAGAGCTATGGGAAATGAGACCTGTTCACAGATTTTTACGCAACATTTATTGTAAAAAAATATTCAGAAAAAGTTGTTTAGTTCTACATATTATAGCCTTCATGGTTAGAGAACTGTACTTATCTCAGAATTTTGCATGACATATTTTTAATACTTACAGAAACAAAATAAAATATTCATTTAGAACCTACAAGGCAAGGCAAACTGAGGTGCTATTGGCAAGTTCTACCAAAGTATAGGGAAAATGCATTGGCATCATATTTGCAACCTTAACTGTATGCCAAAGTAGACTCTGAAGTAGACAAAGTTCAACCAAATGACTAATACTCAATAAGGAATTGTTCTTACTCTCTTAAACACAAGCTTATATACTTTCATTTTTTTCTGGGTTTATAACAATAGAACCAGATGTAAATCATCAATTTAGGGACTATTAACCATATTGAAAACTGAAGTTTTAAAATACAGGCTGGGGCAAATGTAGGTTTACAGTTGTTCATATTGAAAATAATAATTAATAAATATTGATATAAGAATAAATTCTGTGTTTTGCATACTCACAACTACAAACCTACTTTTGCCTGGCCCTGCATGTTTTCTTACTTTTTCAATTTTCCCCTACTAAAAAGGCAATCACTACTTGTGGACATGAAAACTGAGGGGGGGAAAATCATGATTATCTTAGTGTTAATATAAATCCTATTCTGATACTTGAGTAAAATTGGAGGGTTAACAATAGCTTCTTTTATTAATTTTTTATTTTTATTTATTTTTAAAAAATGATTGTATTTAATTGGGGTTACATTGGTTAATAAAATTATATAGGTTTCAAGTGTATAATTCTGTAATACATCATCTGTATATTGTATTATGTTTTCACCACCCAAAGTCAAATTTCCTTCCACCAACATTTATCCCCCCTTTACCCTTTTCTACTCTCCCAAACCCTCTGGTAATCAACATAATATTATCTATGTCTATGAGTATGTTTGTTTGTTTGTTTGTTTTTGCTTAATCTTTCACCTTTTTCACTCAGCTCCCTGAACCCCCTCCTTTCTGGCAACTGTCAGTCTGTTCTCTGTATCTAGGAATCTGTTTCTGTTTTGTGTTTTGTTCATTAGATTCCACATATAAGTGAAATCTTATAGTATTTGTCTTTCTTTGACTGGCCTATTTCACTTAGCATAATACTCTCCAGGTGCATCCATGCTGTCACATAAGGTAAGATTTCCTTCTGTTTTATGGCTGAGTGGCATTCCATTGTGTAAATGTACCAAAGCTTTTTTACCCACTCCATTACTGATGGCACTTGGGCTGTTTTCAAAGCAGATTTTAAATTAAATATTTGAGAGTGCTCTCAAAAATCTTCATTATCTGAGAGCGTTAGGGAAAACTGTCTTTATATTCTGTGAAAATTGTCCTGTGTTGCCTAACAAAAACTTTACTCTTAATCATTGGTACAAGAGGAGAAAACATAAGTAGACATCAAAGCAAATAAGGAAGTGGCTTATCTGCATTTACACTCTAAGAACTAACCTCTCTTGGTTGCTCTTGAATTCTGTACCCAAGAACATGAAATCCTGGCAGAAAAGTAAACCACAGATGGGTTTCCTACTAATTTATATTAATAACATAACATATATGTGGTTAAATCACATAAAATAAATATGTGGTTTATTCAGGTCAAAGATAAATTAAAATGCCTAACATTTTATTTATGATATATGATAGTTAAAATTCCTAAATAACAGAATCAACTATTTTATGAATCTATATTTAATCCATTTTTCTCACTTTAGAAGGAGAATGTGGTAAAGTTAAGGAAGATAAATACTGCAGGGGTAGAATCAACAGCACAGTCTCTTTGTAATTTGTGCTTTGGCTCTTTGCATCATATATCATCATAAAAGATAGATTTAGTTTGAAACCTTCTGTTGACAATTTGAGATTATTATTGAAGAAGAGGGTGTGACCAAAGTGTTTTCTCAAGACAACCCTCAGGTCTGGAACATCCTTTCTCTCCAATCTCAACAGTTCTACCCAGTCTGAATTTCTTTACCTTTAAGTCACTATGCCTGCTCCACCTGTTTACTCAAGCATTTCTGAGATTGTGTTTAAGAATAAGTTTATTTATTAAGGGATTATCTTTCAGTTGTTGATGATTACTAGTGTACAGTGTTCATTTGTATCTATACTCTGAACATATGTATGCAGATATTTAAAAAATGAAAAAAATATATATATTTTTTAAATAAGTAATATAATTTACACTAATTAATTAATTTAACATATGGTCTCAGATTCCAGCCAATGTCGGGGTTTCACTGAACAATACAATTTCTACCCAATGCAGAGGAAGGAAATGAGAAAATCTGTCACTGAGTATTTTATCAACTTAAGAAAGTGTCGTGTCTTAGTTAGAAGTAAACATATATTTTATAACTTTATACTTTTTAAAACTATAATGATTATACTTTTCTTTCATACAGTACAGGTATTTTGCTTTTCAAAAATAAGTCTACAATATGACATAATCTACCACTCATTACTATTAACATATATATCAGGGATAATTTCAAAATGTATGCCAGGAGAGTGCACGCACACACACATCCTCCAGTCTCTCTTCAAAATTAAAATAAGGTTTTAAAATTATATTAAATGTATTACCAGGGAGGAAAGACAAGATTAAATCAGAAAACACTAAGTAAAAGGCTCTAATGAAAACGACCACAGTTTTCCTGAAGAAAAACTGACAGTCAGATGGCAAACTCTGTTTCGGTATCAGTGTTATACAGCAACAGTCATGCTACTGACAAGAGTGGGTTCACTCTGATCACTCAAATTTCTCTGTTATAGTATAAATGAGAAACTCTCAAAATATTAAAGTTGCAGTACATGATTAGATGTTGGATGTAACTATTTTCTATGGCTTTGAAAATAAATTAGAGTTAAAAACAGGGAAACAGGTCAATGAGGCTTGGTCATAGTAGTTTTCGAGATGATACAATCTAATATGATCTAATTACAGTAGTCTCCCTTACCCTCTGGGGATACAGTTAAGACCCCCAGTAAATGCTTGACACTGCACATAATACAGATCCCTGTACATACTATGTTTTCTACTCTACATACATACTTGCAATAAAATCTAATTTCTAAATTAGGCACAGTGTGAGATTGACAAAAATAACTAACAAAAAATTAGAACAATTATAATATATACTGTCATAAAAGTTATGTGCGAGATTCCAAGATGGCGGCAGATTAAGTGGAAGCTACACTGACATTCTCCTAGGACGAAACTGGAATTACAACTAAAATATAGAAAAATCATCCTGAATAATCATCTGAAGACTAGCTGGAGAGGACCCTCATAACAAGGATAAAAAGTGGAGACTGCGCCTGGCTGGGCATGGCTCAGTGGTTGAGCATCAGCCTAGGATCCAGGAGATCGGAGTTTGATTCCCGGTCGGGGCACATGCTTGGGTTGTGGGCTAGGCAGCTGATCAATGACTCTCTCATCATTGATGTTTCTATCTCTCTCTCTCCCCCTCCTTTTCTCTCTCTGAAATCAATAAAGATACATTAAAAAAAAAAAAAGTGGAGACTGCATAGAGACTGGCAGGAAGTGCAGAGTCACGAGAGGGCTGTCTGGGCTCTCACAGGCAGCAGCTGAAGGTCTAGAGGGGTATATCAGCTGTCAGGGGTTCCCACTGAGAACTGCGGGGTCTAAACCCCACCTGGGTTCCCCAACAGATAGGAGGGGCAAAAACTCAGGGCAGGTGAGGGCTGAATTCCAGACAGGCAGCTGAGGTTCCACACCCAGGTGCCACAGTTTAAAGCTGGGAGAGATATCTTTGGGGTGGAGGTTTCCTGGAGGAGTGAGGGGTCCCAGCTCCACAACATCCCTCCAGCCCAGGGTTCCAAGGCCAGGAAGAGAAGTCTCCACAACTTCAGGCTGTGAAAACCAGCAGGGACTGTGTCTGAGGGACATGGAGGCTGTGAGAGTCCCAGGTAGTTTCTCTTAAAAAGTGGGGGGACAGACTCAGATGCAATCCCTTTGAGCTCCAGCACTGGGCAGCAGCTTGAAAGGAAACTGGGACATTCGAGGAGGAACTGACTTGCTGGAAATCAGGCTGAGAGGTGAAGGGGCAGCTTTTTCCCAGGCAGAAGAGCTGGAAGAGACCATTGTCCCTCTTGCAAGCCCTCCCCCCACAGAGCCTACAGGCAGGTGCCATGTTTGAATCTCCAACACCTGACTCACACCACTCACCCTGCCCTGGTGATTCCTGGAGACCCTGCCCCTCCTTACTAAAAGCTCATCCAAGCCATTTCCAGTGGCTTTTCTATGCAAGTGGCTTCTCTAGCTTCATGCTTAGGACTTTCCTAAAGTCTCTCAAACAAGCAGCAGCTGGCCTCAGGGTGCCCCATAGATCTTGATAAGTGTCCCCAGGCCTGGTACTAGTGGCAGCCTACATTGGCTCATAGTTTGGCCTCTCCTGGATACTTCTAAGGCCAGCACAAGTAGCAGCCAACTATGGTTTGCTATGTAGCTCATGCTGGGTGGCCCAGGTCAAGGCACAGGAAGAGGATGACTTTGAAGTCCCCAGGAGGCCCCAGAGACAGTGCACCTAGTGGTTAGACTTGACCACATTGGATTACAACCCTACCAAATCCACCAGTGACACACACAAGGGGTGCACTTGGTGAACACCAAAGATCCACTGAAATAAATCTTGCTCCATAGGGGTGTCTTCAGCACAGCAGCTCTTTGGCTATAGTTGCAGCTGGCCCTCACAGCCAGTTTGCCTGGGGGTTAGTTCCTCCCAGTGATGTCAACAGCAACCAAGGCTCAACTACAACAGGACAGTGCACACAGCCCACACAGGGGAACACCTAGAAGGCCTATCTCAAGAGACTGAGCCACTGGACCCTACAGGACACCTACTACACAAAGCCACTCTACAAATTCCAGGAGACAGAACAGTTCTACTTAATACCTAGAAACAAACACAGAGAAGAAGTCAAAATGTGGAGGCAAAGAAACATGTCACAAAGGAAAGAACAGAAGAAATCTCCAGAAAAGGAACTAAATGAAATAGAGCCAAGCTAGCTATGAGATACAGAGTTCAGAATAATGGTTATAAGTATGCTAAAGGATCTTAGTAAGACTATTAAGGAAACTAGTGAGATCATCAATGACATAGAGTACCAATCAGAAATGAAGATTACATGAACTAAAATGAAGAATAACTTATAGGGAATCAACAGTAGAGGACACTGAGAATCAAATCAGCAATTTGGAAAGTGAGGAAACAAAAAACACCCAGCCAGAAGAGCAAAAAGAAAAAAGAACCCAGAAATATGAAGATAGTATAATAGCCTCTGGGACAACTTCAAGAGGCCCAACATTCATATTATTGGGATGCCAGATGGGGAAGAAAGAGAGCAAGAAATTAAAAACCTATTTGAAAAAATAATTACAGAAAACTTCCCCTACTTGGGGAAAGAAATAGACTTACAAGTCCAGGAAGCACAGAGGGTCACAAACAAGAGGAACCCAAAGAGGTCCACAGCAAGACACATCATAATTAAAATGCCAAAATTTAAAGACAAAGAGAGAATCTTAAAAGCAGCAAGAGAAAAGCAGTTAGTTACTACAAGGGATCACCCATATGACTGTCAGCTGATTTCTCAACAGAAATTTTGCAGACCAGAAGGGAGTGGCAAGAAATATTTAAAGTGATGAAAATCAAGAACCTACAACCAAGATTACTCTACCCAGCAAAGCTATCATTTAGAACTGAAGGTTAAATAAAGAGCTTCACAGATAAGAAAAAGTTAAAGGAGTTCATTACCACCAAATCAGTACTATATAAAATGTTGAAGAGTCTTCTTTAAGAAGAAGCTAATGAACAAAAGAATCTGACAAACTAAATAGATCCAGAGACACTGAGGGATGCAACAGACAGTCATGCTTCAGAGGCAAGAGGGAAGGGGGGATGGAGGGTGGAAAGAGATTAACCAAAGAAGTTATATGCATAACCCATGGACACAGACAATAATGAGGTGAAGGTCTGGTGAGGAGGTGGAAGCGAGGTGGAGGGGGAAAAAATGGGACACCTGTAATACTTTCAACAATAAAGATAAATTAAAAAAAAAAAATTTTCACCAACTCTGAAGTATTTTTAATTCAATTAAATAGCATTTATATTACTATATAAATCAAATATTCCTATTGTAAAGTTAATAAATATGTTTACAAATCTATAGCTTTATCTATCTAAATACATAAAAGGTAGAGTGACATTGCTTCATTGATTCTTGACTAAGCAATCCCTGAATACTTCAGTAAGTCATTTAATATTTTCATGTATTTACACCTGCAAAATGGGAGAATTAGCAAAATGTATTTTAATGTCCTTTTAGATCATAACTTGAATGATATTAAAAGTTAGAATGTGGTGTTAGGTGTCTATTTATTTAATATGGATGTTGAAATGAGAAAGCTATTATACTCATTCAGCCAACAACATCAAACTCATGATTTTTTCTCTAAGAGAAGTCACCACAGATGTCATAGATATACAAAGGATCATAGTAGAAAACTATGAAGGACTATAACCCACCATATTCAATAACCTAGAAGAAATGGATAAATTCCTAGAAATATATAACCTTTCTAGACTAAATCATGAAGAACTAGAAAATCTAAATACATCAATTAGCAGTTAGGAAATTGAAAGAGCCATCAAAAACCTCCCAAAAATAAAAGCCCAGGACCAGAGTACTTCACCAGTGTATTCTACCAAACATTCAAAGATTTAAACCCTATCCTTCTCAAATTCTTCCAAAAATTAAAGAAAAGGAGATACTTTCTAACACATTTTAAGAGGCCAACATAACCCTGATACCAAAACCTGGCAAGGATAATACAATAAAAGAAAGCTACAGACCAGTATCTCTAATGAATACAGATGCAAAAATCCTACACAGAGTTCTAGCAAACTGAATACAACAATACATCTAAAAATAATCCATTATGATAAAGTAGGGTTTATTCCAGGGGCATAAGGATGGTTTAACATACACAAATCAATCAATGTAATACACCACATCAATAAAAGAAAGGATAAACATTACATGATCTTATCAGTAGATGCAGAAAAAACATTTGATAAGATATAACATCCATTTATGATTAAAAAACTAAATTAAATAGGAATAGAATGAAAGTACCTCAACATAATAAAGGACATATATAATGAACCCTCAGCCAATATTATACTGAATGGTGAAAAACTGAAATATTTTATTCAACATAGTTCTGGGAGTCCTAGCCAGAGAAAAAAGTAAAAGAAAGAAATAGAAGGTATCTACATTTGAAAGGAAGAAGTAAAAGTGTCACTTTTTGCAGGCAACATGACTCTGTACCTGGAAAACCCTAAAGACTCCACCAAAAACCTATTAGAAACAAGCAAATACAGTAAAGTTGCAGGATACAAAATCAATGTACAAAAATCCATTGCTTTCCTGTATACTAACAATAAAACTTCAGAAAAAGAAATGAAAAAAACATTCCTTTTGAAATTGCAACCAAAAAATAAAATACCTAGGAATAAACTTAAGAAAGAACATGAAAGGCCTATATACTGAAAACTACAAAGCATTATTAAAAGAGAATGAAAAAGACACAACAAAATGGGAAAATGTTCCATGTTCATGGATTATAAGAATCAACATAGTTAAAATAGCCATATTACCCAAAGAAATATACAGATTTAATGCAATTTCCATTGAAATACCAATGTAATTCTTTAAAGAAATAAAACAAAAAAACATCAGATTTGTGTGGAACCACAAAAAACCCCTAATAGCCAAAGCAATCCTGAGAAAAAAGAACAAAGCCTGAGGTATCACACTACCTGACTTCAAATTATACTACAGAGCTACAGTAATCAAAACAGCATGATATTTACAGAAAAACAGTCACAGATCAATGAAACATAATTGAGAGCCCAGATATAAAACCACATGCATATGGGCAGATAAGTTTTGATAAAGAAGCCAAAAAACACAATGGAGTAAAGAAAGCCTCTCCAATAAATGGTGTTGGGAAAATTGGAAAGCCACATCAAAAGAATGAAACCGGATTACATAGTTTGTCCTCATGTACAAAAACTAATTCAAAATGGATCAATGACATAAATATAATATCTGAAACAGTAAATTAATAGAAAAAGCATAAGTACTAAACTTATGGACCTTTGTTGTAGAGAATATTTTATGAACTTGACCCCCAAAGTAAGAAAAGTAAAGGAAAAAATAAATGAATAGGACTACATCAGACTAAAAAGCTTCTGCACAGTAAAGAAAACGAACAACAAAACAGGCAGCCAACCAAATGGGAGATAATATTTGCAAACAGTAGCTCTAACAAAGTTTCAATATTCAAAATACATGAAGAACACATAAAACTCAACACAAAACAGACAAACAACTCAATTAAAAAAATGGGCAGAGGACCTGAACAGATACCTCTCCTAAGAAGACATGTAAACAGCCAACAGATATATGAAAAGATGTTCAACTTCACTAGCAATTAAGGAAATGAAAATCAGAACTACAATGAGATGCCATATCATGCCTGTCAGAATGGCTATTATAAACAAGACAAGTAATTATAAGTGTTGGAGAGGTTGTGTAGAAAAGGGAACCCTTATTCACCGCTCGTGGGAAAGTAGACTGACATAGACACTATGGAAAACATTCTGACAATTCCTCAAAAAATTTAGAATAGAGCTACCATGTACCCAAAAAACTCGAAAACTTGTATGCACCAAGATATTTACACCCCTACATTCATTGCAGCATTATTCAAGGTGGCCAAAATATGGAGACAACTGAGGTGTCCTTCAATAAAGGATTGGATAAAAAGGATGTGATACATATATACAATGGAATACTACTCAGAGATAAAAGAAAGATGAAATGCTGCCATTTGAAACAACATGAATAGACCTTGAGAATATTATGCTAAGTGAAATAAGTCAGGCAGAAAAACCTAAGAACCATAAGATTTCACTCGTGTGTGAGATATAAATCTGAAACTTGTGGACACACACAGCAGTGGGGTGATGGCTGCCAGAGGGTAGGGGGTTGGTGTGTGTGTGGGGTGAAAGGTCCCAATATATGGTGATGGAAGATGACTTGGCTTTGGGTGGTTGGCACACAGTATAATATACAGATCTTGTAACACAAAAATCCACACCTGAAACGTATATGACCCTATTAACCAATATCATCCCAATAATTTTAACAAAACAAAAAAATCAAGATTTCTTCAAGGTTTCCGCAGCTTCAGGATGATTTGATAGGACAGAATCCTTCACTTTTTAAATTAATATAATGTTAGCATTTCAGATGCACATTATTGGTCATTCACTCTTTTGTTGCCTTTTTTTCTTTGTAGACTTATTTCCAAATTCTACAGTTTATTTCTATTAATCTTTTCTTATAGCAAGTGGATAAAGTTAATAAAAAATGATTCCAACATTCATTTTAAATCTAACATTCCCCCAAAGCTGAGGAAAACAATAAGCGCTCTGTGTATGGAGGAAAAACTTTTCATTCCAACAAAATAAAAACATTCATACTTATTAAGGCTCTGCCAGTATTTAAAATTTTTAACAGTGGTAGCAGGGAGGAAGCATCTTTTGTTAGATTATTCTTGATTTTTTTAAAAATAATATTGCTTGAATACAAGTAACATACACCTGCCTAACAAGCAGAGTAACAGTTCATATTCTAAAATATGTCACACTTATATTTGAATATAGTTTACTTTTTCCCCTACCAGCAAGGCATTGTGAAACAGATGCTTTTAAGAATGCATACATATTTATCCTATTTACTTCACATTGCTTTGTTTCCCTTTTTTTTCTTATTAATTCTGTCATTCTATAGGGAACCTTATAATTCCTCACTGGTTCAGTAATTCCATGACTCATCACATAAATTACTTTGTAAAATTGCTGTATTGTCAATCCATGCCTTATCGAGACATTTCACACATTAAGGTTGAAAAATGAACACCACCACAGAAATAAATTTATGATTTTAAGCCAAAGTTAAAACTCTTCTAAACAAAACTGTATTATATATGATTTTACGCATATGTGGAGTATAAAACAGAAAACAACAAATGAACAAACAAGCCGAAAAAACAAACAAAATACTAATAGACACAGACAACTGTATGGTGATTACCAGAAGGAAAGGGGGGTGGAGGGAGGTAGAAGAAGGTATAAGGGGGATAAACGGTGATGGAAGGAAACTTGACTTGGGGTGGTAAACACACAATACAATATACAGATGATGTATTGTAGAATTTTATACCTGAATCCTATGTAACTTTATTAATGAATGTCACCCCAATAAATTCAATTAATAGAGAAAGGGGAGATGGAAAGTAGAAAATAAGACAGGAAAATTAGAGAGTATTCTGTGAAATTATAACATTCAATCAACAGGAGTTTCAGAGAGAAAGAGAAAAGGAAAATAGAGGGGGGACATTATCAATAGTCAAAGTGAATAAGTGTAGAAAGTGAACTTGGCCTAAGAAAGAGGTAAGTGGAAGACTATTGTTCTTTCTTATAAGCTTGTTGAATTCATGTAAAAATTATGTACATATATTGTTTTGATAAAAATAAATTATAAAGTTTAAAAGAGTAATGAGTTTAGGTGAACAAGATAATAAATTTAATGTTACCAAGTGTACTTGTTACCTGAATAATGGGAAGTTTAAATCAAATATTAGTTTAAGTTCTTTGAATCAGAAATATGGGTAAAATGATCTTTTTTTTTTAATGTCAGCATTAGAGGAATAGACCCATTCAAATATTATTTGTTAATTTTCTAAAATTTTATTTTTCTAATCTTTTTATTATTTCTTTGTTTTTGTATTTACAAAATTTTAATATGTGAATATTAAAGAGACTTGGGTAGCATCAAATAGAAGTCAAGATAATTGCATAGCATCACTCATAGACCATACTTCTAAAACAAGAAGTCAGACGAGAGGATTAACTTTGATAAACATTTTGTCTTTACAATGGCCAATGGGAAACTATCTTACTGCACAGTTATGTCTGAAACTTAGGGGACATGTTTATTCTTTAGCTAGACATCCAGTGAAAAATTATGTTAAAACTGATGTGGCTCAGCGGTTGAGCGTCGACCTAGGATCCAGGTGATCGGGGTTCGATTCCCGGTCAGGTAACATGCCTGGGTTTCGGGCTCAATCTGCAGTTGAGGGCATGCAGGAGGCAGCCGATTAATGACTCTCTCATCATTGATGTTTCTCTCTCTCTCTCTCCCTCTCCTTTCCTCTCTCTGAAATCAATAAAGATATATTAAAACAAAAAACAAACAAAAAAACCCTGATGATTTATAAAAAGAACATTTACTCCCACTTTCCATAAAAATCTTAAGGATTTAACTTGCTGAAAATTTATATAAAGTTCCATCTATGTAAAATATATATATAAACGTGTGTTTGTGTGTGTATATTATATATATGTAATGTAATTGAAGATATATTTTTTAAAGCCCAAATCAAACCAGAGTGAAATTTGAAATGTTTGAACTGCAGTCTTAATTATACCTAGTTATAATCCTTTATTAAAGTCATATTTCAAAAGCAATCTGAGGTAGAAATATAGTAGTAAACTTGCATTAGTAATTTTGAGACAGTTGTTTTTGTTTTATCAGTATCGTTTTTAAAGTGCTTCTTTAAAATATCATAGAACTTGATGACTGGCTCATGCGGCTCAGTGGCTGAGCGCTGACCCAGGAACCAAGAGGTTCAATTCCCAGTCAGGACACATGCCCAGGTTTCTTGATCCTCAGGAGGAGGTGTGCAGGAGGCAGCCTATTGGTGATGTTTCTCTCTCATCAGTGTTTCTATCTCTCTATCCCTCTCCCTTCCTCTCTCTCTAAAAATCAATAAAAACATATTAAGACGAAACAAAACAGATATGGATATTTCACAGAGCACCTGGTCAGTGTGCCTCAAGGCAGTCAAAGTAATAAACAAACAAGCAAAAGACTGAGAAATTTTCATAGACCAGAGGAGATTGGGAACACATGTCACCAACGGTTGAATTCTAGAAAAAATACACACAAAAAATTAATGGAAAGTTGTTAAAATCCAAATATAACCAGTAGTTAATAATTGTGTGGCAGTATCAGTTTCTTAGATTTGCTAATTGTGCCATGGTAATTGTAAGTTTTTAATAATAGGGAAAGTTAGGTGAGAGGTATACAGGAACTCTCTGTACTATTTTTGCAAACTTTTCTGTTAATCTTAATATATTCCAAATTAAAAAGTTTATTGAAATTTTTTTTATTTTGGGATGTAATACTGTATGACACATGTATTCAGTGAAAGTTCTCTTAACAAAAACATACTCACTGAGGCCAAAACATAAGAACTCATAACTAGGAAGATGTGTCTTTTTTTTCCACCTGTAAATCTTTGAAAACTCAGTTGTTTGTCACCAAAACTCTCTCCTAATTTTATTTATATATACATATACACACACAGTAATTAATTCCAATTAATTGCTACATAGTTTCTGAACTTGAGGAGAATTATTCTACAGACTGAGTGAATATTTTGTAAAAACACAAACTACGTGAATTGCCTTGTTCTTAAATGATTATGGCACTGCAACTTCAACTATTTGAAAACATTTTTTAAAAATTAGGTGTATTGCCTGGCCGGGCATGGCTCAGCTGTTGAGCACTGACCTAGGATCCAGATCGCAGGTTCGATTCCTGGTCAGGGCACATGCCCAGGTTTCAGGCTCGATCACCAGTTGGGGGCGTGCAGGAGGCAGCCAATCAATGACTCTCCCATCATTGATGTTTCTATAGCACTCTCTCCCTCTCCCTTCCTCTCTCTAAAATCAGTAAAGATATATTTTTTTAAAAGTTAGGTGTATCTACTCATTACTTCATAGTTTCTTTAAAGAAAATGAAAAGGGAAGTACAGATGCCATATATCAGGTGGGATACAGCAAATGAAATGGTTAAGCAGAGAATTTGCATCTGGGCTAAGGTCAAATTATGTTTGTCACTTTTAACCTATGTGATTGCAAAGTAGCTACCAACCTTTCCTATGCCTCAGTCTTCTCACTAATAAAATAATGGAACCTGGAGTTCTTGTGAAAATTAAGTGTGTTAATAATATACATACAATACTTAGTGATATACAACCAGGAGGTCAATTGGTTTACTCTAGAAAGACAAATTTAATTTAGCACTCAACATTCGGTGTACACATTAAGGGAAAATAGAGAAAAAAATAGATGACTGTCTCAATAGAAGCAGAACAAACTTTGATAACATTCAACAACGGTTCTTATCTTTAGAAAATCTTTGTTATCTATAGTATTTACAAAACAAAGAGTATCTGTGAAAGACCTATAGCAAACATCTTACTTAATGGAATGAAATTATTGAAATATGTTCCTCTGAGTCTGGGAATGAGATAAAGATGCTTGCTATTACTATTTCCATTTAAAATTATACTGGAAACCTTTACTTGATTTGAAACAAAGCTATAAATAAAATTTAAAAGCAAATAAATAAGTAAAGCAAACATATAAGAATAAACAAAACTATCATTTTGCAGGCTGTATAATTGTAAATATAGACAATCCAAACAATGTATAGACAAATCTCTAAATGAACTTATAAATAAATTTAGAAAGAATACTAGGTACAAGGTAAATATGAAAAAAAAAAAAAGTTTATTTTATACCATTAACAAACAAATATAAGATAAAAGTTTAAACAGCATTTAAAATATCACAAAATATCTATAAATATATCTTTAGAAAAAAATATGCAGCTCTAACCTGTTTGGCTAAGTGATTAGAGTATCAGCCTGTTGACTGAACGGTCCCAGGCTCCATACCTCGGCTGCAGGCTGGATCCCATGCCCCGGATGCCTTCCAGGCATGTGTGGGAGGCAACCAACCAATCGATCTCCCTCCATCTCTCTCTTCCTCTCCTCTGAAAGGCAATGGAAAAATATTCTCAGATGAGGACAAAAAAAAAAAAAAAGAGATGCAAGACCTATGCCACCACATAATTTTTTTTAAAAATGATGAAAAAGACAAATAAATGCATGGTAACACAATAATGATGGATTGAAAAATGCAACATGGCAAGACATTAGCTTTAACTGAATCACAATAAAAATCACAGCAGGACAGACCTGGCTGGTTCCTGGCTGACTTGACTCAGTGGTTAGAGCGTCAGCCCGTGAACCAAAGGGTTGCAGGTTCAGCTCCTAGTCAAGGGCACATGCCTTGGTTGCAGGGTAGAGCTTTGGCTCACGAATGAGGCAATCAATCAATGTGTCTCTCATGTCGATGTTTCTCTCTCTTTCTCCATGCCCTCCCTCCCTTCTACTCTCTCTAAAAGTCAAATGGGAAAATATCTTCTGGTAAGAATTATTAAAAAAAAAAAATCACAGCAGGACAAAACAGTTAAGGTAAATTTGAAGCACAAAGGATTTGTACCACCAGATACTAAGACAATTTTAGGTTCAAGAACAGACTACTGACCCAATGATCCAGAAGAGAAGGCAGATGCACATATATGTAGTCAGCTGACTTATGACAAACATTAAAATGCAATCGAGTAAGATAAGACTTTAAAGACATGTTACTGACTGAATTGTACATTCATATGAAAAAAAAAAGTGTACCTAGATTCATATTTTACCCCTTAAAACACCCACATACATTCACACATACACTCACACACATATTTTAGGTGGATTGCAGATCTATATGAAGTAAAACAGTAAGAAAAAACAAGGGACTTACACTAGGCAAAGTTTCTTACAAAGACATAAAATACTTATGATAAAAGAAAAATTATAAGTTGGATTATGTTAAACTATGAAGATATATCTGCCTATTACTATTAACAGAATGAGAAATCATAAAAATATAAAAAAGAGCAAAAATAATTAATGATGTTTGAAGTTTGGGGGAAATTTTGGATGTTTTTAAATTTATATTTCTCAATCCAATTACTGATTACATGAATGCATTCTATTTCTGAAAATCCAGAGATGTATGCAAAAAAATATGTAATTTCTTTATGTATAATACACTTCTGCAAACATTTACTTATGAAGGAAAAAATATCATAGGAACTTAAACAATTGACCAGTGTTACAGAAGCCTTTCATCTTAGTTTCCATGCTTTACAGGGGGAAGAGTGCTAAGTCTGTGAGAATACCCTACCTTGAGATATCAGGTGAGAAGGGGTGGGTGGGAATTGCTGAAGTCACTTCTTTATTCCCAATACTGGTGCAAATACACCTTTTGTCTTAACATTGTTTTTGGTATAAACAGCCCTCAAGAATTCAAATAAGCATTCTGATCATTAAGTCATACTAGAAAATATTCTGCAACAAGTGGTTATAAGAGAAATATGGCATCTATTGAGAAGAGGCTACAGAAATCTTGTAAAGGCTAGCTGGGCATACTAGTCCAGATGAAGCCTATCGGAGTAGTCGGAAGATGACCTAGAAATGACTTTCTCTCTCTCTCTCTCTCAAGAAGAGTTTTATGGTGGAGAAGAAGGGAAGTCAAATCTGAATTACAAAAGATCCTATCAGATAGATGTCCAAATGGATTGCTGCTATGAAAACCCTGTTAAAAAATATGATGACCATCAGAAAAAGGAAATAATGGAGAAAATTATGTGATTTTATGTTTTTTTTTATATGTTCTGTTTCCCTTATTCCCATGCATTAAATATAGGGTAGTCCTCCCAAAAAGGTCTGTAGACACAATGTCTGTAAATGCTATTAACATTTTGAAAATAAAATGTATTTTAATAAACACTTCCTTTATAATTATTCAAAGTGTATATGCATTTTTTGGAACACCCTGTGTCTTAGAATTCTTTAAACTCATTTTAAGTAGTAACTCAACTTCAGCTCCAGTACACCAACATATATATGTAGATTCACACATACAAGAACACAGTTTTTATTATAGTTTTCATTCTCTTCCTGCTATTAATTTGTTTTAATGTCTTTACATTATCAGCATCTAAAAAGGCCTGTTTTATACATTCCAATGTGAAACACGTGAAATCACTAAGATTCAGGAAGCTGGATGGTGAACAGAAGGAAAGAAAGGAAACCAGAGGAACTGGTCATTGAGACTAATTATAGGTTCATCTGAATAATGAGAGGCAGAAAGAAAGCCTAGGTAGTACTGCATGTGTGGTCACATAGTTCTGGCTTTCAAAATTAGGGATAGAGTGTGAACAAGAAAGGCAATTAATTATCTAAGGGTATAGGAGTTCAGAAAATGAGTATTACTCATTATAAGTTTACACAACATAGATGCAATTCTCAGGGACTAAGACATCTCTCCAATCATATATCCAGCAGTTGCTCAGTAAGACAGGGAGTCCATTAGTAATGTTTTGCAATTAATATATTCTTAAAAGTTAAGGCTGGACTCTGACATATAAAAAAATACACTTGGCCCGGCCGGGCCTGGCTCAGCGGTTGAGCGTTGACCCAGGATCCAGGAGATCAGTGTTTGATTCCCGGTCAGGGCACATGCCCGAGTTGTGGGCTCGATCCCGTCAGGGGCGTGCAGGAGGCAGCTGATCCATGACTCTCTCATCATGGATGTTTGTATCTCTCTATCCCTCTTCTTTCCGCTCTATGAAATCAATAAAGATATGTTTTTTTAAAAATACACTTGATATTTTTTTTAATTCTTAATATATTTGAGAAACAATGATTTCAGATTGCTAGGATCTGGAAACTTGAGTATTTTTGCACAGAATTCTAATGTTATTTCATCCATTACTAAAAATAAAATTTATAAATATCTGTTATATAAAACAGCAGTGACACACATTTCCAATGACTCAGTATGACCAAATAACATGATTTGTTAGTAACAGATTTGCTCTATGCTTCCTTTAAATATCTGATATTTTGTTTAAAATATCTTCTTAAAAATTTGAGTATTTTATTTATAATTTACTAGTTATAATAACATATTTGTCAGTATGTGTGTGCAGTGTATATGACCTGTAAGACTTTATTCTGTAAGAGATGCTGATTAATGAGAGTAGTTTGTTAGGTACTGTATGCAGGCAGCATAAAGCTGAATCAAGAATAATACGAAATGACTTCTGTGGTCTAAGGAGCCCATATACAGGATGGATTAAATTAATTTACTTCTTAAAAAATATACATAAACAGATTATAAATTATATATAGGCATATAAAATATAACAGGTGTGTATATATATACATACACACATAAATTTATGTATGCACACTAACTCATATGTATATGTATGTATGTGGTTTAGTTCTATTTCTGGCTCTTGCACTCTTAGTTCTCCTAATACTTTCTTATGTATCCAGGCTTGTCAAATTCTTTCTCCCTACCTGTTACTAATACGGATCAGATTCCTTATTTCTGTATTTAGGATTCTCCCAATACCTATTTGTAGTATGTAAAAATTTTCTTTGAAGCAAATAGTTTTTGCCAACAAAGTTCTTAAAGAAACTTATGCCAATATGCTCTATAAATAAGAGCTGCTAATTATCTATCACTTTTGGAACAGCTTTCCAGTTTTCTTAATTAAGCTCTAGATTTCTAGCACTTTTTAACCTGTGGAGCTGGCAGTTTCCTCATCGATGATCTGTCTCTCTGCTCTGTGACAATAGATTTGTCAAGAAAGAGATATAGCATATTGTATAGCATATTGTATCCAACATTTGTGGGAGGTTTTCAATGTGCCAAGTGCTTAATAAACATTAGCTTATTAAATCTCCAAAACAACCCAATGATTACTTATCATTATTATTCTTATTTTATTCAGTAAGAAATTGAGGTATAGCAACATGTCCTAGTTAGAGTCTGGCTGTGAACGCAACAGCCTTGCCCTAAGTCCATACTCCAGTACTAGAAGTGCTATGCAGCTTCAAGTATCTCCCTATTTGTGTTTCCTAACCACTTACCTTTGTTTTTCCCTGCTCTTGAGATTTTTACATTAAAAATTCCTCCTGAATTTCGGGCATAAAATCAAACAAAAACAGAAATTCTTCTCTCCACCCCATGTTCTTTCACCTCATAAGTCTATCAGTTTACTCTACTGTCTTACATCATGAGTTATGCTTCCCATTTCTCACCTAGTCTTCAAACTTTACACTTTTGGAAACTAAGTCCATACTACACTATTGTTTAAAAAAAAAATTGTGTCTTCATATTGCTCTCAGGATAAATCCAAACTTTTCAGAAAGAATAATGCCATGTCCTCTCCTAAAACAAAAATAGAGACAATAAAAAATATGTTTAAACTACTTTTTGTGACAACACATTTTAAGTCAAAAGTGACTTAGTAAAAATAAAATTTCCTACAAGTTTATTCTTTGTTCTCTTATAAAATAAAGTGATACAAATCAATGCGCTTTTGTAAATACTTGGGTAACATTCACTCTGGTTCAGTTCCATTCTGCTTCTTAATAAAAAATGTATCATTTATTTTTAAACATGAAGTAAACTGTACACTAAAACAGTAATAAACAGTTTATTCAATCACATATTTCTTTATCTGTTAGGGAAAAAACTATCTGAATATTTCTGTGTCAGTGGAACCTATCTAAATGCCTGTGGTCCAAGTGATTATATAATGATGGCGAATTCTAACCTAAGTAGTTTCCTGATTAAAATTCTTTCCAAAAGCTACTGCACTTATCTAACTGTTAAAAATAAGTAATTCAAGAACTCTTATTAATAATAACATTTACTAGCTTTTACATTTAACTTTTATAATGAGTAACGTGTATTCCTGATGGAAGATGCACATGATGCTCGAGCTGCCTTTAAAATTTCATTTTCACTTGAAATATTTCTGAACAAAACTATAAAAATAAATATATTGGTTCATGCTATGCTATGGAGGCTATATCCAGTAGGTACATTTTAACAGAAAAAATTATTTGTTATTTTGCACATAAACGGGGTTTAGATTTCAAGTGAAACAAGCTTACCCTTTTTTGATACCCACCAACAAATTTCTTTATAAAGCATATAGGAAGGAAATTGCAACAAAAATGCTGTCAGTATAGAACTATAAAGGTTTATGAAGTGGTCTACCTATTACACTCTCGAAGATAGCGCTTCATAAGTTTTCCTCTAAGAGTCTAAAGTAAACCCCGCTTCATGAATGTTTATAGCTATGGATGTTTCTTGCTCAGTGCTGCTATGATGTTTTACCTACCCACACATAGGAGTTGAGACACATATATTAAAAGATACAGAAATACACAAAATGCCACATTATACACTTTTTAAAGTATATATATATATGTGTGTGTGTGTATATATATATATATGTGTGTGTGTGTGTGTGTGTGTATATATATATGTATATATATATATATATATTGATTTCAGAGAAAAGAAGAAAGAGAAAGAGAGAGGGAGAGAAACATCAATGATGAGAGTCATTGATCGGCTGCCTCCTGCACATCCCCTACTGGGAACAGAGCCCAAAATCCTGGCATGTGCCCTGACCGGTAATCGAACAGAGATCTCCTAGATCATAGGTTGATGCTCAACTGCTGAGTCAAGCGGCCAGGCACATCATGTACTTCTAACAAGTGCAAGTTATACTAGTTTATCTTTTGTTCATGAGTAAGAGGACAGAAATTGTATGATTTATCATATTTTATTACTTTCTTCATAGACAGTAATAGTCTATTGTTATCTTCCACTTTTTGAAAAGAATATATTTTCTTATATTGATGATATATTTTTATATTATTTTATATTATATTTATCATATTTATAATATATTTCATTATACAAATCATTCATCTATCAAGCAAATTATTTTCTTTAGTTTATGAAAATATTTTATAATTTGAAATTAAGATTTAAAATTCATATATTATTTAATTAGTAGTTTGAAATTTGAGTTAAAATAAAACCAAAATAGTACCATAAATGATATTCACTGGATGAATAAATCATCAAAGAAGAGTTTAAGATAAAAATCAAAAACTCCCTAAGACATACAGGTAGAAAAACTCACATTACAACCCTGATCAAGGATCTACATGAAGTTAGTTATATAACTGCTTTGCTTAGTCTAGGAAAGAGAACTTGTTCATATAGTAATGGTGTAGTAAGCATTGCTAACCAACTCTTTTCCACCAGCACAAGAGTAATAAAAAGAAGTAACTTAATTACATAACTAGTAACAAAGAGCAAATATTAAATTGTTATAGCTCTTTATATTAGAGTTTGTGTACAGTTGTGTGACAGTTGTGTTACCACATTATCAGAATAAATTGTCACAAAAACTTTATAAGTTAGATATTATTATTATGATTTTACAAATAAGGAAAAAGAAGCTCTTCATACTAGGTGATTTGCCAAAGACAGAAACAATAAAAACCCATGTTCTTTCAACCTTATCATGATGCTTTTTACCATGATGCTTAACTCTACTCTTCCATACATTACTCTTATAACTCATGCACATAGTGTAAGAGAGTATAGTCTCAGATCACTTAATATAGCAATGTTAAGTAGCACAGTCCATCATAAGTGTTAAGGGGAAGTCTGCACAAATAAGTAGTACACATCCTCCTCAGAAGCTGAAATTATATCAACAGATTTCAAATCAGTTCACTCTTCCTTGGTATGGGTCAAGAACAAACAAATACTGGGTCTGAGATCGTAACTTTCCTAGGTCTTCCAAATCTATATTCAGAGGTAACAAGACTAGGATTTTTATTCCCCAGACCCTTCAAAGGATAGAAAAGAATCCCAAAAACTCATCACTTCCTATCCTGCATTTATCTCCCTTCCCACCATTGAACAGAAATAATAAAAAATATTCTTATACCCTTGATTGGCATTACAATAATTGTAACCTTTCCATAATATCAATTTTATACATTGACTCATTCTATTGTCATCTTTTCTTCTAATTCCTTCTCTATGACCACTTCTTCAATAATTACTCAACTCAGTGGTAACAACAATCCACTCCATTCTTTCCAAGGTATAATTTAACCATCAGGCCTTATGATCACCAGCTAAACACAACTTGTCCCTTCCAGCATCACAGTTTCATTTAGTCAAGTCACAACCATGGTGAAAAAGAAAAATGAAACACACACACACACACACACACGTGTGCGCACACACACAATCCCAGTTCCTCCCTTCTACCTTAGAACAGTTAAATATAGCTAAAAATAATTTAGCACCCTCCTAAATGGGTGCAGTTTACACTTATAACCATGACACTCAAGAGGAACTTTAGTTGGCTGATCAATCATACTTTTCTATTGACTATTCTAGAAAAATATCTCATACCTTTTCCTTAAACATTTTCCCTGCCATCTTAACTAATTCAATAATCAGATCTTACCTCACTGAGAGATTTGAGCAATCAAATATTCTCAAATGTCCATCTCACATTTACCCACCTACCCATCATATTCTACCTTCTTCCCTGTTTCCATAAATAAAATATTCATGATCTTATCCATACTCAACTGAATCCTTCAAGAGAAATTCTCTTCTACATCAGTATTCTCTCTCCCTATTGCTCATACTTTTCAAGTTATCTTTTTTTCACATTTTAAATTAAAAAAACACAACAATTATTAATGTCACTTTTGGCAATGAGTGCTCAATTGCTTTGCCCCTCCCCCCCCCCATTTTTAGCAAAATCCTCATAAGAGATTTCTGTATTCAATGGCTATAGTTCTTCTCCTCCCTTTCTGTCTTAAACTGCCTTCCAAGGAGAGAAGATGCTATACTGTGTGTTTCAAAGATAAAAGAAAATAAACCAAGAAATCAAAGCTGCTTCTACAAGCTAGAAAGAGAAAGAAAATGGATTTCTCCTATCTCTAGAAGAAGCATGGATCTGCCAGATGGCTTGATTTTTATTCAGTAAAATTGCTTTCAGATTGATGACCTCCAAAACTGGAAGAAAATAAATTCATGTTGTTTTAAGCTAGTAAGTTTGTCATAATTTGTTACAGCAGCAGTAGGAAATATATAACTCAAGGATCAGTGCTGGCTTATCTAATGAATGATAGGATAGAAGATGATGATGATAATGATGATGATGCTGGTGATAATAGATTATAGATAGTTAGATAATCAACAACATTAACATATAAGGTGGGGCAAAAGTATACTCTGTTTACAGTTGCTCATATAGAAAAATAATACAATAATTAAATAATAATACAAGAATAAACTCTGTTTTGAGTACTCACAACTGTAAACCTACTTTTGTCCTACTCTGTATTTGAAAATTCCCTCACATCATATACTTTTTTTTATTGTTTTCTGGGATACTACAGTCTCTAAATTTTTAATCACTGTACTTTGTTTTTATTGTTAGTTCTTCTACTTATTTAATTGGCAGATAGTTTTAAAAAGAAATATGAGATAAAATTATAAGTTAACTTATCCAAGAGAAAAGAATAACTTAGAAACAAATATATCCTAGCCAGATTCTAACTTAATTTTTCACAAATAATAACTTTTAAAATAATAAAATGTAAAATTAAATTAAAATATATTATTATGTCACTGCGTCAGTGAGATATTAATGTAATTATTTAATTCAAATTCTAACATAATTAAAAAGAAAAATATTTACTTTTTATTCAAATGTTTAAGTTTTTACACTGAATCTAATCCATCCATCTGAAAAGTAAAACATTTAACCAATCAACCAACATCATCCTCTAAAACAAGTTTTTTTAGTTTGTTTGAGATGGCTTTGTTGGTAGAAACTGGACTTTCTGTTTAATAAATTATTATATACAAAGCTAATCAGTTGTTTTTATTGTCTTTGATGTTTGGACACAATTTAAGTATAATCAGATTTCTGAAATTTTTTTTTTTTTTTTTTGGAAATTTTGAGATTCAGACAGACAAGCTATGAAATTGTTAATGGAAAGTTTAAAGTAAAAAACAAGTTTGCTTCTTTCTCTTTAAATTAACACATGAATGTCTAAGACTAGGACCTTGTCACTCTGGATATTCTAATTGCTCTAATAGTCTATATTCATCAAGTGGTTCCATATAAATGCCTTTTAACTTCATTTTATTGAATTTTCCAAATTTATTCATTCACAAGAGAAATATTGTGTTAAACTAAAAACATAAAAAGGATTGAGGAAAATGGAGAACTCACTTTTTTCAAATATTTGCTGTAACAGGTATTTTTTCTTCCCTCCTTAAGGATTCATTGTAATTATAATCCATATTTGAATAGTATCTTCCAAAAATGGTTTCCATGTAGAGTTACTCAACCCACAAACAATACTCTGAAGCCAGTCTCCTTTCTCTGTGACAACAATTAATTTTGCTGAGACTTGGTCTCAACATGCAACATTTAGCTACCAGGCGTAAATTCTCCAAGAGGACTTAATCCTTGGGAACCTGGCAAATGTTGACACATTTGGCAAGGACTTTAGGCCAAGAGTTATCATTTTTTTTTCAATACATATTTTAGTGTTCCTTTGTGAAAAAAAAATATGTTTTCATGATTTAATATTTACGATTATCCTCAGCTAACTCCATGACACTGAGAAAAAAATTGCATGTCATATTATGACTCTTCCCTGGCTGGCCCTATGCATTATAATGGATGAAAAGCAATTCAGAGTTTGTTCTCTTACTTCTTCTATCCTCTCTACTTGTACCTAGAGCCTTCATAACTATCAAAATCTGGCTTCAAGAAATGATCAGCTGTCAATCATTTTTATTCCAGCTTGAATATGTCACTGTTTCATCTCCCAAGAATATTGTTATCTGAAGTCTAATTTTCATTTATGAAATAAAATAATTTTCACTAATCAAAGTTATATCAAACAATAAATAGTAAGTTAATATAAAAATAAGACCATAGAGCTTTTTTCTGGTTTAATATTTATTTAAAAGGTAACATTAAGGAAACTATAGCTAAAATTATTAGAAAACTATCTTCATTTCCAGATTGAAATAGTCATTGTGAGACATTTATACCATGGAATACAATGCAGCTGTAAAGAAGAAAGATCTGTTACCCTTTGGGACGGTTTGGAGGGAACTGGAGAATATTATGCTAAGCAAAATAAGCCACGTAGAGAAAGACAAATATCACATGATCTCACTTATACGTGGAATCTAAAGAACAAAATAAATTGATGAACAAAATAGATCCAGTGACATAGAAGCATGGAATAGGCTGATAAATCTCAGAGGGAAGATGGGATGAGTGGTGGGTGAGGAGAGATTAACCAAAGAATTTATATGCATATATGCATAACCCATGGACACAGTCAATAGTGTGGTGAAGGCTTGGGGCATGGGGTGGGTGCAGGGTAGAAGAGGTCAATGGGGAAAAGAGGGACCATCTGTAATACTTTCGATAATAAAGATAAATTTAAAAAAAACACAAATAGATTTTTCATATAAACTATATATATATATATATATATATATATATATATATATATATATATATATATGTTTTTATTGATTTCAGAGAGAGGAGGGGAAAGAAAGAGAAACATCAGTGAGAGAGAAAGATCAATGGGCTGCCTCCTGCAACCCTTCTACTTGGAATCAAGCCCAATACCAGGGCATGTGCCCCAACCAAAAATCAAACCAGTGACTTCTTGGTGCATAAAACAATGCTCAACTAACTGAGACACACTGGCTGGGCTAATGTATACTCTTATCTCTTGCTAAAATAATCATTCTTTTTCTAAAATTTATTAACTCTTTAGAGTATATATTAAATTATATTGATCTCTATTCCTTTAATATGGAAACATCCTGATAGTCCTAGTATAATGTATATGCTGAGAAATAAGAATGCTGTTTTTAAATTTTTAGTACTAATAAGGCAGGACAGTGAGAAGCTTGGAAAATCCCTGGGCACATGGAATGGGTAAACTGAGTCAAGAAAAATTAAATAAAGCCAAACAATTTTAACAGCCAGCTGGTGAATCACAGGACTTTATCTCCCCAACCAAGGACAATTGAGAGCAAATGGTTTCTCCCCTTCCACCCTAACTAGAGAACACATAACTTAAATCATCCTGGCCTAGAAAAAATAGAGAACAAAGGCCCAGTTAATGCCATTTGTACTAACTAAACCCAACGGCAAATGAAGTTGGGGAACAAATAACAAAAACCCCATTAAAGAAAATATACCTAATATAAAAGTAAAACATTAAAACAGACCAGATAATAATCCCCAAATCCCCCATACACTCATATTGATGCATCCGCATATTAAAAATTCACCTGGAAAGCTGATGAATATTTTACTGAAACCCTCCCCTAAGATTCTAGCTTCAGAAAGATAAAATAAAAATAAAAACCCCTCAGGATAAAGACTCAGTGTAGGCTTGCTCTAGAGCCCACCTATGCTCCTTCCTGGGCGTGAACTTTTTATTTCCAAGGGTCCCCATGAGACTTGTAACCAGAGGAGCAGTGGACAGTGGTAGATCAACCTAGGCTCACCCCTTGATCCTGTCTCCAAGGCCCCCTTTTGCTATGACTTCCCAGTGAGCTAAATCAGACCTGACTTAGTCCAGTTCTATCACTGCGACCTTCACTTTTCAGCGAGCTAACAGCAGCCAGGCCTTGGCTCACCTCTTTTCTATAACATTTCTAGAGAGCCAAAGCAGAGCACTGCTTGGGCTCACCCCTGTTTTTTCTACCCTAATTTCTTCCTTTATTTAACTATAACCAGCATTAATAAATATACTCTAAAAACCATCTGGACTTTAGTTGTGAAATCTTTCCTACACAAAATCAAGAACCCACACACTATAGGCAGACCTGAGGCAGACCAGCTCCAGGCTCATTCCTGTCCAGTAACACTAACATGGCACTAGTTTCAGTAAAAAATTTCAATAATAATGACTTGAGTACCTTCTGACATACTCCAACAGTTAAACTGCCCAGACCCCTTTTAGGAGATCCTAAAAAGTTCATTATATGCTAAAAAATGTCCAGATATTTAACAAGACACAGTGTACTTTGAGGGCTGTATAATTTCAGCAAATTATTGTGAAATTACCCTTTAGCTAAGTCTGCAAAAGGACTCCATTTCTGGAAAAAGTAAGTAGTCAGAAAATTTTAAACACTACTTCTATGAAAACCACAAACTTAAAAATTCCTGTGACACATGGAGATATCTTACATGAATGAAACATTTAATCAAGATTTTAGAAAGGTAAAGCAGTAGAATAATACTGTGCTGGCAAGCAATTCTATGATGAACATTACCTGGAAAGGGAGGATTTAAAGAAAAATAAAGAAATTATGCTAGGCTACCTGTAACATCAGTTTGTTCATCCAGGTCTAAAACTTTATAAAATGCCATCAAATATGTAAAACTGGATATATTGATCTGTGAATACATTGAATATGTATATATAGGGAGAATTCTCATATATGAACTGTGAATATTCATATATATCTACCTATAGACATACTTACAGATATATGGACATGCATATATATACATGGTCTTTGAATATATATATAAATACATGCATGTGTGTACATGTGTATATGTGTACCCAGCCAGGCAATTTATAATGTAGACAAGGGAAACAACAGAATAGTGTGTATGGAGAAAGAAAATAAGAAAGCCTAGGTATTGCTTTACTTTTTCACCTTGGATAAATATATGACCTCTCAGAAAGTGAACTAGCAATTGATCATGTAGGGCTTGTTTTTGTGCTCTGTTGAGGAGGTATATTTAACATTTGTCTATAGTCCTACTATACAGCACAAACTCTAAGGCAGAGGTTGCCAAACTATAGTTCACAGGCCAAATTCAGTCTGTGGTTTGTTTTTGTTTGTCTTTATATTTTGATACACTTTTAAATGACTTTTTAAATACTAACCTGTTAATATTTTGTCTATAGCTTTCTTTACATTAAAATGGCAAAGTTGCTACAGAGAACATATGGCCATGAAATCCTAAGATATTTTCTAACTAGCCCTTTGTACAAAAGTTTTGTCAACCCTGTTGTAGGGCAGTCTTTACTCTTGAAGCATAGACTTTCTATTTTCTCAAGTGACTGCTGAATATCACAGAGGTGCTTTATCCTGAATGAGTTGGAAGTCCAGAATTTCCAGCAGTGTTCTGTCTCCAGTATATTTATTAACACTCAGTTCTTTAAAAACTGTTATGTTTTAAACCTAATAGTATCACACTCTGTTTATACACAGTCCGGCTTTCAGCTAAAAATTGAAGAACATCATCTAAACATTAGTCACCTCTCTCTGAGCAATTCTCATTTCCAGGATAATCATCCACAAATTTCAATGAACTCAGCACTCTCAAATATATTTCTGCCTGCTCAGTTCTGCAAGACAGCAATTCTCCACTTGGCCTCCACATCCCTGCTCTGTAGTCAGAAAATACTATAGGGTGAAAGCTCAGGTCCATGCATTTCCTTTCTCTCTAGAATCCAACACCTGTACTACCTATTGTACAATGCCTGAAAAGTGTCATATTTTATGTTTTGTCCATTTTTATAGTTATTTAGAATAAGAGGAGAAGCCCAAAACAATTACTAAATTGTGTCTAGAAGTGTAACCAGAAATAGTAATTTGGTATTGATTTATAAAGTGAAAATGTGATAAACTTGTCTTATTATAAAATTACAGAGATTTGGAGTATGTTATAGAAAAAATGTGTGGCTAGTTACTATGTTTCAAGTTGTTAGACAATCTGTTATTGAAGAGATGGTGAAATTTTAAATATGGCCTATAAAACAATGGAATTAATAAGCAAAAGTCATTGAAGAGATAATATAAAATATAAGTAAATATCAAATATCACTTTGATTTAATTACGCACAAATTTGCTCAGGTCTTATTTTAAACTAAATATACAAAATAGCATAGTAGTTCAGTAATATATTTTCTAAAGCTTATGTCTTGATTATTACATGTACTGTGTATGTGCACATGACTCAAATTAATTCAAGATGTTAGCTTTGACATATCTAATAAGATATTTATATAAATGACCACTTTAAATATGATTAATGTCAAACCTAACCACAAATGATTGCATATTAAAAAGCATTGTTAATTGACTGAAGAATTGATAATATGGAAAATTACAGCTAATGGAAACAGTTGTACAAATTAATTTTAGATTAAAACAGCAGAATAGTTTGTGTTTTTATTAGGAAGATGACATTTGCAACAACTGAATAAGCCCACTCCTCATTTTGGGATTGCAATACTTAGCCAATATTATCCATGCATTTCAATTAAACATTATATCTATAATTATTTTACTAAATTAGCTTGGATGCTGGGCCGTATTGTCTTCAACATGTCAAAGTAATAGCTATTAATAATATATTTTTTAAAGAATTGTTCAAGAGTCTTTTAAGTTCCAGGATTATTAGGTAATAGGTTTTAGATCATACAAGCATTATCTGAATGTTTGAAGAACTTGCATATTTATTTCTGAACATAAGCTTCACAAAATTCACAAAGCCTATTTTAGATAATTAGTGAGTATTACCTAACCAGCTTTGGTAAGAGTTGATTACTTTGTTTTTGTTTTATTTTTATGCTGACATATTTGCTTGGTTTAAGAACAGTAAACCTAAAAGTAAGTCAGAAGCCAATTATTAATTACTTTCATAATAAGCTATAAGATAGCATAACATGAACTTCCTGCTTACCATAATATAGTCTGCATTTTATTGTTGTTTTTTTAAATATATCTTTATTGATCTCAGAGAGAGGAAAGGAGAGGGAGAGAGAGAGAGAGAGAAACATCAATGATGAGAGAGTCATTGATCGAGCCCGCA
Source organism: Miniopterus schreibersii (assembly GCF_964146895.1). Taxonomy (NCBI): domain Eukaryota; kingdom Metazoa; phylum Chordata; class Mammalia; order Chiroptera; family Miniopteridae; genus Miniopterus; species Miniopterus schreibersii. The sequence continues at coordinate 24,467,970 of NC_138118.1, read as the reverse complement.
GCCAGGGCATGTGCCCTGTCCTGGAATCGAACCCCAATCGCCTGTATCCTAGGTTGATGCTCAACCGCTGAGCCACGCCCAGCAGGGCTTATTGTTTAATTTTTAAACTTTTACTTTAATACTTACTTTCTTCTCTCTGATATATTCCAACATAGTAGTAAGATATATAAAAAAAACAAACAAGGATACAAAGAACTCTCAACATTTTGTGTAAAGCAAGCCATACAAAAGTAGAAGTGTGTGATATTATTCAACTAATCAAGTGTTTAGCAAATTAAAGTGAACAATTTTTCAACTAGAAAAACTATAATTTTCTACTCAAAATAAGATGAAGGAATACAATGCTTATAATTTTTTTTTCTATACACTTATACCTAGTAATTATAGCAGATTTGCACAACTATATCCCTTTGTTCAGAAGAGGTACATTTTATATTGCATCCCACCTGTATTCATCACAAAATAAATCTCTGTAGTAATTTTGTAGCTGCATTTAAAAGAAAAATAAAGCATGTAATTATAACTTTAAAACATAATTTATAGTATGTGTTGAAGTTGGACTTGAATTTTAACAATGCATTAAGTAGAAATGGAAGACAATAAATTTAACTTGTAGAATAAGTTATCTCTGGGAGTGGGAAAAAAAGGTTCTCATAAAACAAAGCATTGTCAGTGAAGCAATTAATGGTTGATGCTATTACAATTAAGAATAAAAGTTTCCATCAGTGAACTTCATGGTCTTCCTGTTTAGTAAAATTAATAAAACAATTTATATTTAATTGGGTAATTAACAAAGGAAAAAAGCAAAGATGATTCTAAACACAGTTGAAATAGACTTAAAAATCATGAGGGGAGATATCTCCTGTTTTCACCAATAAGGAAAACTATGTTAAGAAAGGTCAAAAGGCTTTATCAAGTTCATACCATTAATTATTTACCTTGTTTACAGAATAAAGGCTAAGCCCCAACCTCCTGATTCTCAATTGAAAATACTGTCTAATAAAAAAAAATCAATCCTAAGAAATGCATTTTTAATTGTGGTGCAATTGACATATAACATTATATTAGTTTCAGGTATACAACATACTGATTCAATATTTGTATATACAGGGTGTCCCAAAAACATGTATATACATGTTAACAGCTAATAGCTCAATTGATGTTTATTTCTTTCCAGCCAGACTAAGCTTGGAACAAAGGAAATTCATCCTAAAATGCTACTGGAAGTTTGAAATTGCAGCTGAAATATAAACACTGCCTTTATAATTATTCAAAGTGTGTATACATTTTTGGGGGGGAAACAGGGTGTTCCAAAAATGTACATACACTTTAATAGCTGATAACTCACTTAATTTTCACTCTTTTTCAGGCTTAACTGATTTGAAATAATGGGTAAGGCCAGACTAAGCTTTGAACAAAGAAAATGTATCCACTAAACTTTTTATGGGGATAATAAAAACATAAATTTTACAGTACAAAACCTGCAACAATTGACAAATTGAGGGCACACAAATACCAAACAAAATGACTACTGATGTTTGTGATTACATTGCTTTGTGTTATCAGCAGTGCCTGGACCATCAGTTTGAAAACAGGTGTTGACAAAAAAAAACTATTCATTTTTGTAGATTCTTTTAAATTTTGAAAATGAACTGTATGTTTATAAATACTGACTTTATAATCATTCAAAGTCTGTTTACATATTGGGGGACACTCTATATTGTGAAGTGATCACCACAATAAGTCTAGTTAACATCAATCACATACAAAATTTTTCTTTTTGATGGAGGTGGATTAACTGAAAGATACACTAACATTCTCCTAGGACCAAATGGGTATTACAACTAACACAGAAAATCATCCTGAATAACCAACTGAAGACTATCTGGAGAAAACCTTTATAACAAAGGATTAAAGAGGAAGCCTCATCAAGACTGGTAGGAATTGTGAAGTCATGAGAGGGTTGGCCCAGCTCCCACATGCAGCAGCTAAAATTCTGGAGAAATAGCTGTGGGAGGGTCCCCAGAGAAGTCTTGGGTCTAAACCCCAAACTGGCCTCCCCAGTTCTGTATATCAGGGAAAAGTGGCTGAAAATCCAGGCACCCTCATAAAGGAACAGCACACAAAATTTTATGTGTAGCCACCCATCATGGGCTCTGGCAGAGTGGATTAGAACTGTGAGAAGATAATCCAGAGAAGAGAGCTGAGAGGACAGACACTTGGAACCTTGTGCTGAGTCATTCCCCAATCCTGCAGAGGACATCTTTCACAAGCAGACTTCTGCCACACAGGCAGATTTAACCCTGGGGGATGCAATTCACCATCCATTGGAAAACCTCTCACCTCACACTGCAGAATTCATGCCCTGTTGTGGTCTACAGCCTGAGGCTGATTAAGTGACTGAGACTAACAATCTGCCTGCAGGCAGAGGTGGATCTCCAGGTGTTTTGAATCTTTGCCTGACTTGCTCCTGGACCTGGGGCTAAGAAAAGAGGATCTTGAGGTACATCTTGGTCCTTTAAAATGTACCCAGACTGAGGAGAGGGATCCACAAGCTGTGGATCACTGGTAGCTTCAAAGAGGGTACTCAGAGCTAGTCACAAATAGCATCTGAGGCCTGAACAAGAGACCCCCCCAAAACCACACCCTTGTCATGTTCCTGTTCTTAGGGAAAATGCTTTTAGTTTTTGCCCATTGAGTCTAATGTTGGCTGTAGGTTTGTCATATATGACCTTTATTATGTTAAGGTATGATCCCTCTCTTCCCACTTTGCTGAGAGTTTTTACAAAAATGGGTGTTGAATTTTTAAATACTTTTTCTGCATCTATTAACATGATCATGTGATTTTTGTCTTTCAATTTGTTTATGCTAATATTTTGTTGAAGATTTTGGCATCTATGTTCATCAGGGATATTGGCCTGTAATTCTTTGTAGTGTCTTTATCTGGTTTTGAATGAGGCTAATGCTGTTTTTCTAAAAAGAGCTTGGAAATTTTCCTTCCTCTTGGATTTGTGGGAATAGTTTGAGGAGGATAGGTGTTAGATCTTCTTTGAATGTTTGGTAAAACTCCCCTGTGAAGCTATCCAGGCCAGGGCTTTTGTGTGCTGAGAGTTTTTTTATCACTGCTTCAATTTCATTGGTAGTTATCAGCCTATTCAAGTTTTCTGACTCTTCCTGATTGAGTTTTGGAAGGTTGTATTTTTCTAGGAATTTGTCCATTCCATCCAGGTTGTAAAGCTTGGTGGCATATCATTATTCATAATGTCACTTATCATCTGTGGAATTATATTACTTGTATTATTTTTAGAGCTGCAAAAAGAATGACCTTTCTGAAGAAGGGTAAAACCCCACTCAACATTTAAAGTCCCCACCAATGTCAACTTACCTGGTTTCTTTAGTTAGATAGAAGCAACTACATCCATCAGCATTATACTATCAGCCTTCACACTTCTCTAGGTGCACTCAGCATTTTATCCTGTATCACTGATATTTATTTTCATGTCTCTTCCCTACTAGGTTTTGAAACCCTTGAGGGCAGAGACTGTATTTTATTTATTTATATATACCTCTAGCGTCACCATGGTGTCATGTACAAAGGTGGTATACCTTGTCAAATTAATGAATGAATTGCTATTAAAGAGTCTGTGCATCAAAGACAAAGAAAACAAATGTAAATTAACCTGTAAACATGCAATTCTAAGATAACATTATATTTTTCTATAAAACTTAGTATATATGTGATGAATCATGATATAAACTGTCCATCCATTTTGGAACATTATTTCATGGTTCATTTATTCATTAAGCCCTGCAGTTTTATAAAACTGAAATTAAACACAACCACTAAAGTAGACAAAAAAATATGGGCACACTTTATAGATCTATTAATATAGTCCACATACACTAAATAGAGAATATTCAATGTATAATATTCTTTTTTTTCTTTAACATTTTATTAAATATATTATGGTGACAATGGTTAATATGAATATATAGATTTCAGGTGTGGGTTTCTATGTTACAAGGTCTGTATATTGCGCTCTGTGCCAACCACCCAAAGTCATAAATTTTTCAGTCACCATATATTAAGAACCACTTCAACTGCACCCCTCCACCCCCTTCCCTCTAGCAACAAACACACTGCTGTTCATGTCCACGAGTTTCAGAGTTGTATCCCACATATGAGTTAAATCATGGTCCTTAGCTTTTTCTGACAGATTTGTTTCACTTAGCATAATATTCTCAAGGTCCCTTCATGTTACTGCAAATGGCAGTATTTCGTCTTTCTTATGGCTGAGTATAATCCATTGTGTATATATACCACATCTTCTCTATCCAGTCCTCTATCACAGGACAATTTGGTTGTTTCCATGTCTTGGCCACAGTAAATAATATTGCAATGAAGGGGAGCATATATATTTGCTAATATACATTTTCAGGTTTTTGGGGTATATACCCAAGAGAAGATTGCTGAGTCATATGGTAGCTCTATTCTTAATTTTTTGAGGAACCACCAGATTGCTTTCCATAGTGGTTGTACCAGTCTACATTCCAACAAGCAGTGAATGAGGGTTCCCTTTTCTACACAACATCTCCAACACCTTGTTGCTTATCTTGTTGATAATAGTCAATTTAACAGGTGTGAAGTTGTATCTCATTATAGTTTTGATTTGCAATTTTCTAATTGCCAGTGAGGTTGAACATCATTTCATATATCCATTGGCTGTTCATATGTCTTTTTGGGAGAGGTGTGTGTTCAGGTCCTCTGTCCACTTTTTGATTGGGTTTATTGTTTGGTGTTGAGTTTATGAGTTCTTTATATATTTTGGAAACTAAACCTTTGTCAGAGCTACTGTTTGCAAATATCATCTCACATCTGGTTGGCTGTCTCTTTCTTTTTTTGTCAGTTTCTTTGCTGTGAAAAAGCTTTTTAGTTTGATATAGTCTGATTCATTTATTTTCGCATTTACTTCCTTTGCCTTGGCATCAACGTTATAAAATGTTCTCTACTACCAAGGTCCATAAGTTTGGTACCTGTTTTCTTCTATGTAAATGATTGTTTTGGGTCTCAGATTAAGGTCTTTGATCCATTTTGAATTAATTTTTGTTCATGGGGACAAACTGTAGTCCAGTTTCATTCTTTTCCATGTGGCTTTCCAGTTTTCTGAGGACAATTTATTGAGGAGACTATTTCTAATCCATTATGTGTTTCTGGCTCCTTGTCAAAAATTATCTGCTTATTTACATGTGATTCTATATCTGGGCTCTCTATTCTGTTCCACTTATCTATATTTCTGTTTCTGTGCCAATTCCATGTTTTTTTGATTATAGTAGCTCTGTAGTATAATTTGAAGTCATGTGGCATGATACCTCTAGCTTTGATCTTTTTTCTCAGGATTACTTTGGCTATTCTGGGTCTTTTGTAGTTCTATACAAATCTGATTATTTTTCATTCTATTTCTTTAAAAAAGGACATTGGTATTTTGATGGAGATTGAATTAAATCTATATATTGCTTTTTGTATTGTGGCTATTTTAACTATGATGATTCTTCCAATCCATGAACATTAGATATATTTCCATTTTGTTGTGTTTTTTTCAATATTTTTTAATAATGCTTTGCAATTTTCAGTATATAGGTATTTCATGTTCTTTGTTAAGTTTATCCCTAGGTATTTTTTCTTTTGGTTGCAATTGCAAAGGGAATTTTTTTTTTTTTGGTCATTTTCTGAAGTTTTATTGTTAGTATAGAGGAAGGCAATAGATTTTTGTACATTGATTTTTTAACCAGCAACTTTACTGTATTTTATTGTTTCTAATCATTTTTGGTGGCGTCTTTAGAGTTTTCTATATACAGAATCATGTCATTCACAAAAAGTCACAATTTTACTTCTTCCTTCCCTATTTGGATGCCTTTTTTTTTTTTTTTTTTAATTTCTCTTGCCTTATTGCTCTGGCTAGAATTTCCAGAAATATGTTGAATAAGAGTGGTAAGAGTGACCATCCTTGTCTTGTTCCTGATCTTAGAGGAAAAACTTTCAGTTTTTCACCATTGAGTATGATATAGACTGAGGGTCAATGTTTTAATCATAAATAGATGTTAAATCTTATCAAATGCTTTTTCTGCATCTATTGATAAGATCATATGATTGTTACTGCTTTTGTTGCATCCAAGAAGTTTTGATATGTTGTATTGTCATTCTCATTTGCCTACTTATATCTTTTAATCTCATCTTTTATTTCTTTGACCCAGTTTTTAGTAGCATGTAGTTTAATCTCCAGCTATTTGTTACTTTACTTCCTATTTGCAGTTGACTTCTAATTTCAAGGCATGTTGGTCAGAGGATGTGTTTGGTATAATTTCAATCTTCTTGAATTTGTTGATGCTACTTTTGTGACCCAACATATCATCTACCCTTGAGAATGTTCCATGTGAACTGGAGAAGAATGCATAAACTCATGTTCTGGAATGAAAAGCTGTGTAAATGTCAACTATGTTCATTTGGTCTAGTGTTTGATTTAAGGCTGATATTTCTTTATTGATTTTCTGTTTAGTTGATCTGTCTAGAGCCATCAGTGGAGTATTAAGTTTTCCAACTATAATTGTGTTTTGATTTGTGTCTGCCTTTAGTTCTGTGAGTAGTTGCTTTTTATATTTCTGTGCTCCTTGGCTGGGTGCTTATATATTAAGAACTTTCATGTTTTCTTGATGCAGTGTCCTCTTTATCATCATAAAGTGTCCATGTTGATCTTTTGGTATCTTGTTGTCTTGAATTCTATTTTTTTTCAGATATAAGAATGGCTGCACCTGCTTTCCTGTGGTTATTTGCTTGGAGAATCATTTTCTATGCTTTTACTTTGAATCTACCTTTGTCTTTGCAGTTTAGATGTACTTTTTGTTGGCAGCCATATGGTTGGGTTTTGTTTTTTGATCCACTCTGCTACTTTGTGCCTTTTTATTGTTGAATTCAGATTATTTACATTTAGGGTAGTTATTGATGTATGAGGATTTCTTATAGCCATTTTATTTATTTATTTTCTTTTCTGGTAGCTCTGTGCCTCCATTAGTTCTTTTCCTTTGTACTTTTGTCTGTTTTTAGTTGGTGGTGTCTCATACTTCTTTCCTCTGTGTCCTCTTTTTTAAGCTATGTGTCCTCATTTGGGAATTATGGAGTGTGGTTACCATTAGTTTTATAAAAAGTAAAGTTGCATATATACAGTAGTTTCTTTTCTTTCTAGTGCATCTGATGTTCATTCTCTTTTGCCAGTACAGACCTTTACCCTCTCTCCTTTTATGTTTTTGTTGTCACAAGTTATTTCTGTTTATGTTGTAAGTTTTTGGTGATCTTACTCATAGTGTTGTGACCTTATGTTCTTTGTTTCAGGTAGAATAATGCCCTTGAGTATTTCCTACAATGAAATTTTTCTGTTGATAAAATATCTCAGCCTCTGTATGACTAGGAAAATATTTATTTCTCCTTCATATTTAACGGATAATTTTGCTGGATATATTACTGATGTCTGGTAATTTCTCTCTTTCAGATGTTTGAATGTTTGGTTCCACTCTTTTGTGGCTTATAGAGTTTCTGCTGAGATGTTGCATGAAATTTTGATCAGTTTTCCTTTGTATGTCATCTTTCATTTCTCTGGTTGCTTTAAGAATTTTTTTTTGTCATTAATTTTTTATATGTCTTTATTGATTTCAGAGAAAGGAGAGAGATAGAAACATAAATGATGAGAGAGTCATTAATCAGCTGTGTCCTGCAGGACTCCTACTGGGGATTGAGCCCAAAACCGGGGCATGAGGCCTGACCAAGAATCAAACCGCTATCTCCTGAATTGTAGGTCAATGCTCAACCACTGAGCCATGCTGGCCGGACTTGTCATTAATTTTTGACAGTTTTAGTACAATGTGCCTTGGAGAGAGCCTCTTTGGATTGAGGTAACTAGGTGCTCTCTTTGCTTCTTAGATTCAAGGACCTAGTTCTTTCCATAGGTTTAGGAAGTTCTCATCTATTTTCCCAGCACCACTTACTGAAGAGACTGTCCTTACTCCATTGGATACTCTTGCCTCCTTTGTCAAATATTAACTGACCATAATGGCGTGGGTCTATTTCTGGGGTCTCTGTTCTGTTCCATTGATCTATATGCCTATTGTTGTACCAATACCAGGCCATTTTGATTACAGTGGCTTTGTAATAGTTTGAAGTCTGGTAATGTGATCCCTCCCATTCTGTTCTTTTTTCTCAAGATGGCTGCAGCTATTCTGGGTCTTTTTTGGTTCCATACAAATTTTTGAAATGTTTAGTGTAGGTCTGTGAAATATGATGTTGGTATTTTCATAGGAATTGCATTAAATTTATAAATTGCTTTGGGTAGTATAGACATTTTAATGATATTAATTCTTCCAATTCATGAGCATGGTATATTCTTCCACTAGTTTAAATCTTCCTCTATTTCTTTTTTCAGTGTCACGTAGTTTTCTGAGCTATTATTTTTTTAATAGACTTTCTGTTTCTTTTCCCCTCTCTTTTTCTTCTGGAATGCCTGTAATTCTAATATTGCTTTTTCTTATGGAGTCAGATAGTTATAGAACTCTTTTATTTTTCTTTATGCTCAGGTCTCTCTTTTCTTCCATCTGTGGCATTTCTAGATTCCTACCTTCAATATCACTAATTCTTTCCTCCATCTGGTTGGCTCCGTTTTCTATGCTCAGTAGCTTATTCCTAATCTCCTTAATTTCATGCTTCATTTCCAGGATTTTTTTATGTTCTTTTTTAAAGTTTTATTCTCTTGGTAAAGTCCTAGTTTTGTTCATTGATTTGTTTTCTCATCACTGAATTGCCTGTCTGCATTTTCTCACATCTCATTGAGTGTTTTCAGAATTGTAATCTTGAAATCTGTCATTTATATCACATATTTCCATGTGTTCCAGCTTCCTTTCTGGTGATTTTTCATTTTCTTTCTGATCATCCTTATGACTGTGGTTGTTCATGGTATTTGCTCCTCTCCTTTGTTTAGGCATAAGTTTATCTCCTATAGCAGCATTTTCTGAAGATCTTTCTACTATTTCCCAGTATATAGTGCTGAATTGCAAGATATATATATTTTTAAATATTTATTGTTGAGAGCATTACAGATTTCTCCATTTTTTCTCCCATTGCCTCCCTCAACCCAGTTTCCACCCCTCCTCCCCAGGCCTTCACCACATTATCTGTGGCAAGATCTTTTTTTTTTTAACCTCTGTGATCTCCCAGACTTGACCTCCATGGGTTTCCATAAGGCAGCAAATCCATGCTGCTTTCTGGTGGGGTTTGTTTTGCCCTCACTATAATGGTAGTTCTGACCTTCATGGGGTCTCTCCCCAAGCACCAAATCCAAGTATCAGTCACAGAGGGAAACAGTGGTTCCATTGCAATAGTTCCTCCACCCAACACCAAGGACAACAGGAGGCAAGTTTTGGGAATCCAAGAGGTGGCAGGGCTATGTGGTATTGTTTCTTTAACAGAAACACCCCCACCTGACAGTGGGACAGCTTTGGAGAAGAACTCTGTGCTCTGTGATGTGTCAGTTTGCTCAGTCACTGTTCTCTCTGCTCACCCTTCTGGACTGTCCTCCAAGCTCTCTGTTCCTCCTGGCTGGCTGAAGGAAGCACTTGCTACTGCTGGCTTCCTCCCCCCTCTCTGTCAGGCCATGAGATCCTGGCTGCAGGGTTGCATCTGCAGGCTGTTTGGGCTTTCCTCCCTTTTTGCATCCTTGATAATTTCTGATCATTTTAGATGATTCAGTGTGCAGGTCTCTCAGGTGTGCCTCTGTGCTGAGTGGGAAATTCTTTGTTGAATATAGTTGGTTACTTTGTTGAAATTTCAGAGGGAGAGGCCAAGGGTATCTCTCATGCTGCCATTGCTCTGAAGTCACCAATAAATAACATTCTTAACTTTCCATTTTAATGTAGAAAGTAAAAGTAAAGCTTACACAAATTATGGTGAATTAAGGTTTATTTATATTGTGGTACTACTGAACAATGTTTTTGGGAGAGTCAGTTCATGTTTGAATGATAAAGTAGCAAAACCATAAACATTTCTATGCAATTTGATTCCTCTACTTTATATCTGAAAATATGTCATAAGAAAATAATTAGTATAAAGAACTTACCTGTTTCTTTGCAGTATTTTTTATTTTAGTGATAATGTTCAAAACAATCTGTGGACCTTGCAATTGAGATGCTTTTAAAATTATGATACACCTATAAAATGAAAGGCTAGAGCATTATTTAATATTTGTGAATAAAAATAATTAATGATATACAAAGATATTGAAAACTTAATGCTTATAACAAGTAAAAGCATTAAACAGGGTGTTAAATATGATCAGATATACATATAATTTTGACAAAAAAGAAAATCATCAATTGGTAATTTATGTTGAAGAAATTATGTGATTTTTATTTTCTTATCTATGTAATCTATATGTTATATAATATTTCATATATTTGTGTTTTTGAAAATGTTTTACTTAATTTAGTAAGAATATAGTAATAAACTTTCATTTAATTCAATTTTGTGCCTACTATGAATTATGCCATTGTTAGTCATAAAAGTAATAGGATATTATGACAATTTACAAAGTGTAACTTTTTTTTAATTTTTAAATCTTATTTTTGTTTAAAAAATTACAGATGTCCCTTTTTCTCCCCAATGACCCATTCCACCAGGTCCCATCTCCCTCCCCAGTCCCTCTCCCCACCATGCCCATGTCCTTGGTTTGTGCATATATGCATATAAATTCTTTGGTTACTCTCTCCCCCTCCACCCACCCACCCTCCTCCATCCCTCTGACATTCATCAGTCTCATCTATGCTTCCATGTCATTGAACCTATTCTGTTCATCAGTTTATGAAGTTCTTTAGATTCCACATATAAGAGAGATCATGTGATGTTTGTCTTTCTCTGCCTGGCTTACTTCACTTAGCATAATTTTCTCCAGGTTCATCAATACTGTCCCAAAGGGTACGAGATCCTTCTTCTTTACAGCTGCGTAGTATTCCATGGTGTATATGTCCCACAGTTTTTTTATCCACTCATCTACTGATGGGCATTTGGGCTGTTCCCAAATGTTAGCTATTGTAAACTGTGCTGCTCTAAACATCAGGGTATGTGTATTCTTTCTGATTAGTGTTTCAGGATTCTTAGGATACATTCTTAGGAGTGGAATCACTGGGTCAAAAGGCAGCTTCATTTTTAATTTTTTGAGGAACCTCCATACTGTTTTCCATAGTGGTTGCACCAGTATGCATTCCCACCAGCAGTGTACTAGGGTTCCCCTTTCTCCACATCCCTGCCAGCACATGTCATTTGTTGATTTGTTGATGGCAACCATTCTGACAGGTGTGAAGTGATACCTCATTGTGGTTTAATTTGCATCTCTCTGATGATTAGTGACTTGGAGCATTTTCTCATGTGTCTCTTGGCCATCCTTATGTCCTCCCTGGAGAAACATCTATTCAGGTCCTTTGCCCATTTCTTAATTGGGCTGTTTGTCTTCCACTTGCTAAGTAATATGAGTTTTGTACACTTTGGAATTTGGCCCCTTATCAGATACATCCTTGGCAAATATGTTTTCCCAGACCGTGGAGTTCCTTTGTATTTTGAGGATGTTTTCTTTTGCTGTGCAGAAGCTTTTAGTTTGATGTAGTCTTATATGTTTATTTTGTTTGTTTGTTTCTCTTGCCCTAGGAGATATTTCAGTGAAAGTTCCACTACATGGGATGTCTGAGACTTTACTGCCTATGTTTTCTTCCAGGATTTTTATGGTTTCATAACTTACATTTAAGTCTTTTATCCATTTTGAGTTTATTTTTGTGTATGGTGAAAGTTGGTGGTCTAGTTTCATTTCTTTGCATGTATCTGTCCGATTTTCCCAGTACCACTTATTGAAGAGGCTGTCTTTGCTCCATTGAGTATTCTTGCCTCCTTTGTCAAATATTAACTGACCATAATGGTGTGCGTCTATTTCTGGGGTTTCTGTTCTGTTCCATTGATCTACATGCCTGTTGTTGTACCAATACTAGACAGTTTTGAATACAATGGCTTTGTAGTACAGTTTGAAATCCAGTAATGTGATCCCTCCCACTCTGTTCATTTTTCTCAAGATGGCTGCAGCTGTTTGGGGTCTTTTTAGGTACAAAGTGTAATTATTAAGTAGAGATGGTTAACATGCTCTATCAAGCTAAGAATATTTATTTATATATTTATGTAATTACTATTTTTAAATTAAATTTATTGGAGTGATATTGGTTAATAAGATTATATAGATTTCAGGTATGGTTTTCTATGTTACAAGATCTCCATATTACACCGTGTGCCCATCACCCAAAGTGAAATCATCTTCTGTCAACATATGTTAGGGCCCCTTCCCTATCTACCCTTCCCTTGGCAACCACCACACTGGTATTCATGGTTTTAGTTTTATATTCCACGTATGAGTGAAATCACATGGTTTTCATACAATATGCAATCTCTTCTCTATATTTTATAAATTACTCTTCCTTCAAATGTGACTCCAATATCCACATCCATGATAATGTTATAATCAGTAATGAAAATTTTTCCTTCATTAATGTCTTCTCATATGACCATCACTCTGGATTCCATTTGTAGCAGATATTTATTTAGCCAGTTTATACTATTTATTTTGAACTATGGGCTAAACACTGTGAAAGTATGAAGGATACTAGTAATAGCTGGTGTCAAGAGGAAATCTAACACAATATCAGCTTGAAAGAAATCTACAAGAATACTGTAAGGTTAAGTGGTTGTGTGTGTGTGTGTGTGTGTGTGTGTGTGTGTGTGTATGTGATATATCTGGGGAAGGGTGCCTTTTGACATATAGAATTTGTTCATTTCCATTTTCACTATTTGCTCCACAAGGGTCCAAAGCTTCCCAGAACATAAGACAAAAGTGCTCATTCATCACATTTTAGAACTTCTAAAGTATGCTGTTCACAAAATCCTCACTGCATTCACCAGTATTCCAAGAGAACTATACCAACCTGGCCATTCAGGTTCTCTTTGAGTTTGATTTCTTTGAAATAAAAAAACACAACAAAAATCAAATGCAGAGTCATGCCCACTCCCAAGCCAACTGTGCTAGAAAGTGACTGGGGAGGAGACAAACTATCATTCTTGGATGTATAGATCCTAGAACCCAAATGACAAATATACATAGAGTGACCAACTTGTTCAACTGCTCCTGGACTTATAGATCCTAGAATCCAAATAACAAATACACCTAGAATGAACAGCTTGTCCAAATGTTCCTTAGCAATGAAGTTCCATGTCCTGAAATACTTTTGAGTCCCAATAAATTGGTACAGGGGATTCTATAGTTATACCTGGACCTAAGAGTGACCATAATAAATAAATTACCCTGTTAAGCTTAGAACAATTATAACTCACTGCTGAGACTAAAGGATCATTGAAATGAGTTTTCTAGTTATTTTTTAGATGACAAAATTGTTATAGATATTCAGCATTTCTCAAATCCAATGTTAGTATGCTAATGTCTTGGATGAGTGCATTTATTATAATCCCTCCTAGTGGCCACGGTAATAGTTGATTGATTCTGTGTGCACTTTTAAAGAAACTGTACTCCCAAAGTGATTGTGCAACTGAAAATATATACTATGAAATCACCTCTTTCATATCAGACTTAACACAGGCAGAATACTATTCTATTTTATTCTCCAGTTTAATAGTCCTACCCAGTTGATGAAACAAACCAGTACTGCTTAATGCTTCATTGTTCACTATAGTGGCCTAAGTAAATATGCAAACTTTATTGCATCCATAATGCCTGATATGGTGTTTGTTCTTTGAAAGTGTCATTTCCTTCTTCTCCACATATTTCCATAAGGAAGTTAAATACCAGTCTGTTTTCACCTAGTAAGGAATATAAGATACCTGAGCCATGCTTGTATGGAGGTATTTCTGTTCCATAGTAATATGTTATCAGTTAGTCAGACAAACCCTGGTATAATGGGGACCTCAAAGTCACTAATTATGAGAGAGATACAAATTATAATGAGATATCACTTCAAACCTGTCAGAATAAATCAACAAACAAGTATTGTTGAGGATGTGGAGAAAATATAACCCTGTGCACTGTTGGTGATATCTCATTGTAGTTTTAATTTGCATCTTTCTGATGATTAGTGACTTTGAGCATTTTTGCATATGTCTCTTGGCCATCTGTATGTCTTCGTTGGAGACGTCTATTCAGGTCCTTTGCCTATTTTTTAATTGGGTTGTATTCATGGTATTGAGTTGTATACATTCTTTTTTATTTTGGAAATTAACCTTTTATCAAATGCACCATTGGTGAATATGTTTTTCCATTTAGCAGGTCCTACTTTCATTTTGTTGATGGTTTCGTTTGCTGTGCAAAAGCTTTTTATTGTGATGTAGTCCCATTTGTATATTTTTTCCTTTGTTTCCTTCTCAAGGAGGCATAGGGACAAAAATATTGCTGTGAGAGATGTGTGAGATTTTGTTGCCTATGTTTTCTTCTAAGATTTTTATGGTTTCAAGATTTATATTTGAGTGTTTATCCATTTTTAGTTTATTATTGTGTATGCTGCAAGTTTCTGGTCTACTTTCACTGCATATATCTGTCTAATTTTCCCAACACTATTTATAGAACAGATTGTCTTTACTCCATTGTATGATCTTGCCTCCTTTGTCAAATATTAATTGAGCATAGCAGTGTGTGTTTATTTCTGGGCTCTCCATTTTGTTCCATTAATCTATATGCTTGTTCCTATGCCAGAACCAGGTTGTTTTGATTACTATGGCCTTGGAGTATAGTTTGATATCAGGTAGTGTGATACCTCCAACTTCGTTCTTTCTTAAGATTATTGCAGCTATTAGAGGGTCTTTTTTAGTTCCTTATAAATGTTTGGAATATTTGTTCTAATTCTGTGAAACATATCATTGGTGTTTTAATACGAATTACATTGAATCTAAAGATTGTTTTGGGTACTATGTATATTTTATTAATGTTAATTCTTCCAATCCATGAACACGGTATATGTTTCCACTTATTTGTACCTTCCTCAATTTCTTTCTTCAGTATCCTATTAGTTTCCAAGTACAAGTCTTTTACCTAACTAGTTAAATTTATTTCTAGGTACCTTATTTTTTGGTTGCAATAGTAAATGGGATTTTTTCTTAATTTCTCTTTCTGAAAGTTCATTATTTATGTATAAGAATGCCACTAACTTCTGAATATTAATTTTGTGTTCTGCTACTTTTCCAAATTCATTTATTATATCTAGTAGTTTTTTGGTGGAGTCTTTTGAGTTTTCTATGTACAATATCATGTCATCTGCAAATAATGACAGGTTTATCTCTTCCCTACCAAGTTGGATACCTTTTATTTCTTCTTCTTATCTGATTGGTGTGGCTAGAACTTCTAGTACTATGTTGAATAAGAGTGGTGCAAGGGGACAAACCTGTCTTGTTCCTCATTTTAATGGAAACACTTTTAGCTTTTGCCATTGAGTGTGATGTTGGCTGTGGGCTTGTCATATATGAACTTCATTATGTTGAGGAATAATTCCTCTATTCCCACTTCACTGAGAGTCTTTATCATAAATAGGTACTAGATTTATACAGTGCTTTTTCTCCATTTATTGATATAATCATGATTCTTCTTCTTCTTTTTGTTTATGTGATACATCACATTTATGGAATTGTGGATGTAACAACCTTGCATCCCCAAAATAAAGTCCACTTGATCATACTGTATGATATTTTTAATGTATTTTTGCATCCAGTTTGCCAATTTTTTGCTGGATTTTAACATCTATGTTCCTTAGAGATACTGTCGTATAATTTCTTTCTTTGTTTTGTCTTTCTCTTTTTGGCATTAGGATAATTATAGCCTCATAAAAAGATCTTGGAAGTCTTTCCTCCTCTTGAATTTTTAGGAATAGTTTGAGAAGGATAGACTTTAGTTCCTTGAATGTTTGGTAAAATTCACCTGTGAAGCCATCAGCCAGGGCATTTTATTAGTTGTAATCATTCTATTCAGGTTTTGTGATTCTTCTTGATTCAGTTTTGGCAAATTTTATGTTTTGAGGAATTTGTCCATTTTGCCCAGGTTGCACTATTTGCAAGCATATAGTTGTTCATAACATATTCTTTTTTTTTTTTTAATTTTATTTTTGTTTAAAATATTACAGATGTCCTTTTTTCTCCCCAATGACCTGTTCCACCCCGTCCCTTCCCCCTCCCCAGTCCCTCTCCCAACCATTGTCCATGTTCTTGGGTTGTGCATATATGCATATAAATTCTTTTGTTACTCTTTCCCCCTCTACCCACCCGCCCTCCTCCATCCCTCTGACATTCACAAGTCTCATCTGTGCTTCTATGTCATTGAATGTATTCTGTTCATCAGTTTATTAAGTGCTTTAGATTCCACATATAAGTGAGATAATGTGATATTTGTCTTTCTCTGCCTGGCTTATTTCACTTAGCATAATATTCTCCAGGTCCATCCATACTGTCCCAAAGGGTACTAGATTATTCTTTTTTAGAGCTGTGTAGTATTCCATGGTGTAAATGTCCCACAGCTTTTTTATCCACTCATCTACTGATGGGCACTTGGGCTGTTTCCAGATTTTAGCCATTGTAAACTGTGCTGCTATGAACATCAGGGTACATATATTCTTTCTGATGAATGTTTCAGGATTCTTAGGATACATTTTTAGGAGTGGAATCACTGGGTAAAATGGCAGCTCCATTTCTAATTTTTTGAGGACCCTGCATACTGTTTTCCATAGTGGTTGCACCAGTCTGCATTACCACCAGAAGTGTACTAGGGTTCCCCTTTCTCGACACCCTCGCCAGCACATGTCATTTGTTGATTTGTTGATGGCAGCCATTCTGACAGGTGTGAAGTGATACCTCATTGTGGTTCTAATTTGCATTTCTCTGATGATTAGCTACATTGAGCATTTTCTCATGTGTCTCTTGGCCATCTGTCTGTCCTCTTTGGAGAAGTGTCTATTCAGGTCCTTTGCCCATTTCTTAATTGGGTTGTTTGTCTTCCTTTTGCTGAGTAGTATGAGTTCTTTGTACATTTTGGAAATTAGCCCCTTATCACATACATCCTTGGCAAATATGTTTTCCCAAACCTTGGGGTTCCTTTGTATTTTGAGACTGTTTTCTTTTGCTGTGCAGAAGCTTTTTAGTTTGATGTAGTCCCATATGTTTATTTTTTCTTTTGTTTCTTCTGCCCTAGGAGATGTATCAGTGAAAAGTCCACTACATGGGATGTCTGTGACTTTATTGCCTATGTTTTCTTCCAGGATTTTTATGGTTTCATAACTTACATTTAAGTCTTTTATCCATTTTGAGTTTATTTTTGTGTGTGGTGAAAGTTGGTGGTCTAGTTTCATTCTTTTGCATGTATGTGTCCAATTTTCCCAGCACCACTTATTGAAGAGACTGTCTTTACTCCATTGAGTATTCTTGCCTCCTTTGTCAAATATTAACTGACCATAATGGCGTGGGTCTATTTCTGGGTTCTCTGTTCTGTTCCATTGATCAATATGCCTGTTTTTGTACCAATACCAGGCCTTTTTGATTACAGTGGCTTTGTAATACAGTTTGAAGTCTGGTAATGTGATCCCTCCCACTCAGTTCTTTTTTCTCAAGATGGCTGAAGCTATTCTGGGTCTTTTTTGGTTCCATACAAATTTTTGAAATGTTTGGTGCAGGTCTGTGAAATATGCTGTTGGTATTTAAATAGGAGTTGCATTGAATTTATAAATTGCTTTGGGTAGTATGGACATTTTAATGATATTAATTCTTCCACTCCATGAGCATGGTATATTCTTCCACTAGTTTAAATCTTCCTCTATTTCTTTTTTCAGTGTCACATAGTTTTCCTAGTACAGGTCTTTTACATCCTTGGTTAAGTTTATTCCTAGGTATCTTATTTTTTTAGCTGCAATGGTAAATGGTATTGCTCTTTTAGTTTCTCCCTCTGAAAGTTCATTGTTGGTGTATAAGAATGCCATTGATTTCCAGATGTTGATTTTGTATCCAGCTCCTTGCCAAATTTGTTTATCAAATCTAGTAGTACTTTGATGGAGTCCTTAGGGTTTTCTATGTATAGTATCATGTCATCTGCAAATAATGACAGTTTTACTTCCTCCTTTCCAATTTGGATACCTTTTATGTTTTCTTCCTGTCTGATGGCTATGGAGAGGACTTCCAGTAGTATGTTGAATAAGAGTGGTGAAAGTGGACATCCCTGTCTTGTTCCGGTTTTTAATGGAAATGGTCTTAGTTTTCCCCATTGAGTAAGATGGTGGGCGTAGGTCTGTCATATATGGCCTTTATTATGTTGAGGTATGATCCCTCTATTCCCATTTTGTTGAGAGTTTTTATCAGAAATGGGTGCTGGATTTTTCAAATGCTTTTTCTGCGTCTATTGATCTGATCGTATGATTTTTGTCCTTCATTTTGTTTATGTGATGTATCACATTTATTGATTTGTGGGTGTTGTACCAGCCTTGCATTCCTGGAATAAATCCCACTCTGCCATGATGTATGATCTTTTTAATGTATTGTTGGATCTGGTTTGCTAGTATTTAAGTGAGGATTTTAGCATCTATGTTCATCATGGATATTGGCCTGTAATTTTCTTGCTTTGTAGAATCTTTATCTGGTTTTGGGATTAGGATGATGCTGACCTCACAAAAAGAGTTTGGGAGTTTTCCCTTCTCTCGAATTTTCTGGAATAGTTTGAATAGAATAGGTGTTAATTCTTCTTTCAATGTTTGGTAAAACTCACCTGTAAATCCATCTGGTCCAGGACTTTTGTTTGCTGGGAGTTTTTTGATTCCTGCTTCAATTTCATTATTTCTTATCAGCCTGTTCAGGTTTTCAGCTCTTATTGATTCAGTTTTGGAAGGTTGTGTGCTTCTAGGAATTTGTTCATTTCCCCCATGTTGTCCACTTTGTTGGCATATAGTTGCTCATAATATTTTCTTACAATCCTTTGTATTTCTGTTGGGTCAGTTGCTATATTGCATCTTTCACTTTTGATTTTATTTATTTGGGTCCTCTCTCTTTGTTTGTTAGTGAGTCTGGCTAAAGGTGCATCAATCTTATTTACCTTTTCAAAGAACCATCTCTTGGTTTCATTGATTTTTTGTATTGTTTCTTTAGTCTCTATGTCATTAATCTCTGCTCTGATTTTTATTATTTCCTTCCTTCTACTTCCTCGGGGCTTTTCTTGCTGTTCTCATTCTTGTTCTTTTAGTTGTGTTAGATGGTTCATTAGATCTTTTTCTTTTTTCTTGAGATAGGCCTGTAATGCTATGAATTTTCCTCTCAGGACTGCTTTTGCAGTGTCCCATAGGTTTTGGGTTGTTGTCTGTTCATTTTTGTTACTTTCCATGAAGTGTTGGATTTCTTTTTTGATCTCATTGGTAAGCCATTCATTGTTTAATCACATGCTATTTAGCCTCCATGTGTTTGAATACTTTTGAGTATTTTTATAGTGGTTGATTTCTAGTTTCATGGCATTGTCATCCGAGAAGATGCTTGATATTATTTCAATCTTCTTATATTTGTAGAGACTTGTCTTGTGCCCTAACATGTGGTCTATTTTTGAGAATGTTCCATGTGCACTTGAGAAGAATGTGTATTCTGCTGCTTTGGATTGAAATGTTCTATAAATGTCAATTGAATCCATTAGGTCTAGTGATTCATTTAAGGTCTGTGTTTCCGTTGATTTTTTGTCTTGATGATCTGTCCAGTGCTGACAGTGAGGTGTTAATGTCCCCCACTTTGATTGTGTTGCTGTCAATCTCCCGTTTAAAGTCTCCCAAGAATTTTTTTATATATTTGGGTGCTCCTGTATTGCATGAATAAATGTTTATAAGGGTTATATCCTCCTGTTGGATTGATCCCTTTAGAAATATGTAGTGACCATCTTTGTCTCTTGTTATGGTCTTTATTTTGAAGTCGGTTTTGTTAGAAATAAGAATCGCGACTCCAGCTTTCTTTTCCTTTCCATCTGCATGGAATATTTTACTCCATCCCTTCACTTTTAGCTTGTGCGAGTCTTTTGCTCTGAGATGGGTCTCTTGTAGACAGCATATATTTGGGTCCTTATCCATTCAGCCACCCTTTGTCTTTTGATTGGACCATTTATTTTGTTTACGTTTAACGTTACTATTGATATCAACTTATTTAATGCCATTTTCCCCCTTTATGCTGATGTACCTTTCTCTCACTATTCCTTCGTTTTCTTAAAGCAGTTCTTTTAGTATTTCTTGTAATGCTGGTTTAGTGGTACAGAACTCCTGTAGCCTTTTTTTGTCTGGGAAGCTTTTTATTTCACCTTCAAATTTAAATGATAACCTTGCTGAATAAAGCAATCTTGGTTGCATATTCTTGCTTTTCATTACTTGCAGAACTTCATGCCACTCCCTTCTGGCCTGAAGAGTCTCCTCTGTTGAGAAATCAGCTGTCAGCCTTATGGGGGTTCCCTTGTAGGTCACTGCTTGTCTCTCATTTGCAGCCTTTAACATTTTCTCTTTGTCCTTGACATTTGCCATTTTAATTATGATGTGTCTCAGAGTGGGTCTCTTTGGGTCCCTCTTGTTTGGAACCCTCTGTGCTTCCTGAACTTGTGTGGCTTTCTCCTTCACCAGCCTAGGGAAGTTTTTGATCATTATTTTCTCCACCAAGTTCTCTATTCCTTGCTCTCTTTCCTCCCCCTCTGGCATTCCTGTGATGCGAAAGTTGTTTCACTTTATGTTGTCCCAAAGCTCCCTTAGACTGTCCTCATGCTTTTTAAGTGTTTTTTCTTTTTGCTGCTCTGATTGTGTGATTTTTTGTACCTTGTCTTTTAAGTCACTTATTCTATCCTCTGCTTCATTGAGCCTGCTTTTACTTCCTTCCAGTGCATTCTTGATATCAGATACAGCATTCTTTATCTCTGAGTTTTATTTATGGTATGTATCTCTTTTTTCATGTTTTTACTAAGGTCCTCGATCTTATCATCTAGTGTCTTCTTAAGTTCCTTGAACATCTTCATCATCCATACTCTGAACTCCATTTGTGATAACTTGCTTAACTCCATCTCATCAAAGTCTTTTCCTGGTGATGTTTTCTTTTCTTTAATTTGGGGTTGTTTCTTTGTCTCCCCATTTTGGTAGGTCTTAATGTCTGTATCTATATATTAGACATATTTTCTATCCCCCAGTCTTATGGGATGGGATTTTGTCTTGTGGGTCCAGTGGAGCCCAGAGGTGTGTTTTCCTTACACCTCTGAGCTATTTGCTCTAGGCGTGTCCCAATTGTGGGTGCCCTTTTGTGGTTTCTTTATGTTTTCCCATTGTGGTTGGGTCTAGATTGTTGTTGATCAGTCCTTGGGAGGGCCCTCCTCCCATGTTGGCCAACTGTGTCTGAGCCCCGACCTCAATGTGTAAGCTATTGTTCGGGTGCTGGCAAGGCAGGACAATACACAACTAAAATTCCAGGAAACAAGAGGTATCTGACAAAATACCTTGACAGTCACCATGAAAACAAGCCATGTGAAAATAGAACTGGGAGAGTGAAGGGAGAACACACACACACACACACACACACATGCTTAAAAAAAAAGAAAGAGAGAAAGAAAAGTAATGCTTAGAGAGAGAGAGATGTATAATGTTGTTAATACTGGTGAAAATTTAGAAAATAATAATAATCTAAAATATAAAAAATAGAGAAGCTACTGGGAGATAACAGAAGCAGAGAAAAGATTCTGAAAGAAGGGCCAGCAAAAAATTAAAGGAGAAAATAGGAAAAGGATAATAGTTGAAAATGAGAAAATAAAAATACAATAAAGAGAATAAGAGAAACTAACAATCTGACAGGAAGACAGAAGGGAGCATAATGAAAGAATGAAAAAAAAGTAGAAAAAGAAAAAAGAAAAGGAAGAAAAAAGTTATGCCAATGGATTGAGAGGAGAGAGATAAAGCCCAGGCAAGGAGGTAGTCTGGTAAGAGATTTGGGGAGAACTATAGAGGAAAGCAGTAAACTTGGTTATAATGATAAAGTACCAGTTGTTAAGCAGGGATATTAGAAAAGTCTTGATATTAGAAGCAAGGATAGAAGAAAACAAAGCAAATACCCAAAACAAAACTAAAAACAAGCTAAGCAAGACAAAATTCTTTTATAAAAAAGAGGGGGAAAAAATTTAGTTAGAAAAATGTTAATAAAAATTTTTTAAAAAGTATTATAAAATTTAAAAAAGAAGACAAAATAAATTTTCCTCCCTTTCTCTTCTTGCTAAGGAAAAAAGAGAAAAAATAAACCCACAAAGAAAAAACAAACAAAAAAACCTAAAAACCAAAAAAACGAAAACCAAACCAAATAAAAAAACAGCAGAAAAAAAGGTAGTCAATCAGGTGAGTTTTTTCTGGGCAACTTATGTTGTCTGAGGGTCACTGTTTTGTGTGCTGATTTAAGTGCTCCTGGGAGGTGCTTGTGTATCACCCACTGTGAGGAGCCGTCCAGGTTTGGCTCTGGTGTCCTTAAGTAGATGGTTGATTTGAGGCTCTCCCTGGGCCACCTCCTCTTATCAGCTATTTTGCAACCTTGTAGTTGCCTGGTCTTATTCCAGAGTCTTCTATAGAGTCTTTAGGGTGCAGGGTGGCTAGTGTAACCCAGGGTATCACTCTTCTTAGAGGTGTCGCTGTCAGGCGTTCACTGCAGTAGTTAGTCTGTGCTCCACCGCCAGCTCCTCAGTCCCTACCCTGTCCTCTGATTCTAGTTCTCCAGGCTCTGGCCTGCTGCAGCTTCAGGTTGATTTCAGCCTGTTGCTTTTTCTGTATGGGCCGTTTCAGCAGTCTATGTTCAGTGGGTTCGATTCAGAACACATTCTGGTAAGCCCTTTGCTTGCCCAGCCCCCAGCAGGGGTTGTCAGCATTTCCTCCAGCTCCCAAACAATAGTTCCTGAGAGTCTTATTCTTATAAAGCCCTCCTGTGAGCTGCTTTCCCTTCCCCCTCAGGGCTGTGCCCTGCAGAGGAGTCTGGGGCTTCAGTGAGTGGGACCCACCCCTTTCCTGTTGGAGGGCAGTGCTCCATGCTGCAGGAGAGGCTGGCAGGCTCTGACCCTCCCTGCTCAGCTCTGGTTGGCTGGTCTCACTGGGTCCGCCCCTCAGACCATCTACTGTGCAGACCTCAATCCCAGCCTCCACTGATCTGTCTGAGCAGTGCATGCTGGGAAGGTGGGGACCAGTTCCATGATCAAACTCGCAAATGCACAAAGCAACACACATACAGAGAGTCCACCCTGCCAGGTCCAGCCACCTGCTCACCAAGGCACCCAGCGGGAGGGGACCCATAGTCAGCTCCAATGCAGCTCCCCACACAGCTGGTCTCAGCAAAGCTGGAGAGGCTTCATGCGCCACCATGGGACCCCTTAGGGCTGGTCACAGATCCCACCTTCTATGCACCAGGAGCTCTGGTCGGGAGGACACCCTCAGGGCTGGTCACAGATCCCAGCCTCTTGGCACCGGGAGCTCAGGGCAGGAGGGCTCCTCCCCTCCCCACACCATGCAGATTCAGCACTCTCTGGGGCTCAAGTCAATGCCACACAGGGAGGCAGAGGTTCCCCATGTGCGGCTGCTCAGCGCAGTCCTCTGGTCCCTTACCACTTGGGTGCCACAGGCCTTGGGACAGCCTTCCCTGTGGTCAGCACCCGGAGCACCAGACACTGGTCACAGCCGCCACTAGAAGCTTTGTTTCCTAGGAAGGCTCCAACTCCTGCAGCACTCACCACTTCCCTGGGTCCCTCTGCCCTGTGTGCTGGGCTCTCCTTCCCCTCTCTTCGCTCCGGGTGTGGGATCCCTGCTTTTGGAGGCCGTCCGCACTCCCGAGGGGAGGGAGCTCTGCAGCCTCCAGGCCTCCGGGCTTGGAGCCCAGCACAGGCTTCAGAGGGGCTCCCCCTTCCTACGCCCCCCCCTTTCTTACCAGACTCTGTGATGTGTCTTCAGTGCTCCCTACTCGCACTCCATCCACTCAGGTATGTTTCTCTGGTTTTTTCAAGCTGGTTATGTAGGATTTTAGGAGTAAATCAAGTCCGTGGCTGGGAGCAAAGGCACTCTGCTGCTTCTCACAGGGCCACCATCTTCCCTCCCATAACATGTTCTTACAATCCTTTGAATTTCTGTGGTGTCAGTTGTTACTTCTCTTTCTTTTCTGATTTTACTTATTTGGATCCTTTTTATGAATATAAGTGAGACTTAAGTTAGGTTTTTTTGTCAATGCCTCCGATAATCATAAACAAAACTCGTCATCTTCCTAAAATGATATAAGATAATCACTTTCAACCAAGACACTACTGTCTCGAAACCCCCATTGTTATAACCAATCATTGTAAATCATTTCTTATTTTCAGTTTATATACAATCCCCAAACTGGACATCAAACCAGTTCTAGGTTTGAAGTAACTGTTTGTTAACTGTTTCAATAAATATTTCAATAAATATTTATACCAAGTAAAGCTCTTTGAATTTTCATGTGATCCTTTCCAGGGGTACAAGCACAAACATGCTTTTTCAACTTGTAGTTGAAGCAAAATTATGCTCCTCAGTTCCAGATTTAATTTACCATGGTCATCTATGATCTTGAAGAGATTGTAGCACAACATAATAAGTTATCAAGAAAAGGCATGAGAAGAAAATGAGACACAAACACACACACAAATACACATACTTGCAATGAGATCTTATTCAGCCAGAAGAAAATGCTGCAATTTGTAACAACATGGATGCATCAGGAGGACATTATGTTAAGTGAAATAAGCCAGACACACTAAGACAGATACGACTTTACTCTCATTTATTTATCTTACCTAAAAAAGTTGAGCTCATGAAAGCAGATAGTAGAATGGTGGTTGCCAGGGGCAGAGAAGTGAAGAAAATGGAAAGTGGTTGGTCAAAGGTTACAAATTTTCAGTTATAATATGAGTAAGATCTGAGGCTCTAATGTACAACAAGATGGTTAGTGTTAATATTATATGATGTAATTAAATTTTGCTAAGAAAATTAACCTTAAGTGTTCTCAATAGCAACAAAAAGGTAACTGTGAGGTGATGGATGTGTTAACTTAATTTAAAAAGTATTACACAATGTATACCCATATTAAATCATCATATCGCACATGCTATAAAATTGCCTTATACAACCTAAATAAATACATGTTTTATGTGTCAATAATGTGTCATTAAACTGAAGGGGAAAAGAGTGCATAAAATTTTCAATAAAAATTTAAGAAATTATATTTTTTTAAAAAGCAATTTGGCCCGGCTGGGCGTGGCTCAGCGGTTGAGCGTCGACCTGGGATCCAGGCGATAGGAGTTCAATTCCTGGTCAGGGCACATGCCAGAGTTGCGGGCTCGATCAATGACTCTCTCATCATTGATGTTTCTATCTCTCTCTCCCTCTCCTTTCGTCTCTCTGAAATCAATAAAGCTATATTAAAATAAAAAATAAATAAATAAATAAATAAATAAATAAATAAGCAATTTGGAGCAGAATTTAATTCAGAAAGGTGAAACTTCTGTACTTCTGCCATAGTAGAATACATAAAGGGAAATACACTAATCAGAAATGTATGTCTTTGGAGTAGAAGATAATTTTGGAATTCACACAGTGGAATGAAAACTGGTTGAGGAAAAATCAAGGCCATGTGCTAAGATCAGTAAGAGAGAATTCATCCAGCTAACTTGCAAATCTTCTTAAATGTATGCAGTCTTTGTCACAGTTGAGTTAGAATCAGTCAATAAGTTCCTGATATATTCTTCAAAACCTGTGTCATAGAAAGAATACAATTCTATAAATGCTTACAAAATACCAAGAGAGGAAGTTTCACCATGAGAATCTGACTTTGTGGCCTCACTAGCTGAATCAAGACACAACCAAATAAATGGAATGGAAATTTAAAACACAATTCTCTTTCTTCATATCTTATAAACAGGAGAATGTATGTTTCTTTTTGTTGATAATGTGTTAAGAATTCAGCACCTTAGAATTAGTAATGGTGTCCAACAGCCTCACTCTGAACCAAATACCATGAATAAATATATCTTCTTTTACTATAAGTAATGATAAAAATAACAATTAAAAATAGAATAGTCAATTTTCAAGTAAATCAATTGTAAATAAGGTTAGTGTCTGTGGACATGTGAATGAAAGCTGAAACTTTATTCTGACAAGTGTATACTAGACAAAGCACACACATTCTCCTGGGTATGAGTGGGCATTGCCCAGTGCAGAATCTGAACAAGTAATACTGGATGGAAATTACAGCAATCAAAAAACTTATATCATCTCAGGCTTTGGGGTCAACTTGTTCTATTTGCCTGACCACAATCCTGAAAATGAGAGACAAAATGAGCCTAAGGAGAATGGTACTTTGCCTATAACCATACAAAAATTCTTGAACAGGTTAGCGTGACATTAGATTTGCTTAGAATAAAATGCCCAAGATGTATACATGAGTAAACAACATTACCTGAAAGCTTGCAGTTTCCTAGAAAACAGTATAAATGCTTTAAATTAAAATTCATTGTTGAAAAATAGAAAAGCAGTCTAGAATAAAAAATCCATTTCAGAAATATTTACTTTAAGTAAATTGGTGGGATTTCCCTACAGAATTTTATAACTATTTTATTATCGACTAAAAATAAATGCTATTCAGTAGGGCGATATTTCTAGGACATAGAGAAATCTCTGAAAGTGATCAGGATTTATGTATGTATGTATGTATGTATGTATGTATGTATGTATTTGCAGAAAAGCCAAAATTTGAATTCATATGTCTGCTCAATTTTAACACATCACGTTATTAGATTTGTTGTTGGATCCTGATATTTGCTTCAATGCTCCAACTGGAAAAAGTTCAGATATCTGGAGTGCCAAATATTTAAACTGCATTTCTTTTTGAAAGAGAAGGGTAAAATATTTTAATGGTTTTCCCATGCATAACTTCCAGATAGCAATATTCACAATCTATTCAGTCAGTGCACATGACAGAAATAAATTGGAAGCTCTACCAGAAGAAGTAGCTCTTAGAATAAAACATATTCAAAGAGACCTGTAAAAAGAGGTGTTCATTAAATGTTCTATATATCCCGAATAATTGTGAGGAAAACTTACGTTAGCAAAACCTATCAGTGGTCCTCAAACATTAGCATGCACCAAAATCATCTAGAGATCATCAGGACACAGAGATTACTGGGCCAATGGTCAGAGTCTCTCATTCAATGGGACTAGGGTAAAGCTTGAAGACTTGCTTTGTAGTAAGTTCCCACATAATGCTGATGTAACTGGGCCTGGGGTCACACTTTGAGAACTGCTGCATTAATAGAATGTGGCTGGAAAGAGAAATAATGCAAAATCCTGACGTTCTAGGCTACTCTGATAATTTCACATATATTTTAAATAGATTAAGAAAATTTAACTATAATGGATATAAATTATCATAATCAGTCTTTCAGAGAAAGCAATTTTGGTAAAGAAAATAATGGGTTGGCTATATTAATTTTTATTAATTTTGTGAGTCAGGTGTCGAGAATCCTGACATTGCCTGAAAATATTTTATTTTCTCAGCATATATATATATATATATATATATATATATATATACACACACACACACACATATATTCTATTTTTCCTAATGATGTGCATCTTATTAAATTTTATTTCATAAAAATCATAACTAATATGCTAGAACTATTCATGTTCTCACATCTTTTAAAAAAATATATATGCTTTTATTGATTTCTGAGAGAGGAAGAGAGAGGGAGCGATAGATAGAAACATCAACGAGAGAGAAACATCAATTGGCTGCATCCTGCATGCCCTGTACTGGGGATCAAGCTGAAATCTGAGAGTGTGCCCTGACAGGGAATCAGACCAAAGACCTCTTGGTACATGGGATGACATTCAACCAACTGAGCCACACTGGCTTCTTTTTAAATTATGAAAATAAAACATAGTATGTGTACTGTCCTATTAATTGCCTGTACTAAATAATATATCATTTATAACATTATGAAATATTTTTCAGATTCCCATGTGCAAAATATTTTATATCTCTACATATCTAGTCATTGACCCATATGTAATTTTTTCAGATTTTATACATTTTCAATAATAAAGTTGGCATGTCAGTTATCACTTGATTGCCGCTCAGCCGCTAATCCATTTTTTCATTGCCTTTCTGAACTCGGCAACTATTTCTCCTTACCCAGATGGAACAATAATTAAGCTTGGTCAGTAGGTGGCGCCAGAAGGACACTGGTGGAGAAAGCACTTTTCAATTCTGGACCGCCTGTTTTCTGCCTTCTACCATGTGCCAGCTGCATATGAGGCAGCCAGGGCAGTCACCTCAGCGGATTCCAGCAGCACCACCCCTATGAGCAGTTTCGCAGTCAGTCTGGCAGGTCCTTCACAGGGTACTCCTGCTTGCCAGCTTTGGCTTGTGTCACCTCAGAAAACTTTTCTACCATCCAGGGCCAGACCCGCACCCTCTGCAATGTGGCCTGATAGGCAACTGGGGTGAGGGCATCTTCCAAATTTTGTCCTTCCTTGGGGGCTATGCCTTCAGCTCTAAAGACAATGACTATTGCCTATATTTCTGTATTCTTTACTGTTTGTAGTTAATCCCTTCTTTAAACTCAATAATTCTCAATATTATATTTTTTATTCCAATTACTATATAGTTCCTGTCTTCTGATTAAACCCTGACTAATACAGTTGGCTTCCAGATTTTTTGCTTAACAATATATTGTGTATATTGTATGATTTTTCTATGTCATTATATATGATAAGGCATGATTTTGATGAGGAAATTATAATTTGACACAGAAATCAATAAATACAATTATTTGTCAACTTCAGTATTTTCAAATATATTAATCTATCAAAAATTTTAAACTAGCTATGCGATTTACAAAATTTCAGAATCTATAAGCTAAATCCACCAACTTTTTCTCCTATGCAGTTTTTAAAAATGTATGGTCTAGCCAAATATGTCAAATGCTCAACTCTGTTGTCTATTTTGATTTTAAAGGCCTAGTATAAAATGAATTAGAAAATTAAGATAATACCTATGGGATTATAATCACTGAAATTCTGATACTTATTGTGAATTGTATCTTCTGAAAAAGTGATCACTTTGAAAACCTGTTGTTTAACAGTTTTATTGCATAAATTGGACTCAGTAGGAACCAAAGACAAGTTTGTTTTTGTTTTTTTTTAACCTTTCCTATCAATGAACATTTAGTTTTCTCTTTGTATTCCTCCTTTCCTGTCCCTGGATTTAATAACAGAATATTTAATGACAGAATATGACTAAATATAGGCAATAGTCATATTTGTATGACTTTGTATTTTAAGTCATACAAATACTCATATATCAGTATTTAATGGGAGTCAGATTAATGCAAAAACTTCCAACTCCTTTCAAAGTTAATTCTTTCCTCTCCACAGAGCTAGGAAATTTGCTTGGGAAATTGTAACAAGATAGTTGGCTGGCTCTTCTGTCTTCTCACTGTACTTCATTTCTCAGACACTGACTTCTATTTCTCACTCTGCTAGTGTCTGGGTGAGGGGTGTGAGGTTGAAGAAGGATCGGAGGCTAGGGATCCGCTCTTATGTTTATATCCAGGAGCTGTGTCCCATGTTGTGAGTCACTTCTTGAGATTCCTTTGCCATCCCAGCTGAAAAAGTCTAAATTAATTTGCTTTGGATCTGATAAGGCCTCTTTGTCCTTTAGCCACTTTACATTCTTTTCTTGGCTTCCTGTCATCCACCATTCCATTAGGAAACCTTTGTCTATCCCCCAGGATAAAATCCTGTTAAGATGAGCCATTGTTATCTCTGTCTATCCTCTGCAGAGACAAGGGCCTAGAGTCATGCACCTTGTCCAATGAGTGACAAGGCAACTCGCAGGCACTTCCTTTTACTCTCCCTGCAGGCAGAGGTAGGTCCAGCAAAGCTTCTGGCCTTTTAATCAATCATATTTAAATCACACATAAAACCTTTGTTTCTTAAACTTCAGTGTAAACATGTCCAACTTTGTGAGGAGAAAGGAGGAGCCATCATTCCCTTTCCCCTTGGAGGAGATGAACTAGCACATTAACTATTCTCTTCCAAGAACACTGTCTTGGCTCCTTCAACCTTTTACATAAGCTGAATGTGCCAATTAACTAATCCTTGTAGAGCCCAATATTGTTTGCTTCCTTAACATGTCTTTAATGGAAAAGGTGGACACCCATCTCACTATAATGTGGAATTCCTTGCAATGTATCACTTTGCTTTCCATTTTGGACCCTCTGCCAACTGAGAAAATAAGAAGAATTATATTTAACAGCCTATTAAATCTATGTAATCAAAATGATCCCATATTCCTGAAACTAAGCTGATGGAACTAAAAATTCTGCATAAGAACAATAGATAAAATAGTTATTCAAACCTCCCTACATATATAATCCTACAACCCAATACATAAACTTATTCTCAGACAACTTCGTAGGACAGAGGTTGAATTATTAAGACTATGTCTAACTCTCTCAGGAAAAGGCTATAATTTGTAAGAGGGAAGATTATATCACTACATTCCCCAAGAGTAAGAATATATAATTTGATAGTCACTGCCAAATGGGTGAAATGCACCACTATAAATGAGCCTGATCCTTAAATAAAAGGCATTCACAAAACACTTTCTTCAAGTTTTAGGGACGATATTCCTGACCACAAATGCTACTGGGATTCAACACTTTCCTACTTATGATTAACCCAATGTAAGATAAAGGTATTATTAAGGACTTATTTATGTTCCTTTGTGGTCAAAATTGTAATATAGCAAACAACATTGTACTACAAATCTATTGCCTGAATAGTTAGAGCAAAACTCTGTTTTTATTAGAGTTTAGAATATTTCTGAGACCCAAACTCAGTAGTCTCTTAGTGATTTAGGAATACAGTGTAGTTTACTTAATACAATAAAATATATGAGCTTTATTGAATTTTAAATAACATTTATCAATGTCTTGTATGTAGATGTATAACTATTCAATAGTGCATCATCTATGAGGAACAATTGACACATAAATACATCAACAGCAAGTCAGATCATTAAGTATTTTAATAGTGGTGCACATGAGTAGCTATAAATCATAAGAAAGATTGTCCGGCCAGGCATGGCTCAGCCATTGAGCATCGACCTAGGATCCAGGAGATCAGAGTTCGAGTCCCAGCCAGGGCACATGCCCTGGTTGTGGGCCCGATTCCTGGTCGGGGGCGTGCAGGAGGTGGCTGATCAATGACTCTCTCATCATTGATGTTTCTATCTCTCTCTCTCCTTCTCTTTTCCTCTCTCTGAAATCAATAAAGATATATTTTTTTTAAAAAGAAAAAAAAAAGAGTATTTCTGTCTGTAGAATTTTACAAAGGTGTCATGAACTGAATTCTGCTGTTGTGTGGTTCTTGAGTGATCCAGCAGCAAGCTCCATGAAAGCGGGGCCAACTGTTTCCTCTATCTTTGCATATACAGCACTTGGCACAGGGCATGAAACTATGAATGTATATTGAATTTTTTTATTGTAATGATGTATTATATGTGAATGTTTATTAGATATGTTCTACTTAGGGTTTCAGAACAATGCAACATAAAAGTCTCTTAAATGATTAGGGTTGGAGATATGAACAAAATTCATTTTTACAGTTTAGTCTTCCACCTTACCTCCTTAGAGATATGTTACTCAACCTAAAGTTATTGGACATATATTTTTGGACTACTGGGAACCCTTAAATGATAAAAGAGATTACATAAAACAAGGAGGGATATTTTTATAGCTATAAATCCTGAAACACTATCTCTAGAAGGCAGGTCAAATTTCTGGGGAGCACATTAGATTGCCAAAAGTGCTATAACATTCATAGAGCTATAGCAGATAGTTTTCAACATGATGCCTTCTGATTTTGAAAGATAAATGAGAAAGTAATTCTGTAGAACGCTGAACCTATGTTTCCCTGTATGTGCACGCACCGTTACAAATATGCCTGTGATACAGTCCTGCACAGAGCCTAGGACAGGTAGTTCCCCCATACATACATATTAACTAAAGATTTACAACTTCAATTCCAAACCTTAGTAAACAAAAATATTTTACTTCGTATCCTCTCCCTTCAAATCACCACCCATTGTTTCAATCTATTCCTATAACCAATTTTCTTGAATATATTTCTGTTTTAATCCCTCACTTTATACTCAAACTTTTATTGTCATAAAATTGTCCTCTTCAGGTTCACCAATGAGTCATTTGACAAAATTTTTGGAATATTGACTCTGTGCAGAGCATTTTATAATTAATTAATCAAGTAGACCATTTTGAACCTTGCATACATCATTAACCTCTTGGAAGCACTTGACATGACCTATCCTTTAAATGGAAACACATGAGATTTTTTGCATTAACAAAATTTTAGGGTATTTCTCCTTCCTGTATCTCTTTCCTCTCTTTTCTTTGTTGTCTAGTCTTTTACTCTTCCTCTATTCAGTGCAACAGTTTTTTAAAAGCTGGAATATGTTCTCTTTTTTTCCATGACTGAACTTTCCATGGTCATCTCATATACTCAGAAAACACTGCTGCATTTACATCCAGACAGAAAACTTTTCAAAAGATCTTTTAGACTTTTATGTATTTTTCACCTTTAAATGCCTACAAATCATTCAGATGAAATAATAAAAATTAAAACATTAACTAAACATTGTGTCAGCACTAGAAATGCAACATATAGAAAAAAATCAACTCATCTTTGATTTCTCTAGTTACATCAATTTTTCTTAAAAAAAACCCTATGTCTATAATTATGTTATATATGCCTTTTTTGGTATTATATCTGTCACTGCTCAGTGTTTTTCAATGTTGTCGATTTTGGTGTTTAGAGTGGATACTTTTACAAGGTATGTGGCTCTCCAATATATTTAACATCCTTGCCTTTTTATAAATTGTGCTAAAAGATACATAACATGAGATCTGCTCTTAATACATTTTAAGCATACAGTATTGTTAACTATAAGCTTAATGTTATACAACAGATATGTAGAACTTATTCATCCTGCATGAATTAAACTTCATACCAATTGAATAGCAACTCCCCATTTCTCTATCCCATCAGCCCCTGGCAACCCCATTTTATTTTCTGCTTCTATGAATTATTTTAGATACCTCAGATAAGTGGATCATGCAGTATTTGTCCTTCTGTGACTGGCTAATTTTATTTAGCCCCATGTTCTGCAGGTTCTTCCATGTCATAACATGTGACAGGATTTCATTCTTTTTAAGATCAAATAACATTTCATTTTATATATAACATCAATCACATTTTTCTTATCAATTTGTCTATTGATGGACATTTGAGGTTGTTTCTACTTCTTGACTGTTGTGCATAATGCTGCAATGAATACAGGAGTGCAAATATCTCCTTGAGATCCTGATTCAATTTATTTGGATAAATTCCTAGAAGTGGGATTGTTGGATCAAATGGCAGTTCTAATTTTAATTTTTCGAAGAACCTTCACAATGCTTTCCATAGTGGCTACACCCAAAAGTACAGGCAGCAAAAGTGAGATAGACAACTGGAACTACATCAAATTAAAAAGATTCTGAACAGCATAGGAAGCAATCCACAGAGTGGAAATGCAACCTACATAAGGGAAGAAAATATCTTCAAACCAAATATCTTATAAAACATTAATGTCCTAAATATATGAAGGATTTCTACAACTTGAGAGCAAACACACACACACTCTCACATAGACAAATAAAATACATAAAAACAAAAAATAAATAAAATAATTTTAATAATGGGCAAAAGGCTTAAATATACATTCCTTAAAAGAAGACATATGAATGACTAAGTATATAAAAATATATTAAACATCACTAACCATCAAGGAAATGCAAATCAAACCACAGTAAGTTATTACCTTATATCTATTAGGATGGCCATTATAAAAAAATAAAATACAGAAGAAAATAATAAGTGTTGGTAAAAGTATGAAGAAATTGGGACCCCTGTGTACTGTTGGTGGGAGTGTTAATATCCTTTACTTCTAAATACGAAATGTCATTATCATCCCCTAGATGTTGTGACATCTAAAAATAATCCTACTTTTCCAAATACATCCCTGAGAAGTGATACCAAGCTAAGTTAAAAAGCATCAGCATACACAGTGCTACCATTTTAAGAGTTATAACTTTATTTTGAAGACAATGGAGATAGCCTGATGGTTTTAATTGAAGAAAAAAAACATGGGCATTAAATTTAACAAAAACTTACTTTGGCTGATTCATGGAGAAATGGCTTCAAAGGGTACTACTTGGGCAGGCATTCATTTGTAGACTACTACTTTGGCCAGGTACAAAATGATGTGTTAGCCTAAATCTAGGTAAAAATTTAAAGATTGAAAATACTCAAGAAGTATGAAGAATTTAGAATCAGCAATATATGATTCTGATGTGCTGTGGACCTAAAGGCAATAGAATCAGCTTTGACCCCAGATTGCTGGTTCAGGTATGAGTCAAGAGAAGGACCATTCAGTAATTTGGAAACAAAAATTCTGGTAGAGTAGATCCTACAAGAATGGGAAATAGACATAAACTTTATTCATTTATTGAGCTAATTTTATGAAGTTCGTACAATTTTTCATTTTTGACATAAGGTGGAATCATTCACTGAATCTTTAAAACATAAAAATACCAGAGAAATTAGAGCTTGAGAATAAAAGATGAAGGCTTTTAGGAGCATATTTAAAGAAAGGAGGAAGGAGAAAAGGGATGAGGGAAGGGAGGATGTGAGGACAAGAGGGGCAGAAGGAAGGAAGATGATGGGGGCAAGAGGGGGAAGGAGGGAGGAAAGAACAGTGGGAAAGGTAGATACTGAAATTCCTCTGCTTGAAGTGGGTAGGCAAGGACGTGGTTATACACACTGATCACACTGTTTTTTTGCTTTGTTTGTTTGTTTGTTTTTGCCTGCCTAATAAAATGTGCCTATTGAGGTGAAAACGGGCTCTTGAAAATAGGCATTAGGAATTTAGTTTTCTGCATGTAAATACATAATTTATGGTTGAAAATAAACCACAGTTTTCAGTCCCCACACTCTTCATATAAAGCATCTCAAACAGCAAAGACACTTTTGAAATAGAAATGTAATATGTCTTGAAATCTATTTTAACTGTATGATCGAAATTAATTCTGGTTGATCTAACAGAACATGTGGCTTTTATTGAAAAATCATCTAACTCCCTTTTTTCTTTAAAATTTTGTTGAGTTCTTATGTGAATATAAAAATGATATGTAAAATCAATATTTGCTATACAATACAAAGTATATTTAATATTAGTTCATTTATAATAATAAATTATGTAAGAATCAAGTAAAAAATAATAGTTTCATATGTCATAAATGAAAATATCTATATATTGAAATATAGATATATTTCAATATTGAATATCTATATGTTGAAATGTATTGGCATACTACAGATTAAATTCACAGAACAATTTGTATTAAGACCTACTGTAATACTTATGGGAAGCAAAAATATCATTAAAGCATGTGAAATTCAGATGGGTGTGGACAAAAAAGGGTCACATACTAAACTTGACAAGCTCAGGGGTGGCCTGTGTGGCAGCCTTACCAACTCAGAGACCTAAAGTAACCACATAGAATGGTCTGAAATGAAAACTTTTTTTTTTTTTTTTGTATCCAAGGATATGTTTTTATTGATTTTTAGAGAGGAAGGGAGAGAAATGGAGAAACATCTATGTGAGAGAGAGATATTAATCAGTTGCCCCCCCCATAAGAGCCCCAATCAGGGATAAAACCTGCAAATTTTTGGTGTATGGAATAATGCCCCAACCAACTGAGCCACCCAGCCAGGGCTGAAATTAAAACTTTTTTAACTAAAAGCAGTTCATGGCAGGTAGTCATGTTTTAGGGCAGTATTTTTCCATAACAAAGGTCAATCTTCACCTTAACTGAATTTGTCTTGTTGTCTTTTTGCATCTAAGACAACTTACCTGATAAACAAACCTTTGAAATAACAAAGTAATTTCTTTTTCTCCAGCTCCTCAAAGCACAACCACCTCAGTAGAGTAGAGAGCAAGTGTCTCCTCACTGTATCTGTTATCATTTTAATTGTTGACTCTTACCTATATTGTACCCAACTATATAAAAGATGTGTCTATTATTTTACTTTTATCCAACCCCAGAGATTTCCTCACTGGCTTTCTCCTGCCTCCTTAATCTATCACCAATGGATTTCATGTAACCCACTTATGTCTCCTCTTTTGATTGTAATGTACAAAATAAGGTGCAGAACTGCCATTTTCCACAGCAAGTTCTCAATCCATTGAGGTTTTATTTCCTGGCAATTGTCATCAGTTTGGTTAAAATAAACTCATAAAAATTCTTATAGGTATGAATGTTTCTTACATTGACTGCTTGGAGTAGTCAGCAGGATTCCAAAGGAGCCAACCAACCCAGAACCACCTTGCAGACTCAGACTCACACTAGGTACCAGCAGGGGCCCATTGTACCCCATCAGCTTCTCGCTTTGTATCAGGTGAATTTGGGTGAGTTTCAGTTGAAATTCTGAAAACTTCCTGTTTTAAGGTAAAAGGTCTTGATTTTATTTTATTTGTTTTATTTTAATCCTCAAGGTGGAACTAAAGGTTGTGGAACTAGGCTAATGTAGGACTAGAGGAAAAATGGGAGGCTGGTTTTTAACTTTGGATTTTTAATTGGAATTGCTTTCTGAGAGTCAACAAAAACCTTTTGCTGGATAAAACCTTTTGCTGGAACTCCAAAGATAAGGGGCACTTACTCCATCTAGCCTGAATTTGGGGTAGTCTTAGGTAACTAAGAATCTTTGTGGACGTTTCCAAGGCCATTCCTCATGACATGCAGGAACCCCATAGGGAATTCCAACGCAACTGTAATTAAATAGCTGACTCATCTGGGGACACACACATAAATGTTGGTTACTTAGTCTTCAGCTTTCACGGCTGCATTAGACAGCAGGAGAGGGGGAAGACACCAAGACACACAAGAGGGTTTGTGATAACTTGGGGGGTAACAGTCCCTTGGGACTCAGCCCATAACCAGCACACTTTCAACTCACTATACAATATCCCTAGAAATGTGTTCACATTCTATAGGTCTCAAAATAAAGCTAAAATTAAAATGGGAAATTTTGCCTCCAGGGCCAGAAACTCTCAGACCCAAGCCCCCATTAATACTTCTGTTAGGAAACCTTATTTGCAAGTATTTTACAGAAATGGGAAGATTTATCTAGAAATTGTATCAACATAAAATGGTCAAAATGCAAGAGATTTTTGGTCCCTAAATTAATTTTTGCCTGCAAAATTTTAAAATGCTGGCTCTAAAATAAAATTGAATGAATGAGAAGTGTATTTTGATTTGGAAATTAGAAGCATCTAGGAGGAACACAGATAAATTCTTTATAAAAAACAAAAACAAAGTTAAGAACTTTTAGAGACTATCTCTGAACTAAAGGTTTCTGAAACTAATAAATACCAATACCTTTTTCCACCCCCCTTCTATAGCTCCTCCACTATATCCATGCTCTTTGAGCTTCCTTGTCTGAACTTGCCTTCCCCCTCTGTCTTCCTTCCACTTCTATCTCCTGTATCTGCTCCATGACCACTGCTTAGGAACCTAGAAATAAATTAGAATAGAAATTCAGACAAGAATAACCCAGAAATTCTAGCAGCTCCTTTTAGAGAAAAGTTGGTCTCAGGCAAAGAAGAGCCAGCAATTTTTTTCTCAATTTTCTCTGGGGTCCTGATAGGTTTGTAAAAGAATTTAATTTAATTATTAGAATATGTAATCCTGCCTATTCTGACATATTCCATTAATATAAGTACTGGTTTCTGGGGCAAAAGCAACAGAATTACTAAATAAAGTTTGTGGGAACACTCGTGTAGAAAGTCCTGTTCACCTTAAGAAAAATTATAGGAAACTGAAATGGGGTTAGAAAGAGAAAAGAAACAGAAGCAAGCAGAGGGCTACTTTGCGGACGATGAGAAGATGTGTCCCCTTCTCCTTACTGATAGTTTAGAAGAAATTAAAATTACCATAAAAAAGAAGAAAAATTAATAAGGTCCTTGAAATACTGAGGCCACTATATCCGTTTTTAACCACACCTAACTAAGCTAGAGTAAAGCTTCTGTGCAAATAGTAGGGATATCTAAACAATGTCTGTATTTATTTATTTATTTTATCTTTATTGTTAAAGTATTACAGATACTCCCCCTTTTTTCCCCCACTGATCTTCTCCGCCCACATACGCCTCCCCCCAGGCTTTCAACACACTATTGTCTGTGTCCATGAGTTATACATATATGCATATAACTTCTTTGATTAATCTCTCCCCACCCACTCCCACACCCTTGCCTTTCCACTGAGATTCATCAGTCTGTTCCATGCTTCTATGTCTCTGGATCTATTTTGTTCCTCAGTCTGTTTTGTTTATTAGATTCCACATATGAGTGAGATCATGTAAGACTGAATCAGAAAGAATCATAAAGCCTGAATAGACTAATAACAACTGACAAAATCAAAGCAGGAATAAAAAGCTCCAAGCAAACAAAAGCCCTGGTCAGAAAGGCTTCACAGGGGAGCTTTCTAATTCCTTAAGTTGTAGGGTTAGATAGTTTAATAAAAATTATTATTGTTTTTTGAAGTAGGCCTGTAGTGCTATGAACTTCCCTCTTAAGACTGCTTTCACTGTGTCCCATAGATTTTGGGCTGTTGTGTGTTCACTTTCATTTGTTTCCAGGAAGTTTTTGACTTCTTCTTTAATCTTATTGGTAACCCATTCATTGTTTAATAACATGATATTTAACCTCCATGTGTTTGAATATTTTAGAGAGTTTTTACTGCAATTAATTTCTAATTTCATGCCATTGTGATCTGAGATGCTCGATATGATTTCAAGTCTTCTAGAGACTTGTTTTGTGTCCTAACATGTGGCCTATCTTTGAAAATGACCCATGTGCACTTGGGAGGAATCTAGATTCTGCATCTTTGAGATGCAATTTTCTGTAAATATCAATTAATCAATCAATCTGAGCTAGTGTGCCATTTAGTGTCAATGTTTCTGTGTTGACTTTTTGTTTGGAAGGTCCATCCAGTGAAGTCAGTTTTGGGTGTTAAAGTCCTCGACTATAACTGCATTTCTGTTGATCTCTCCCTTAAAGTCCTTAAGGTTATTATTGATAGGTTCTTAATTATTGCCATTTTAACTCTTTATGCCTATATTTCTCTCTTTATTTCTTCTTATTATTACAGCAGTCCCTTTAACATTTCTTGCAATGCTGGTTTGGTTGTGATAAACTCCTTTAGCCTTTTTATGACTGGGAAGCACTTTACTTCACAATCTAGTTTGAATGAGCCCTGCAAGATAGAGTAGCCTTGGTTTCAGATCCTTGTATTGCATTACCTTAAATACTTCATGCCATTTACTTCAGACCTGTAGAGTTTCTGATGAGAAGTCAGCTGACAGCCTTATGGGAGCTCCTCTGTAGGTAACAAGTTACTTTTCTCTTGTTTCCCTTAATATCCTCTCTTTGTCTTGAATTTTTGGCATTTTAATTATGATGTGTCTGGGCATGGTCCTCTTTGGATTCTTCTTGCATGGGACTCTCTAAGCCTCCTGAACTTGTGTGATTTTTTCCTTGACTATGTTAGGGAAGTTTTCTGCCATTATTTCTTTAAACAGGTTCTCTAACACTTGATTACTTTTGATCTCTTCTGAGACTCCTATGATGTGAATATTGTTACATTCCATATTGTCCCACAGCTCCCTTAGACTCTCCTCCTGTTTTTAAATTGTGGTGTGTTTTTTTTTTGGATCTCTGATTGAGTGACTTTTTTCCACTCTGTCTTGAAATTTGCTGATACAATCCTCAGCTTCCTCTAATCTGTTGTTTATTCCTTCAAATGTATTCTTTATTTTTGCTATGTCATTCTTCATTTCTGATTGGTCTTTTTCATACTTTCCATATCTTTTTTCATGCTGTTGATCATCCTTACAATCAGTATTTTCAACTCTATATCTGATAGCTTGCTTATTTCTATTTCCCTTAGCTCTTTTTCTGGAGATATCTCTTGTTCTTTCATTTGAGGCTAGCTTTTTTGTCTCCCCCTTTTGGCTGCCTATTTGGGTTTGTTTCTATGTATCAGGTAGGCCTGCTAGGACTCTCAGTCTTTTTGGATGGCCTCTGGTGCAGGCCAATATCAGACACTGTTTGTGACTCGCCTTGAGTACCCTGTTTGGTGCTATCAACAACCCAAGGATTGAAGTACCCTTTGTTGGGGCTTAGTGCATTTGGGCAGGACCAAGATGCACAGCAAAGTCTACTTTTCCAAGGCCCAAGTCCAGAAGCAGTTCAGATAAAGACTTAAAACACTCTGAAGTCTGCCTGTTTCTACTGGTGGATTAATCTGATTATCCTAATGAGCTTCAGGCTGTAGAAACTCCACATGGTGGGGTTCTGACTGTTATCGGTCTCTTAATGAGCCTTAAGCTATAGAAACTCTTCAGGGTAGAATGAGAGATTTTCCAGCAGTGTGGGAAAATTGCTTTCTCCTCAGATAAAAGCTACTTGGAAGGTAAATATCTGCCTCTGCAGTATGGGGGAATGATTCAGCACAGGATTTCAGAAGTGTGCCATCTGACCTTTATTTCCAGAGCTCACAAACCTAGATTCCCCTCACTCAGCTCCAGTCCACTCTGCCCTCCCTCTGCTGGAGCCCAAAGTGAGTGGCTATACATGAAACTTTGTGTGTTGGCCCTTTAAGAGGGTGCCTGCAGTTCCAGCTATTTCTCCCTGGCAGACAGAAACCTGGTTGCTTTTCACAGCCAGATGTTATGTGGGTACCTTTCTCAGTTCTGGTCCTCCTGGTTAGGAAGCCCAGTCTTGGGTTTAGACCTCAGGGTCCTCAGTGGGAACCCCCGAGAGTTGAGAAATCCTTGTGGACCTTTAGCTGCTGCCTGTGGAGCCCAGGAAGCCCTCTCGTTCCTCCACACTTCCTACCAGTCTCTATGCTATCTCCACTTTTCGTCCCTGGTTATAAGGTGCTCTCCACCTCATCTTCAGTTGCAGGTGATTATTCACGATGTTTTTTCTCTATTTTAGTTGTAATTCCAGTTTGATCCTGGGAGAGTGTCAGTGTAGCTTCTACTCAGTCCACTGCCAATTTAAACTCCTTCTCACATCTGTTTTTAAGTCAGAATCTGTCCCCTTCCAACTAGGGAATGTTATCCATGCTGTCCCAAAGGGTAAGAGTTCCTTCTTTTTCCCATACACATAGTATTCCATTGTATAAATGTACCAGAGCCTTTTTATCCACTCATCTACTGATGGGCACTTGGGCTGTTTCCATATCTTGGCTATTTTAAATAGCATTGCTATGAACATAGGGTTGCATATATTCTTTCTGATTAGTGTTTCAAAATTGTTAGTATATATTCCCAGAAGTGGGATCACTGGGTCAAAAAGCAGTTCAACTTTTATTTTTTGTGGAAACTCCATAATGTTTTCCATAATGGCTGCACCATTTTGCATTCCCACCAAGAGTTCACTAGGGTTCCCTTTTCTCCACATCCTCACCAACACTTGTTTGTTGATTTATTGATGGTAGTCATTCTGACAGGTGAGAAGTGATACCTCATTGTAGGTTCAATTTGCATCTTTCTGATGATTAGTGATGTTGAACATTTTTTCATATGTCTCTTTGCCATCTGTATGTCCTCTTTGGAGAAGTGTTTATTCAGGTCCTTTGCCTATTTTTAAATTGGGTCGTTTGTCTTCCTAGTGTTGAGTTGTATAAATTCTTTATATATTTTGGAAATGAACCCCTTATCATATTTATTATTGGAAAATATGTTCTTCAGAACAGTGAGTTCCCTTTTCATTTTGTTGATGGTTTCTTTTGTTGTGCAAAAACTTTTTAGTTTGATATATTCTCATTTGTATTTTTTAAAACAAAATTTTCTTTTTTTTGTAACAGAATTAGATTAACAAAAGTTGTGATGATAATACAGAGATTCCCTATATATCCAACACACAGTTGGACTTATTATTAACATCTTTCATTTTATGGTGCATCTATTACAATTAAGTAGGCAACGTTAATATATTAATATAAGCTAAAATCAGTATTTTATTTAGATTCTTAGTTGTTATACTAGCATCTTTTTTTCTATTATAAGATCCCATCCAGAATACCAAAATGTATTTAGTAACCCTCTTTCTATGAGCATTTCTTGGAGCTTAAATTTCTTAGACTTTTCTTGTTTTTGATCACCTTGGCAATTTTGAGAATTACTGATCAGGAGTTTTGTAGTGTGCAATTCTATTGAAATGTGACAATTTAGTCATGATTAAATAGATTTCAGAGAAGAAGATTATGGAGATAAAGAACATTTTTTCACATTTATCAAGGGTACATGGTATCAACATGATTTATTACTGTTGATGCTCACCTTAGTCATCTAGCTGAGGCAGTGTTTTTCAAATGTCTCTGCTGTAAAATGACTTTTATCTACTCATAACCCCTTCTCCATACTGCAATTTTTGGAAGAAAATCACAAGTGCAGCTCAATTTAAGGAGTGGGAGGTTATACTCCATCTTTTCAAGGGCAAAAAATCTACATAAATTATTTGGAATTATTGTGCATGAGAAATGTGTCTCTTCCACTTCATCTATTAGTTTAGTTGATCATTTGCTTGTATTAATATAAACACATGGATACTCATTTTATACATTTGGGTATAATATAATATGATTTTAGTGCTTTTCTGCTAAATTGTTCCAGCTTTGGCCACTGGGGGTCTTTTCAGTTGGCTTTTGTGCCTCTTTGACATACATTCATAATAGTGAACTTTTTTTGAACACTATAGGATAGTCTAGGTTTATCTTATATATTTACTACCCAGATTTAGAATCAGATATTTTTTGAAGAGACATCTGTCTTTACCCATAGAGAGTAGTACTTTTATATAGAATGTTCTGGGTATATTTTGGAATGATTATTCTTTCCTTTTCTTTCCAAAGTCAGGGAGACTCTTGTATTTTTATCATAAGAACTTGTCAGGAGATAAAACCTACAAAATTACGCTGTTCCTCATAATACAAAAGCCTCAGGAGTTTCTCAGTTTCAGGATATTGTATATTCAGCCTCCAGCAATTCATCATATTTACAAGCCAGTGTTCCTACCAGTTTATAGCTTCAGTGGCTTCTGTTCTAAATAGTACATCTATGCTGTGACTCTGGATTTTCCTGTATCTCAAGATTTCTGCATGGTGGCTTGCCTTGCAAACTCAGTTCTCTGCTGGGTCCAGGAAATATCATTAATTTTCAGTTTCTTTTTTTCTTGTTTTTATGATGGAAGTGATACTTTCTGATTTCTGTGCATGTCAGATCTCAAACCATGCAGTGAAATCTTTTAAAATTATTTTTAAATATATATTTAAAAGTTAAAAATATTTATAAACCTTGGAGATTAAATACAAAAAACTTTCTCTTGAGTTATCTGAAAGTAATTTGACAACTCGTTGCTTCATGGTACCCTTTCTGTGTTTGTAACTCCTCTGAGAAAGTGAGAAATGGGGCCCCAATTGTGATTCTATCACCTTACCTCATCCTCATTTAACTGATCTCCCATCTCTGCTACTACATCCTTCCCCAATAGGACATCTTCCTCTCTCTGCTTTGACTCTATGTATTCTGTACACATCTTGCACTTAAATGCCTTCTTACTCTGAGTTACAATATGCCATACCAAACAATCCTTCCACAAAGATGTATTTTACATTATAATTGGGCGTTGACCTTCCTGCTGGGCTCCCGCCATACATGGATGTCATTCTGATTCTTTAGAGTCTGACACCCCAAGCCAGGCTACACCTCTCTGGGAACAGTCTTTACTCTGCTTCTGCCTGCTACTATTGTCCACAACAGGTTACCTACTCATATTTTGGCTTTTATTATTGAACTGTGAGTTTTTATAGAATGTGTCAAGAGACTGAGATATATTAACTTCCATTACTCTTGCAATGTTCCTTGAGAGCAATTCTAAAAGTGTTTAAGAATTATGCTTTAGGTGTGGCTATGTAACTCCTATTGTAGCAAATCTCATGAAGATAGCAAATATATATATAAGATGCACTGAAGAGTTTAGGCAGATAGCAGAGAGAAGTCAAATCTTTAAAAAAGAGAACATTAGTTGA
This sequence comes from Miniopterus schreibersii, assembly GCF_964146895.1. NCBI lineage: Eukaryota > Metazoa > Chordata > Mammalia > Chiroptera > Miniopteridae > Miniopterus > Miniopterus schreibersii. The sequence continues at coordinate 24,423,559 of NC_138118.1, read as the reverse complement.
ATACCTTTTTATGACTTTGACTCTATGAAATGTCCTATATTGCACCTTGTAGACAACTAAAACTCTAATAAACACACTTGCTGACTTAAAGAATCAGAGGAAAAGGTCCACAGAAACCATATCACATCTGCTGGAAGCTGAGGAGTTAAATTTCAAAAAGAAGAGAGCCAAAGAAGGAGAGCACAAATTCTGTATACATTCTTTCTGATTCTATGGCTAACACCTGAACTATGCAAGCACAAAGAAGACATAAACATGCTTCAAAACTCATTAGGAATTTTATCTACCTTACTCAGTGTATGCTAACTGTAGTCAAATTATTCTTTGAAAAATTAGAAATTCAAATTTAACTTTGTCAGTAAGAATAAAAAATCATTTACATTTCCAAGGCCCACATCTGACAGTGAGAGTAATTCACAGGAAGTAAAAAATAATTACATCAACGCGTACTATTCTTGCCCAGCACCTAAGAGACAAGATAAGTAATCCATCCTGAAATCACTTTCTAGCTTTTAGATAAGGTGGTTTATGCACATTCCAAATTATTGTGACAATTAGCAAATATCACATAAGATATAATATGAGTTACTTTTTGTAGTAAGCTGAATCATGGTTCAGTGTTTTTAATAACATTTTATTATTGTAGATAGAGGATTTTCTTAAAAATAGAGAATTTCACTTAGAGTTCCCATTAAAGATAAAGTGTAGGCTATTAATAGGTTATACTAATTTCATGTAATTCTTAGTTCTGACCTACAACATTTCTGTTTCTCCTCCTTGTAGCCACAAGGTAGGATTGCAGTTCACTCTAACAGCTGATGAGATAGGAGTAAAAATAACACAAATTTCTGGAATAAAGCCTTCAAGAGTTAATGCACACACTTCTGTCTTCCCTTCCCATTTCCATAGTTACTAGTGATATTTCAGTAGTAGACACTTGTGACCCTTGATAGAAGATAACACAGAGAAATGGTAAGTCAGGCATAAGGAAAAAGGAGACAAAGGAAAGCATGTTCTCTGTTTTCACACAGACAGACAAAAGACAAATATTTTCATAAACTATATTTGGGGTTAGGGGACAGGGGGAGTAGGCAATCAAAGAAAAGGGGAAGCCAGAAAATAAGAAAGAGAAGATAAAATGGTGTTTCTGGTGGATGTTGATTGAGTCCAACAAACTAAACAGAAATTCTCTAAATTTCCCTTCCTTGAGTGTAAACAAAATATAGTCTTTATGAAGATGTTTCTTTACATAGTCACATGTCCTTGTCAGTTTAAAAAGTATCTTTCTAGAGCTCTTAATTATACAGAAAGTTTAGAAAACAATTGAGTCATTTGCCAATTAAACTATGAATTTTGGAAAACACTTTTCAGGATGGTTGCATATTATTTAGGTTCATGAAAACTAGAGGACACTCACAGCACTGTAGCTATAATGTGTAGAGAAGGATCTTATGTCTGGTTTTTTAAAAGGCAGTCAGTCTCTCTCAACTTCTTTATACCTCTCTCAAAATAACATAAAAAAGACTTAGCAGAAATAAATACTATTTTATTAAACTCTAAAGTGTTTCTGACTCTAAAATATTTTCTCTAGAAAATTAGGTGCTTTGGATAGTGCAGAAAAGTTAACCAATATTTCAACAATATGCTTCTCTCCATAACAGGACAGGAAATCATTTCTCAGGTTCAAAGGAAGATGGAAATCTTGGGTGTTCTCTAAATAATTCAGGCCCTATATGCAATATAGATCATCAATGTACTTATTCTAGGAAATGAACAAATCTAAATGTAAGAGGACCCTGATGATACAAATTGAAACAGTCGTATTTCACTGAACATGGAACTGAAGAAGCATAAAAATATAAGAAAATATAAGCAATAAATGTAGGAATGACAAATGCTCAAAAGTTTCCTAAATTTTTCAATTATTCATCGTAGAATTTCATTTTTTTGGTATAAGTAAAGAGATCTTGAGTATAAAATTCCAAAATATGTAAGCCTTTTATTCTCTTACCTTTTTGACTATTCACCCATATAATAGAATGTGACAGAAAAGTTATTTTTCATTTCTCTTAGCCTGGTTGGACATTCACATAGCATAACTTTCTATTCTCTATAAGCCAGAAAATACAAGCTTTACTTATCAGAATTTTACTGGAGCACAAGTTCTCACTTCAAGTAAAATGTATTTGCTTCCTTTGTTTCTATATCAAGTTTAATTATGCAAATACTGTTGAAAGAAACTAGACTCCTAGACTCTCTTCTTAGTCCTATTACTACTGCTTCTCTAAAATGTTCTAAAGATTTCTGTGGAAACATTTAGACAAGAGTGATAGCATCTAAAAAGAAAAAAAGAACTAGAAACTCTTGCTACCTAAGAAGTGTTTATTAAATCTGCTATATGCCTATCCCTGTTTCAGGTACTATATGATATTTAAAAATATTTCTGACTTGAACACTTTGTCTTTAAGTACTTGAAGTATTTATGCAAAAGATATAAAGTATCCAAAAATGCTTTCAAGATTATGAACACTAAGAATACTGGAGGGGAAAATAATTAGAAAAATTATTAAAAATAAGGATTCTCATTATTTTTCAATCATTGCATATATCATATGATCAAAACAATTCACTAAATTTCAGTGTAAAATTTAAGTTTCTATAATGTTTGTAACAATAGTTATATTTAATTAAAATATAACTTTACTATTGTGCAACTATGGTAGATGAGTATGATTTTAACTGAGGAAAAGAAAAGGAAATGACATACAAACATTAAAATGACACCATGTAAGGGGTTAAGATACCACTTGGAGACCCAGCCAGTTTGGCTCAGTGGTTGAGCACTGGCATATGAACCAAGAGGTCGAGGTTTGATTCCCAGTCAGGCCATATGCCCAGTTTGCCTGCTCAATCTCTAGTAGGGGGCATGCAGGTGGCAGGAGATTCAATGACTCTCTCTCATCAGTGATGCTTCTGTCTCTCTCTCCCTCTCCCTCCCTTTCTCTGAATTCAATAAAAAACATAAAAATAAATAAAAATAGAAAGATAGCACTTGGGGACTGCTTTAGGGAAATGTTTGGTACCATTAAAAATTTAGAAGAATTTATATATGATAAGGTATATTAAATATGGACCACAGCACTCATTGTTATAGAATGCAATTATATTAAATTAAATGTATCTTAAATTTGAGTATAAAGATATTCTGATAGTGTTATTTTGATTTGTTTTTCCAGAAGACCAAAATTAGAAAGCCAGCTCTAAAAATAGTATAAAAGATAAACTGGAGAGACAAGAGTCAATGGTCACCATTTTAATCCATTAACCACACATATATATTTGTACAATACCTACTTTAAGGTGTTTAAGGAAATCCTAATTCTTTGATATGTTCTTAAGAACTATATTAGGTGAAAACAAAATGAGATAGAATACAAGGATGTAAAGGGTTATGTAACAAAAAATAAATAAATTTTGTGTGGTCAAATAAGTTTTGATGAAATATTGAGTTATAAAAAAGCTAACAAAGTTCTTTCTTAGGATATAAAATTATATTATTTTATTCAGAATTCCTAAAATATGTACATTAACAAATATATTGATTGATTGATTGATTGATTTCTTTTTAGAGAGAGAAAAGGAAAGAGAGGGATAGAAACATTGATTTGTTGTTCCATTTATTTATGCATTCATTGGTTGGGTCTTGTATGTGCCCTAACAGGACATCAAACTAGGGACTGAACCAGCAACCTTGGTATATTGGAATGAAGCTTTGACCAATTGAGCTACTCGCCCAGGGCCCAGATACATTTTTAGAGGAGCATCTCAAGGGAATTTTATTGTAAGAAACACATTTTGGAACATAAATTTTAAATTATTAATCTGTATTACCTAAAACTTTCAATAAATGCTTAAGTCAAAAAGGATGAATACAATTAAAGAAAAACAGTCAGATGGAAAGTATCATATGATGTTTCTCTCCTTCCTTTTACCAAACTCTAGCAATATTCCAAGTGGTTATCTTAATTCCTCAGTACATAAGGAAGTTTCAGCAGTCAATATGCTTTGACTCTAAAGACCTCCTCCTCAGAGTCAGAGAGATGACGCTTTCTTTAGGACATTTAATGATTTATCTGAAAAAACTTGGAGCTACAGTTACCTGCAAATTTTTCATGCTGTAAATAACATATCAAGTTCAGTAGAATAGAGAATCTATTATATTTCTTCTCACTCAAAGTGTGTTTAATATGTCTCTTTCTTATTTTTCTTTTATTAAGATATAATTGACAGTAAATGTACTGAACACATTTAATGTGTACGATTTGATGAGTTTGGGTTGCTTCCATATCTTGGCTATTGTTTAGAATACTGCAATAAACTTGGGAGTGCAAATATTGCTTCAAGGTCCTGACTTCAATTCTTTTGGATATATGACCAGAATTGTGAATATGGACAAACTGGATCCCTTGTATCTTTGGTGGGAATGTAAAATGGTACAACATCTATGGAAAAGAGTATGTAAGTTCTTGAAAAAATTAAATATAAAACTACCATGTGTCCCTCTCTTATTGAAAAACACTGAATATGGCAAAGGAAACAGAGGAGGGGGAAAAATCAAAAACAAAAAAAAAAGGCCAAAGGGAATTAAGAAAAAATGGAGTAATTAGGTAATTTCACAGCTCAACATCTAAAGCAGGGGACCAGGATTTGAAGAGCGTAATGGATATGAGGGAGCTAAAACACTATCCATAAAACTTGGCTGATAGAGATCATGTATTGAAAGAGTACTTTTTTTGTTCTTCCAATGCCCCAAATATGCCATATTTCTTTCCTCTCTGTATCACTGTATTTAGACCCCTATGCTAAATAACTCTGACCTTTCACCACAAATTCTGTTAAGCATCACCTTTTCCATAATACTGCGTCAATGAATATGATTTCTTTTTTGTGTACTATAATTTAAAATATCATAATGAGAATTTGATCAATTGGATGGGATAAACTAGATAGCCCTTGGGTGGGAAATGTTTTGTATTTATTGAAGAAGTGTACATTAATTCAAGATATAGTTGCTTTGACATTTCTTCAAACTCAAAGTTATGATTTGGGGACCAGAATTGTAAATGTTTTACTTAGTTATAAAAAGCATATATTATTTATTTACATAGAAATATTTGTTTGATTTGTATCTGAGTTTGTGACTCAATTCTTCTCTTCACATATTTTGAGAATGTCATTTTCGGTGCTCTCCCTCCAAGGAGCAAATTCATTCGATTCCCTTCACCCTTTCCTCCCCCCACAGGACATATCTCCTAAACTCCAAGGGACACCAGAAGACTTGCAATCAGGGGAGCAATAGGCAGTGGCAACTCATCCAAGATGAACCCCCTGAACCTGTCTCCAAGGCCCCCTTTTCTATGACTTCCCAGTGAGTCAAAGCAGCTCAGCCTGGGCTCTCCTGTTGCTGCTACTATGCCCTTCCTTGTTCCACTGGCCTAAGTGTGTTTTTGCTGCAGTCAATAAATTCCTGTTGCTTTTCTAGAAAAAAATAAAAAGAAAAGAAAAGAAAAGAAAAGAAAGAAAGAAAGAAAGAAAGAAAGAAAGAAAGAAAGAAAGAAGAAGAAAGAAAGAAAGAAAGAAAGAAAGAAAGAAAGAAAGAAAGAAAGAAAGAAAGAAAGAAAGAAAGAAAGAAAGAAAGAAAGAAAGAATTTCATTTTCTATTCACACAAATTACATTTGAAGACAGAAAAAAGTCTCCAGTAAGTCACTGCAGAGGGAGAAACTGGGCTTTTCTTTCTCTAAAGAATTTTACCTGAATTTAAATTTGAGAAAGTAGAATGACCTTAAAAAGGAGAATTATATAAAAGGCAAGCAGAATTAATTCTTCAGGGACACACAGAGCATAATATGAAGCAATGTGGCATAAATGTCAATGACAGGGAGAAAGCAGCACACTGGGATGGATGAAAGCAATCAGCAGCAGCATGACTCCGAGGGAAAACACTGTGCCTGCAAGGGTAAGCAGCAGCATTTCTGGAGACAGAGACAGGCACTCCTGGCAGAGTCTAAAATAATAATTTGTCAAATGGCTTACAAGAGTGTCAGAACAGAAGGGGCAGCTGGTCACTGTGTATTTTACCACCGTTGTACATGTGGGGCATAATAATAGCAACCCAACCATCAGTTGAAGGACAAATACATAGTTAAAATGTAAACAAAATGCGTATTTATATAAAGGTACATTAAATCATCCCTAGCTATCCCAGTTAATTTTTTTAAGATTTTTACTCTATCTAGACCATATAGTTTTATAACATTACATACTTAATAATATTATATGACATAATTGCAATATACTGTTGTCTTGCACTAGAAGTAAACTTCCTAAGTTCCAAAGCCCATGGCTGTTTGCCTGGCCTTTGGAAACGTGCGCTGCCTGTGGAGGGAGTGGGGCCGACGCAGCTCTCCGCCCTGCTCGGGGGTTAGACGGAAATCGACGACAAACAGTCCTTCACATAATTTACTCATTTCCCCCCAACTACTTTCCATTTATTTTTACATATACAATTAAATAATGATTATACAACATATGTGGAATATAATGAGGGGTTAGTTTCCTCTCACTTTACAAAAGAGACAGTTGGGGGTTGGAAGGTCACAGCAGCCAGGACGGCCGCGGTCAGGCCCAGCAGCCAGGTGCCACCTCGCTGGCTGGCGCCAGGCTCTTGGACAGCAGGAGGCTTCCTGGTGGCAGTCCATCAAGAGCACGGGGGGAGCCCACGAGCCTTCGCGCGAGAAGGGGGTCCCGGGAGGAGCCTGTGAAGAAGCACTGCTGGCCCAAGGCCGAGAAGCGACGATCCTGCGGAAGGTCGCAGGGCACAGGTCCCCGCTGCGGGCGCCCGGGAGCGAGCCTCCCAGCAGCTCCACAGGCGCCGCCCCACCTGCCTTTCCCAGACCCGCGCGGTGCCGGGCAGGCTGCCGCCCGCAGAAGCGGCGGTGCCGGGACGAGGCCCAGCAGACGCGGCGGCAGGACCTGAGGGAGCTGCAGCCGGATGTACAGGAAGGTCCAGGAAAAGATCAAGGACCAGGACTCGGCCTCCGGCTCACGAATACCGTCTCCCATAGGTACACGGTGGGGACGGCGATGGCTTCTCCACCTTGGACTTCCCATTTTCACTGAAAATGCTGAACCAGAGCAGAGCGCGGCAGGCAGAGCTGCTGGCCCTCGGGACCACGCAGGCGGCGCTGGGGGAGCGGGAGGCGCAGGCGGAGCAGGAGCGCTGCGGGGCCCGCCCCGAGCCGAGCCGGCGGAGGAGGGGCTGAGGCGGGCCCTGCGGCGGCCGGGCATCCCAGGCGCCGAGCGGGCTTCGCCTCACCGACGCCGCTGGGCAGCCTGGGCTTCCACACGGCCAGGCTGCAGGGCGCCACGGAGCGAGACCCCGCCCAGCACCAGAGGCCCCATCGGGGAGAGCCTGGCCCGGGTCTCCAGGGAGCACCTACAAGGCTGTAGGCTACTCACCCCTCTATCCAGAAAAGACCAAGCTCTGGTCATGGCCTCACCCTTAGCCTCACCCCGTAGAGGAGGGCCTGGAGTCCATCCTTTAGGGCCAGGCCGGATCCTGCACCTTGGGAGCTTCAGCCCCCCTGAAATTAAATTTCTACAGAATCCCTCTAGCTTACAACTTCCCCAGAACCCCAAGCCCAGAAAAGTCACCTGCCATGCGTGACGCACATAGAACCCCACGGCCTCACAAGGATGTCACACGACAGGGACCTGGGAACACCACACCTGGGTAGCATTACCTTCGACACAGGGGCATCGCTAGCAGCTCACAGACTGTGTGAGGAGGGTGGCACGGGCTACATTGGCTCTCCAGGTTCTGCCCCGTGACACAGGGCAAAGAAAACCCACACCTGACACACGGGGAGGGACTCCCGGAAGGTGCTGACCGCAAGTGCCGCACGCTGCAGGAACGCTGCAGGCTACATTTTCACGCTTGGTTGAGGCCCCTCTGCCTGTGTGCTCGAATTCCTGCACCCCAGAATGGGAGGCGGGTACTGATCCTCTGCCCCCCTCCAGCTGACGGACCCTGTGGAGGCAGCTTGTTTGCTACTGCTTAATCTGCATTTTTTAAACCAAAAAAATGTAATTTGAATTTCAAAAGAAATAAAAAATAAAAAGAAACAATTAAAAACATCTTGGTGTTACTTTTGTTTATGAATATGATAGAGTATTTTGAGCACTACGCAAATAGTGTCAAGATCAATGTTCCTGGAGGGTGGGGGACAACCTGAAAACTAGGCAAAATATATAGAATAGAGGAAAAAACCTTTTTTTTTGGTCAATGTAAGAGAAATGCTGAAACAACTGCTCTAGGAGATCTAAGAGTCCTAGAGAGGACTTAGGGAGGGGAAATGTAGACATGTTAGTTTACAGTCAACAGTCACAATATTCTAGGCACATGGCAAGAGGTTTGGAATCCAGGTTTTCTTGGTTCATAGAAGAGCAGGGCTTCTGGTGGTCTCATGGACTGGGGAGAAAAATTTGGAGACTTAAGTGGCAAGATGCTAACTACTTAGAACCTAAGAGTAAAATATTGAGCCTGACATGCTGCCATTTTTCCCTTTAAGGGAAGCCATGTAGTTTAGAAAGCTAAACAGAAAAATTGCATAAGTATTCCAATGAGCAGATCAAAGTATTCAGCAAATCCAGTGTTCTAAAAAAAAAAAATTATATTTCAGATCTCGCCCAAAATACCACAGGGTTACATCCCAGTATCTGGAGAAAAAAAAAATGTTGACAGAATTTGAGTTAACAGAATTTTACAAACAGTTCAGGTTAACATGATTGGTTTCTAATGTGTCTTGCTACAATAAAATAGATTTAAAGATATTATACAAAATATCCAGGATTCAGGTAAAAATTTCCAGGAATGTCCAGAGGCATGAGTATGTAACAGAAACATAAGAGCTCCTTTAAACTGCTAATATAGTAAATAAAATGGAGAACAAGGTGCAGAAAAATGTCAAAAAGACAGAAAATTTCACCAGAAAATAAAATTCTTTAAAATAATCAAATGGCTATTGTAGAATTATGAATTCAAAAGCTAAAATTTAGTACTCAATAAATAAATTTAATAACTGAAGACAGAGCAGTAAAAGGTCAGTAGAAAATCAGATTGTCAGATCAATAAGAAACACACAAGCATTGAAAAAAGAAGAACCACCATAGTAAGATGGTCTACTGTGGGGATAACTGGGGTTCCAGAAGGAGTTGAGTCAGAGAAGCAATACTCAAAGAGATAAGGCTTGTAAATATTCCCAAATTAATGTAAAAGTTTAACCACAATTTCAAAAGTGTCCACCCTTTCCAGATAGAATACATATTAGGCAAAGTGAATTACACATTGGAGAGAGTTTCTTAATCTGAAACTAATATGCCAAGAAGGCATTTAAATAACAAATATAAAATCCTGCAGAAAATAATTCTCAACACAAATTGATTTATTTAGTAAATGAAATTCCAAACACCCAGAAGATAATTTGTGAAAATAAGCTGATTCCAAAATGTGTCTGTAATACAAACAACCTAGTATATCCTGGCAAAGTTCAACTTGAAGAAGCAAAAAGAGAGGAAGTACAGTACCAAGTATCTCAACTTGGAACTATAGTTGAGATAGCATGATTTGACACAACAGGCAAATGGACCAATGAAGTATAATAGATTCCAGAAACAAATCCACTTATATAATGATCATTTTTTTTTTTTTTAATTTAATGCTCACCAGAGGATAAGTTTTTATTGATTTTAGAGAGAGAGGAAGGGAGAGAGAGAAACATTGATGTGAGAGAGAAACATCGACCAGGGATGGAACACACAACCTAGGTATGTGTCCTGACCAGAAATTGAACCCACAGCCTTTTGGAGTATAGGAAGACACTCCAACCAACTGAGCAACCCGGCCAAGGCTGTAATAGTCATTTGATTAAAAACTAAGGCGTTAATTCAATGGAAAAAGTACAGTATTTTCAATACATGTACTGGAAAGCTGAACTGGAACTCAACATGAGGGTTATATAAAACTTGGTCATCCTTAGAAGAACACAGTTGGATACAGTAGATAATCTGGGATGCCTCAGCTAACCCAGAGGGCAAGGAAACACAGCAACAGTCCTCTTGGATCACCTTCCAGAGTCAGATTCTCAGATTTGTCATTCTTTAGAGAGAGAGAAACATTGATTTGTTGTTCCAATTGTTTATGCATTCATTGGTTGCTTCTAGTAAGTGCCCTGACTGGTGACTGAACCTGCAAAGCTGGCCTATTGGGATGATACTCTAACCAACTGAGCAGCACAGCTAAGGCCAGGGTCAGGTTTGGCATTCATTTTTCTTAAATAACAACTTTATTGAGATATTTTTCAAATACTGCACAATTCATGTTTTCAAAGTGTGAAATTCAATAGTTTGTAGTAGCTGGTCTCACAAAGAATTGGTAATTTCTTTGACTAGGGCACAAAAGAATTGCCTAGTATAGTTAGGAAGCTTTACAACCACCAAACACCTGGTAGACCATTGCCATCTCTGATTACATACATAAGCCATTCAGCATCTACATTTCAAGTCCAAAAATCTTTGAATTTAGCAGCTGTCTCACAGTCAGCAGACCTTCTTTGGACCAGGAGAGTCTGGGGGAAGGAGAACTGCACCCAAATCACCCACTAACCAACCTTATGTCCACTAAGTCAACTAAATATCTACATATTTAGTTGCATCGTATAATAAAATTAATTGAGGCAAATAATAATTTCATAGGTGATATCATTTAGCAAAAATTAATTGACTGGTACGTTTATAATTTGTAGACCTTTCCATTGCCACAAATATTATTTTTAATTTAATTTAATTTTATTGCTGACATATGTTTCCCAACTTTTCCCCCTGTAACTCCCTCCTCCCAGCCCCTGTCCCAACCCAGACCTTCAGCACACTATTGTCAGTATCCATTGGTTATGCATATATGCATATGAGTTTTTTGGTTAATTTCTTCCCACACTCCCACACCCCCACAACCCTTCCCACTGAGATCTGTCAGTCTGGTTCATGCCTCCATGTATCTGGAACAATTTTGTTTGTTAGTTAATTATGTTCATTAGTTTCCACTTATAAGTGAGATCATGTAATATTTGTCTTTCTCTGATGGGTTTATTTCACTCAGCATATACTGTCCATACTGTTCCAAAGGGTAGGAAATCTTTCTTTTATACAACTGCGTAGTATTCCACTGTGTAAATGTACCAACATTTTTTTATCCACTCATCTATGATGGACATTTGAGCTGTATTCATTCTTAGCTATTGTAAATAATGTTGCTATGAATATAGGGGTGCATATATTAATTCTGATTGCTGTTTTGCACTTCTTAGGATATATTCTTAGAAATGTATTGTTGAGTAAAATTATAGTTCCATTTTTCATTTTTTGAGTAAATTCCATACTGTTTTTTATAGTGGTTATACCAGTCTGCATTCCCACTAGTAGTGTACTAGCATTTCCTCTTCTCCACATCCTCACCAGAACTTGTTGTTTGTTGATTTGTTGATGGTAGCCATTCTGGCAGCTATTAATTTGCATCTCTCTGACGATTAGTGACTTTGAGCATTTTTTCAAATGTCTCTTGGCCATCTGTATGTCCTGTTTGGAGAATTGCCTATTCAGGTCCTGTGCCTATTTTTTAATTGGGTCATTTGTCTTCTTTTGTTGAGCTGTATGGGTTTTTAATATATTTCAGAAATTAACCCCTTATCAGATGTGTCATTGGCAAATATGTTCTCCCAAAAATTGGATTCCATTTTCACTTTTTAAAATATATGTTTTTATTGATTTCAAAGAAAAGAAGGGAGAAGAAGAGAGAGACAGAAACATCAATGATGAGAGTCAGTGATAAGCTTCCTCCTGCACTCCCTTTACTGGAAATCGAGCTTGAAGCCAGGGTATGTGCCCTGACTGAGAATGGAACTGTGACCTCCTGGTTCATAGGTCAATGTTCAAGCATTGAACCACTCTAGCTGCCCCTCCCCCCTTTTCATTTTTATGATGATTTGGTGATGGTAACCATTCTTACAGATGTGAAGTGATACCTCATTGTGGTTTTAATTTGCATCTCTTTGATGATTAGCGATGTTGAGCATTTTTTCATGTCTCAGCCATTTGTATTCCTCTTTGGAGAAGTGTCTATTTAGGTCCATTGCCCATTTTTTAAATGGATTGCATGTCTTGCTTTTATTAAGTTGTATAAGTTCCTTATATATTTTGGATATTAACCCTTTATCCGATGTGTCATTGGCAAATATGTTCTCCCATACAATGGGCTCCCTTTTCGTTTTGTTGATGGTTTCCTTTGCTGTACAGAAGCTTTTTATTTTGATGTAATTCCATCTGTTACTTTTTTCTTTGCTTCTCTTGCCTTAGGAGATGTATTGGTGAAAATTTTGCTAAGTGAGATGTGTGAGATTTTGCTGCCTATATTTTTTCCTAGGATTTCTATGGTTTTGTGACTTACATTAAAGCCTTTTAACCATTTTGAGTTTATTCTGGTGTACGGTGTAAATCAGTAATACAGTTTTATTTTTTTCATATACCTGTCTAATTTTTCCAACACCATTTATTGAAGAGACTGTCTGTACTTGAGTACATGCTCTTGTCTCCTTTATCAAATATTAATTGACCATAATGATGTGGGTTGATTTCTGTGAGTTCTGTTCTGTTCCATTGATCTATATACCTATTCTTGTGCCAGTACCAGGCTGTTTTGATTACAATAACTTTGTAGTATAACTTGATATCTGGTATTGTGATACCACCAACTTTATTCTTTATTCTCAAGATTGTTGTTCATATTTGGGTTCTCTTTGTGTTCCACACAAATTTTTAGAATATTTGTTCTAGATCTGAGAAATATGCCTTTGGAATTTTAATAGGAACTGCATTGAATGTATAGATTGCTTTGGGTAGTATGGACATTTTGATGATGTTAATTATTCCAGTCCCTGAACATGGTATATTCTTGCCTTTGTATCTTTCTCTCTTTCTTTTTGCAATGTCCTGTAGTTTTCTGAGTACAGGTCTTTTACCTGTTTCATTGAGTTTATTCCAAGGCATCTTTGTTGTTGTTGTAATGGTAAATGGGATTTATTTTTTAGCTTCTGAGAATTCATTATTGGTGTTAAAAATGCCATCAATTGCTGGATGTTGATTTTGTATCTTACTACATTGCTGACTTCATTTATTAAGTCTAGTAGTGTTTTGGTGGAGTCTTTAGGTTATTCTATGTACTATATCATGTCATCTGCAAATAATGACAATTTTACTTTCTCCTTTCCAATTTGGATGCCTTTGAGTTTTCCTTTTTGTCTGATCATTTTAGCCAGGACTTCCAGTACTATGTTGAATAAGTGTTGTGAAAGCTGACATCCTTCCCCTGTTCCTGTTCTCAAGGAAAATGCTTTATTTTTGCCCAGAGAGTATGATGTTGACTATAGGTTTGTCATACATGGCCTTTATTAGGTTGAAGTATGATCCTCTGTTCCCAGTTTGCTGATAGTTTTTACCAAAAATGAGTGCTGGATTTTGTCAAATGCTTTTTCTGCATCTATTGATATGATCATCTGATTTTAATCATTTGTTTTGTTTATGTGATGTATCACATTTATTGATTTGTGAATATTGTACCATTATTTTCTTCCCAGAATAAATAGATTTGGTCAACGTGCATCATCTTTTAAATGAATTGCTGCCTCCAATTTGCTAATATTTTGTTGAGGATTTTAGCATCTATATTCATCAGGCACATTAGCCTGTCATTTTCTTTCTTTGAATTGTATTTATCTGGTTTTGGACTTTGGATAATGCTGGCCTCATAAAAAGTGCTTGGAAGTATTCCTTCCTCTTATATTTTTTGAAATAGTATGAGGAAGATATGCATTAGTTCTTTGAATGTTTGGTAAAACTCTCTGTGAAGCCATCCAGTTCAAGACTTTTGTTTGCTGGGTGTGTTTTTTTTGGTGCTTTTTTACTGCTTCAATTTCATCAGTTGTTTTTATCTATTCAGGATTTCTGATTCTTCCTGATTCAGTTTTGGAATACTGTATTTTTCTAGGAAGTTGTCCATTGCATCCAAGTTGTCCAGCTTGTTGGAACATAGTTATTCATAGTATTTTCCTTTGAATTTCTATGGTCTCAGTTGTTACTTCACTTCTTTCCTTTTTGAGTCTATTTACTTGGGTTTTCTGTCTTCCCTTCTTAATGAATCTGGCTAAAGGTTCTTCTTGTTTATCTTTTCAAAGAACTAGCTCTTTGTTTCATTTGTCTTTTGTTTTTTTTTAGTCTCTATGTCATTTATTTCTGCACTAATTTTTATTATTTCCTTCTACTTGCTCTGAACATTTCTTGTTCTTCTCTAATTCTTGTAATTCTAGGGTTAGATTGTTTATTTTTTTCTTGTTTCTTGAGGTAGGCCTGTAGTTCTATGAACTTCCTTCTTAGGACTGCTTTTGCTGTGTCCCATAGATTTTGGGTTGTTTTGTGTTCATTTTCATTTGTTTTCAGGAAGTTTTTTAATTTCTTCTTTGATCTCATTGGTAATCCATTCATTGTAGTAACATGCTATTTAGGCTCCATGTGTTTGAATGTTTTTGAGGTTTATTTTATTGTAGTTGATTTCTAGTTTCATGCCATTGTGATCTGAGAAGATGCTTGATATGATTTCAATCTCCTTGAATTTGTTGAGGCTTATTTTGTGTCCTAACACATAGTCTATCTTTGAGAATCATCCATGTGCAATTGAAAATTATATATATATATATATATATATATATATGTGTGTGTGTGTATATATATATATATATATATAATTTTCAATTGCACATGGATGATATACACACACACTACTGTTTTTGGATGAATAGTTCTATAAATATCAAATAGATCCAACTGATCTAGTGTGTCTTTAAGGCCATTGTTTTCTTGTTGATTTTTTTGTCTGAAAGATCTATCCAGTGATGCCAGTGGGATGTTAAACTCACCTACTATGACTGTATTTCTTTCTGTTTCTCCCTTAAAGTCCATTAAGAGGGTTTTCTTTTATATATATAATTAGGTGCTTCTGTAGTGTGTGCATATATGTTTACAAGGATTATGCTTTCTTGTTGGATTGATCCCTTTAGTATTATGTAGTGACCTTCTTCATCTCTTGTTATGGCCTGTTTTGCAGTCTATTTTGTCAGAAATGAATTACCCCAGGTTTGTTTACTTTTCCATTTGCATGGAATATTTTTTCCATCCTTTCACTTTCAGTCTGTGTGAATCTTTTGTTCTAAGGTGGGTCTCCTGTGGACAGTATATATACCAGTCATGTTTTCTTATCCATTCAGCTACCTGTGTTTTTTTTTTCTTTTTATATGACTGAGAGTCTTTTTTTTTTAATTGTTCAAAATATTATATTTTTTCTCTATTGACCCCTTCAATACCCACCCACTCCCCTCCCCAGGCCTTCACCACACTATTGTCTGTGTCCATAAGTTATCCATCCGTGTCTTTTGATTGGAACAGTTAGTCCCTTTATATTTAAGATTATTATTGATAGACACTTATTTGTTGCCATTTTTTTTTTCTTTATACTTTGTTTCTGTCTCTCATTTTCTTCTTAAGCCAGTCCCTTTAGCGTTTCTTGCAATGCTTTTTTGGTGGTAATACACTCCTTTATCCTTTTTCCTTTCTTTCTGGTAAGCTCTTTATTTTGCCTTTAATTTTAAATAATAGCCTTGGCTGGATTGAGTAGTCTTGGATTCAGTTCCTTGCTTTTCATTATTTTGTATACTTCATACCACTCCTTTCTGGCCTGTAGTGTTTCTACTGAGAAACAAGCTTACAGTCTAATGGGAGCTCCCTTGTAGATAACTTTTTGTCTCTCCTGTTTCCTTTAAGATTCTTTCTTTGTCTTTATTGTTTGCCATTTTAATTATGATCTGTCTAGATGTTGGTCTTTTGGGGTTCATCTTGATTGGGACTCTCTGTTTCTTGAACTTATGTGAATTTTCCTCACAGGGTTAGGGAAGTTTTCTGTCATTATTTCTTCAAACAGGTTCTCTGTTTTTTGCTCAGATTCTTCCCCTTCTTTACCCCTATGATGTGGATGTTGTTACATTTCATGTTGCCCCAAATCTCCCTTAAACTATCCTTCTGCTTTTTAATTTTTTTTTCTTTTTTCTAATTGCTGCTCTGTCTGTGTGTTTTTTTTTCTATCTTGACTTATAATTCGGTGATTTAGTTCTCAGCTTCTTCTAATCTACTGTTGATTCCTTCGAGGGTATTCTTTATTTCCTCTATGTTGTTCTTCATTTATGACGGGTTCTTATTCATGGTTTCTACATCTATTTTCATGCCGATGTAGTTCCCACTTAGTTTCTTGTATTTCTCACTAAGTAGGTTGAGCATCTTTATAACCATTACATTTTTTTTATCCTCACCCAAGGATATTTTTTCCATTGCTTTTCAGAGAGAGTGGGAAGGATAGAGAGAGAGAGACATTGATGTGAGAGAGATACAGCGATGGGTTGCCTCTCACAAGAGCCCTGATCAGGGCTGAGGATTGAGCCTGCCAACAAGATATGTGCCCTTGGCTATTATCAAACCCAAGACCGTTCAGTCCACAGGCCGACGCTCTAACTACTGAGTGAAATCAGCTAAGTCTATAACCATTACTTTGAACTCTATATCTGATAAGTTGTTTGCCTCCATTTCTTTTAAATCCTTTTCCAGCAATTCCTCCTTTTCTTTCATTTCAGGGTTGTTCCTTTTTCTCCCCATTTTAGCTGTCTCTTTGTGTTTGTTTTTATATATTAGATAGAACTATTATGCCTCCCAGTCTTCATGGGGTGGCCATATGTATAAAGTGTCTTATGGAACCTAGTGGTGGAGCCTCTTTGATCTCCTGAGCTGCATGCTCTAAGAATGTGCCTTGTGTGGATCATTTAGGATCTTCTGTTGTGCTTGAGTCTTGATTGATGATGCCCCATTTGAGGGTGGAGGATCCCCTTGGGGTTGCTGACTGTAAGGTTCAACCCTGACCACTGCATGTCTGCTGTTATACAGATGTTTGGATCTGTTCTTGTGGAGCTCATTGGATTTTGCTCTGATGTTGTTGATTCTGGCCCTTTGGTCTGTTGGTCTTGGGGCCTCCTGGGATGTTCTCTGATGCGGCTAATATGAGTCACTGTTGAAGTGGGCAAGGCGCCAGGGAGCTTTAGCTGCTCCAGGTGTGACTGGTGGCAGCAGCTTGCCCCGGTGTTTTGGGGTGCCAGGTTGCAGAAGTAGGTCCAGGTGTCTTGGGATATTAGGTCAGGGTGGCAGCACGTTTGGGCCTCTGGAAGAGTAGAGTCATAGCGCAAGACTGGGGGCCCCCAGGCATGGCTGGGGGTCCAGTCTTCTGAGGACACCAGTTCTGATGCACTGGCTCATGGCAGCAGATTTAGTCTTCCAGGTGCTCCAGGTCACAGCAGTGGCTGGTTGTCCAGTGGTGCAAAGTTAGGTGGTCAGATAATGGCTGAAGGTCCCTGCCTCTAGGGGCATCAGATCATGGTGGCAGGTCCATTAATCCAGGCACTCCAGGTGGCAGCAACAGTGCCAGGCACAAAGGTGGCAAGGGAGAGTCAGTTCATCTGGGCCTGTCAGGTTGTAGCTCGAGCAAGGGGTGCTGAGTCAGAGATGAATCTGGGCACACCAGGTCACAGCTGCAAGGCCAATCATCTGAGGGTTGCTGGGTCAGGCACACTGGGTGGCTGAGGCAAGCCACTGTGTCCAGGGTCTTCTGGTTGTTGTTGCAGGCCAGCTGTCCAGACCATAGGGTCCCAATAGTGGTCCCTGAATTCAGGAGCACCAGGTTGCACTAGGGGCCAGGTGTGCTGGGTCACCTAGATGTGCTGGCATGCTCATTTGTGACCTCCATCGCTGAGTCACTGACACTCTCCACAATCTCCTCTTGAGGATGGTTCCACAAATATTTCAAAATTGTGCACTCTCCAATCCTGAGTAGCAAGCAGTGCCAAGCCAAGCAATGCAGTGGCTGGTAGCTCCCCCACCAGGAGTACCCCAATGGCCTGCCCCAAGTTCTTGCATTTACAGACAGATGCCCACCCACACTCAAGCATATGTATGCTCTCTCTTGCACCCACTCACCCACTCACACTCTCACCCTCACTCCAGTCCTCACCACCATGTTGCTCTTCTTGGGCATAAATATTAATCTTAAAATAACTTTGCATATTTCCTCTTAGTTTTTTACTGTATATAAATTTTCATATTTTCTTAGATTACACAAAATATGTTTATAACCTATAAAGTAATATTTTCTGATTATAAATTTATTACACAATCATTATAGAAAATTAATTTCAGTATATTTATATAACTTTTGTATGCTTAATTACAAAGTTGAATTAAAAGTACAAGCTTTTTTGTACTTTTAAAATGATTTTTTAATTTTCAATTACAATTGATATAAAAATTACATTAGGTTCAGCTGTACAATATATTGATTAGATATTCATATACATCAGGTAGTGATCACTTTGATAAATCTAGCACCCTATGACACCATGGATAATTATAACAATATTATTGAATATGTTCCCTATGCTATATTTACATCCCCATAACTATTTTGTAAGTGCCAATCTGTACTTCTTAATCCCATCCCCTTTTTTATTCAATCTCCTCACATTTAGAAGACATTAAAATGTTCTCTGTATCTATGCATTTGTTTCTGTTGTATTTGTTCATTTATTTTGTCTTTTAGATTCCACATATAAGAAAAGCATGTCATTTTTCTTTTTCTGTATCACTTATTTCTCTCAGCACAATACTTTCTAGGTCCATACACATTGTTGTAGATGGCAAGATTTCATTATATTTTTAATGGTTGAGTTATATTCCTTTGTATATATGCACCAAATTTTCTTTACCCATTCATCTATTGATGGGCAGGTAGGTTGCTTCCGTATCTTGGCTAATGTAAATAATGCTGCTGTGAACACATGGATGTATATGTCTTTTTAATTTATCTTTATTGTTGAAAGTTTTATAGAAATCTCCCCTTTTTTCCCATTGATCCACTCCACCCAGAATCCTCTCCCCCCCTAGACCTTCACCACACTATTGTCTGTGTCCACGGGTTATGCATATATGCATATAAATTCTTTGATTAATATCTCCCACCCACTCCCACACTCCCGTCTTCCCACTGAGATTCATCAGTCTGTTCCATGCTTCTATGTCTCTGGGTCTATTTTGTTCCTCAGTCTGTTTTGTTTATTAGATTCCACATATGAGTAAGATCATGTAAAACTGAATCAGGAAGAATCAGAAAACCTGAATAGGCTAATAACAACTGATGAAATTGAAGCAGTAATAAAAAAACTCCCAGCAAACAAAAGCCCTGGTCTGGAGGACTTCACAGGGGAGGTATCTAATTCTTTAAGTTGTAGGATTAGATAGTTTATAAAAAATTTTTCTAGCTTTTTGAGGTAGGCCTGTAGTGCTATGAACTTTCCTCTTAGGACTGCTTTCGCTGTGTCCTGCAGGTTTGGGGTTATTGTGTGTTCATTTTCACTTGTTTCTAGGAAGTTTTTTATTTCTTTCTTGATCTTATTGGTAACCCATTCACTGTTTAATAACATGCTATTTAGCCCCCATGTGTTTGAATGTTTTGGAGTGTTTTTGCTGTAGTTGATTTCTAATTGGGTGTATATGTCTTTTTTTTTTTTTTTAATATATCTTTATTGATTTCAGGGAGAGGAAAGGAGAGGGAGAGAGAGAGAGATAGAAACATCAATGATGAGAGAGTCATTGATAGGCTGCAGCCCGCAACCTGGGTATGTGCCCTGACCGGGAATCGAACCCTGATCTCCTGGATCCCAGGTCGATGCTTAATCACTGAGCCACGCCCGGCCGGGCATGTATATGTCTTTTTGATTTAGTGTTTTGAGTTTCTTTGAATAAATACCCAGAAGTGAAATTGCTGGATCTTCCTTTTTTTTGTATCATAGTCTTTGTTTAAAAGTCTATTTTGTCTGGTTTAAGTACTTCTACCTCAGCTTTTTTTTTTCTTTTTTCTTTTTAATATATTTTTATTGATTTCAGAGAGAGGAAAGGAGAGGAACAGAGAGAGAGATAGAAACATCAATGATGAGAGAAAGTCATTCATCAGCTGCTGTCTCCTGCATGCCCCCTGCTGGATATCAAGCCCACAACCAGGCCATGTGCCCTGAACTGGAATCAAACTGATCTCCTGGATCATGGGGTGACACTCAATCATTGAGCACCACTGGCTGGGCTACCTCAGCTTTTTTGTTTGTTTGTTTTCATTTTCATGAAATATCTTTTCTATCCCTTTACTTTCAGCCTCTGTGTGTCTTTTTATCTGATTTGAGTTTCTTGTTGACAGCATAAATCAGTGTCTTATTTTCCTATCCATTCTTGTCTTTTAATTGGAGCATTTAGCTCATTTACGTTGAAAGTAATTGCTGATATATATATACGTAATTACTGACATTTTATTATTCATATATTTGATCTTTATTCCTTCTTTTCTTCTTGTTCTAAGAAAACCCTTTAACATTTCATGTAATACTGGTTTGGTGGTGATGAACTCTTTTAGCTTTATCTTGTCTGTGAAGCTCTTTATCTGACCTTCAGTCTAAATGATAGCTTTGCTGGGTGGAGTAATCTTGGTTATGGGTCCTTGCTTTTCATCATTTTGGATATTCATACCAACCCCTTCTGGCCAGCAAAGTTTTTGAGAAATCTACTGCAAGCCT
The DNA here is from genome assembly GCF_964146895.1 of Miniopterus schreibersii. Taxonomy (NCBI): domain Eukaryota; kingdom Metazoa; phylum Chordata; class Mammalia; order Chiroptera; family Miniopteridae; genus Miniopterus; species Miniopterus schreibersii. The sequence continues at coordinate 24,402,688 of NC_138118.1, read as the reverse complement.
TATGGAAGCTTTCTTGTAGGAGACCAGCTGCTTTTCTCTTGCTGCTTTAAAAATTATTTGTTTTTAATTCTTTGGCATTTTAATTATGGTGTGTTGGAAGTGGGCCTCTCTGGCTTCATATTGTTTAGGACTCTCTGTGCTTCCTGGACTTGTATGTCTATTTCCTTTAACAGGTTAAGAAAGCTTTCTGTCATTATTTTTTCTAAAAGACTTTTAACTTATTGCTCTCTCTCTTCTCCATCTGGTACTCTTATGTGTGAATATTGGTACGCCAGATGTTGTACCAGAGGCCCTTAACTATCCTCACTTTTTTTTATTCTTTTTTCTTTTTGCTTTTCTGAGTAGGTGTTTTCTACCTTATCTTCCAAATCTGTGATTAAATCCTCTGCATCTAATCTACTGTTGATTCCCTCTCATGTATTCTTCATTTCAATTATTGTATTCTCCATTCCTGATTGGTTCTTTCTATGTTTCCTCTCTCTCCATTTTTATGTTTCCTATCTCTTTGTCGAAGTTGTCACTGAGATTATTGAGCATCCTTATAACCAGAGTTTTGAACCCTGTCTCGTAGATTCTTTCTCTCCATTTTGTTTCGTTCTTTTTCTGGAGTTTTATTCTGTCCTTTCATGTGGACTTGAGCTTTGATTGCTGTTGACAGATTGGTGGAAGAGAGTGACCCTTAGGCTAATAGGTTATGAGGACTGGCTATAACTACAGTGGGAATGGCTGTTGTGCAGGAGCTGACCTTATGGAACATGATTTGCTTTAGAAGGGCTCTGGTGCCTGCTAAGTGTGTGTTTGGGTGTGTATTTTGTACAGTGGTTGGGTGTTTTTCTGGTGTCTTGGTTATAGGGCTTCTTAGGAGGGGGCTCTGATGCAGGCTGCCTGTGCCCTGCTCTGGCCAGTTGGTATGAACTACAAAGTGATCTGCATATTGTTGTCACTTGTGCTGGTCTTGGAGGTTCCTGGGAGATTCTAAGCCGTGAACTTAGGCTGGCTGCCTCTAGTGTTGGGTTTAGGCTGCTTAGTAAAAGGTGCAGAGCATACCAAAGCCTGATACTGCTTGTTTAAGGTTTGAACCTTTGAGAAATATTAGGAAAGTCTGCAGCATGAACCAAGAAAGGCCATTTGCATGGAAAAGCCACTGTAAGCAGCTTGGATGGACCCCCAAGTTGGGTGGGGTAGGGTCTCTGGAAATCACCAAGGTGTGGTGAACAGTGATAGCTAGTTTGATGGAGTCTCGTGTAAGGCATGGCAAAAGACATGGCAAATCCACTATTGTTTCTGTATATCTCAGTTTCATGTTCTGCTTAGGGAAAGACTTCCTCCTAACAAGATTATGATTTATTGCCCTATTTTACATTTTTCTAGGTATTTTTTTCTTACAATAGAATATTTACAAGTGTATTCTATACAGGCAATCTATGCTCTGCACAGTTCACCTGTGCATAAATTTCAGTTCCCATGATTAAGTTAAACATTCCTTGTTCTCCAACAACACAATTTAATTTTCAGTTATTATCATATGTTAACTGTGATAAAGTGCACCAAGTACAAATTTCAGTCTACGAATCACTACATAAATAACAGATATGCATAATGATCAATGAGCCATCAGGTCACTTCTTTCAAAATCTGTCAGTCCTTGGTCACCGTGCATGTTGTTCTGTTCACATACAGACAACAAGCTCTGTCATTGTGCTGCCTTCTTGTCTCCTAGTGAATATCCACATGATATCACAAAACTAGGTTATCAAAAGAGAGAGAATGAGGCAATAAAGGTAAGAGTGCTCAAAGAAAAAAGTGATTAGGCTGGAAGTGAAATTCTAATAGAATGTATATGAAGTTGCAGAAGAAATAACTGACTGTGAGAATGTTGAATTTGCAGACATCAGAGACTAAATATTTAGCCAGAGGAACTTAGTAGAGGCAAAATCAACATAACTGAGGACAGTGGTTGGGCCAAAAGGCTGAAGATGCCCCAGAGAAAGTGACATAAGCAAAAATTTCACATCAAAGAAACTCTCAGATATAGTTTGCAACATTAAAAGCACACAGAATAAAATGGTGGAAGCTGATGCAAATTTAGTATAGAGTATGAGAATTTGCCAAAGTATGGGAAAGATTCTTTTTCCTTCTTGTAAGTTATATGATGATAGAAGGTCAAGCACTATGCAAACTACTCTTAATAAGTTTTTTTTTTTTTCCCTTTTCTCCTTTAAACAATATTTTTAGGGCAATTTTAGGTCTACAGCAAAACTGAGCAAAAAGTACAGAGGATTTCCATATACTCCCTGCCCCCACAGAAGCACAACCTCCCTACTCTCAACTTCCCACACAGAAATGTATGTTTGTTACAATGGTTGAACCTATATTAACAAATTATTATCACTCATTGCCAATATTTTATCTTGAGGTACAGTATATTCAATGGGTTTTGACAAATTGTGTAATAGAATGTATATGCTGGTATAGTATCTTATAGAGTGGTTTCACTGCTCTAAAATTCCCGTGTTCTGCCTATTTATCCCCCCCTCACTCCTAATCCTTGGAAACCATTGATCATTTTACTGTCTCCATACTTTTTCCTATTCCAGAATATCATATAGTTGGAATCATATAATATGTAGTCTTTTCAGATTGGCTTCTTTCATTTTGTAATATGCACTTAAGGTTCTTCCATGTCTTTCATGGCTTGGCAGCTCATTTCATGTTAACACTGAATAATATTCCAGTGTTATTTATCCATTCACTTATGAAATATATCTTGTTTGCTAACAAATGTTGGCAATTTAAGCTGTTGTAAACATCCCTCTGTTCATTTTTACATGGACAAAAGTTTTCAACTCTTTAGCATACATAGCAAGAAGCACAATTGCTAGATTGTATGGCAAGACAATGTTTAGTTTTATAAGAAGCTACCACACTATCTTCCAAAATGGCTCTATCATTTCACATTCATATCATAAATAAATAAGTTTGTGTTGCTCTAGATTCTCCTCAACATCTGGTGTTGTCAATGTTCTGAATTCTGGCCATTCTAATAGGTGTGTAGAAACCTTCCTATAATTATTAGTTTCATGAGTTTTTGTTGTTGTTGTTGACTCAGATTTTCAACAAAGATAATAATTTTATCTGCAAATGAAGACATTTTTTTTCTCTCCTTTTTAATCTGTACACCTTTTGTTTCCTTTTTAGTTTGATTGTATTACCTACAATGGCCTGTACCATATTGAAAGAAGTGTTAAGGGAGGACATCCTTGCCTTGTTTTTTTCTTAGCAGGAAATATTCTAATTTCTCACCATTCAGTAAAATGTTAGGGTAATGATGACCTCATAGAGTGAGTTCGGATGTATTCCCTCTGCTTTTATCCTCTGAAAGAGATTGTAAATAATTGGTATAACTTTTGCTTAAATGGTAGAATTCACCTGTGAACATATCTGGGCCTAACGCTTTCTGTTGAAAAGTTATTAATTATCAATTCCATTTCTTTAATAGATATAGACTTATTTATATTATTTATTACTTTTTGTGTGAGTTTTCAAAGATTATGTCTTTCAAAAAATGTGTCCCTTTTTACCTAGATTCTTAATTTTGTAGGCATAGAGTTGCTCATAGTAGTCCTTTATTATTATTTTAATGTCCATGGGATATGTATTGATATTTTCTCTTTCATTTCAGATTTTAGTAATTTGTCATCTTTCTCTCTCTCTTTTGTTAGACTGCCTAGAGACTTTTCTTATTGTATTGATATTTTTGAAGAGTCAGAATTTGATTTTGTTTTCTTTATTAATTTCCTATTTTCAAAGTTATTAATTTTTGCTCTAATTTTTACTATTTCTATATTTCTGCTTACCTGGATTGAAATTGACCTTCTTTTCTAGTTTCCTAAGATAGAACCTTACAAAATTGATTTTATATCATTCTTCTTTTCTAATGTATTTATTCAATGCTATAAATATCCTCTTAGCCCTGCTTTTGCTATACTCCACATGTATGTTTTTATTTTAATTTAGTTCAAAGTATTTTAAAATATCTCTTGAGACTGTTTTCATACATTATTTAGAGGTGGACTGTTTATTTTCAAGTACTTAGGGATTTTTCTGAATTTTTGTTATTGTATAGTTTAGTTCCATTGTGGTCTGAGATGAGATATTCAGGTGTTTTCCAGTCAGGAATGTGGTCTCTCTGGGTGTGTACTCCGTGTGAGCTTGAGACAATGTTTACTTTTCTGCTCTTGGATGAAGTAGTCTGAGGATGTTTATTATATCCATTCAATTGACGATGTTAAATTCAGCTATGTACTTATTGATTTTTTTTGCCTATTGGATCTACCCATTTATGATAGAGAGTTGTAGAAATTTCCAACAATGATGGTGGATTCCTCTCTTTCTCTGAAGTTTTCGCAGTTTTTCTTTCATGTACTTTGGTGCATTGCTGTTAGGCACAGATACATTAAGAATTGTTATATCTTCTTGGAGAATTTACCTCTTTACCATTTGTAATGCTTCCCTTTGTGCCTGATCATTTTCCTTGCTCTGAAGTCTGCTCTGTCTGAAATTAAATTAGCTATTCAAATTTTCCTTTTGATCAGTGTTAGCATGGTATATCTTTCTTCATCCTTTTACTTTATATGTGTTTTTATATTTAAAGTAGATTTCTTTTAGCTGGGTCTTGTTTTTTAATCTTTTTGGATAATTTCTATCTTTAACATTAACATTAAAGTGTATGATAGTCAGATTAATATTTACTGTATTTCTTACTATTTTATACCTGTTGCTATTGTTCTTTGTTTTTATTTTTATACTCCACTCTTTTCTTCTATTTGTAATTTGAATCAATCATTTTATATGATTCCATCTTTTCTTCCCTTGAACATTCAGACATGATGTATTAGGTTAAATAAACTGAAGTAAATAGGACTTTAGTGATGTGTTGTTATGGTGTGGGGGAGATGGAAGCATTCTATGTTCCTATCTATGATTAAGTCTTGGTCTTACAGTGAGTTTCACAAGTACCTCTGAGGTTTTTTCCTTCACAAAATGGCTGGAAGATGCTGTATTTGGATATTTTCCTTCCCCTAGGTCAGTTAGGCTTTGGCAAAACTCCAGTAGGTTAGGCCTGTGGTAAAGCATTTTCTCTTGAGGGCAGGCTTTGTCATAAATAACAGAACATTTAGGTGTATTTAAAAATCAACACCCTCTGAAACCCAAGGAGATTTTTCTCTGAACTTCACAGTAAAAGACCTGATAGAGCTCCAAGAAATAAAATTCACAAAAGTATGAGGTCCTCCTGAATTTTTTAACTCACATAATTTTCCACAAGGAGCATCCAGTAAAAGGTCAATTATAATTCAGGTTTTCCTACTTTGGTACTGGTTTCTGCAGAGATTTCTGCTATAGCAAGTTGTTATTTGCTGTATCTGCCTGTCAGCCTCTCATTTTAGAAACAGTGACTTGCCCTGTGACCTCACTTTTCTGATGAATGTAAGAACAGTTGTTGATTTGTCAGATTGTTTTGCATTATTTAAAAAAGATTTTTTTAAATTGATTTTTAGAGAGAAAGAAAGGGAGAGGGAGAGAGAAACATTGGTCACCTGCCTCTTGTACTGCCCCTAGCATGGACTGAGACTGCAACCCTACCTAGCAAGTGCCCTGACTGGAAATTGAATAGACAACCTTTCAGTGCACACAAAACACTCAACAAGCTGAGCCACACTGGCCAGGGGGGTTTGTTTGGCTTTTTACTTTTTACAACAGAGTGGCAACTTTCAAGCCCCTTATGTGCTGTGCTGGAAATTAAAAGTCTAATAAGTTTTTTACAATGGAATAAGACTTGTCAATTCTCAATATCTTCCATGTTTTAGATTGCAGAGTATTAACTAAATATGTGGTGTTGCACTTTTTTTCTTTATGGTCTTTCTTTTTCTTTTTGGTGTTGAAAGTATTATAAATGTTGCCCTTTTTCCCCCATTGCTTCCATCTGCCTTGCATCCACCCCATCCTCAGGCCTTCCCCATACCAATGTCTGTATCCAGAGTTTATGAATATGAGAATAAAAGTTCTTTGATTAATCTTTCCCCACCCACTCTCCCACCCCTGCTTTCCCTCTGAGATCCCTCAGTCTGTTCCATGCTTTTTTGTCTCTGGATCTATTTTGTTCATCAGGTTATTTTTTTATTATATTCCATATATGAGTGAGATTATGTGGTACTTGTATTCCTTTGACTGCCTTGTTTAGCTTAGCATAATACTATCCAATTTCCTCTATGCTGTCTCAAAGGGTAAGAAATTCTTCTTTTTCACAGCTGCATAGGATTCCACGGTATAAATGTATCACAACCCAGAAATTGACCCAAGCTATTACACTCAATTAAAATATGACAAAGGAGGCAAGAACATACAATAAAGACTATTTAATAAATAGTGTTGGGAAAATTGGACAGGTACATGTAAAAAAAATGAAACTAGACCACCGGCTTACACCATGAACAAAAATAAACTCAAAATGGATAAAAAACTTAAATGCAAGATATGAAACCATAAAAATCTTCGAAGAAAATGTAGGCAGCAAAATCTCAGACATCTCTTGTAGCAATATGTTTACCTATACATCTCCTAGGGCAAGAGAAACAGAGGAGAAAATAAACAAATGGGACTGCATCAAAATAAAAAGCTTCTCCACAGCAAAAGAAACCATCAACAAAAGAAAAGGGATCCCACTGTATGGGACGACATATTTGCCAATGACACATCTGATACGTGGTTAATATAAAAAATGTATAAGGAACTCATACAACTTAACAAAAGGAAGACAAACAATGCAATTTAAAAAATGGGCAAAGGACCTAAATAAACACTTCTTCAAAGAGAACATACGGATGGCCAAGAGACACATGAAAAAATGTTCAGTCACTAATCATCAGAGAGATGTGAATTAAAACCACCATGAGGTATCACTTCACACCTGTCAGAATGGCTGCCATCAACAAATCAACAAACAACAAGTGCTGGTGAGAATGTGGAGAAAAGGGCACCCTAGTACACTGCTGGTGGGAATGCAAACTGGTGCAGCCACTATGAAAAACAGTATGGAGTTTCCTCAAAAAGTTAAAAACTGAACTGCCATTTGACCCAGTGATCCCTCTTCTAAGAACATATCCTAAGAAACCCAAAACACCAATCAGAAAGAATATATGCACCCCTATGTTCATAGCAGCACAATTTACAATAGCTAAGATCTGTAAACAGCCCAAGTACCCATTAGTAGATGAGTGGCTAAAAACTGTGGTGTTGCATTTTAAAAATTTATCTATACCTTTATAACCAACACGGAGAGAGATTCCAATATTTTGTCAAAAAAATGTTTACGGTCATGGAACAATCATATTTTGTCCATTAATCATTAAGGTCTTTGCACAGTTCAGTTTGTCTTATCACTTTTGCAGTTACACAAGTAAGAAACTCCTGTACTTTTTTATCCTGTATTTTATTTCCCTTATATACACTAGTTCCTCTTCTAGTTCAATGATATACTGATGCACTCCTACAGCTTATTAGATTTTTATAACTACTGAAACTGAAAGCATATTTTCACATTGTATAACGGAAACTTCTCATTCCTACTGATTTTACTTTTACAAATCTTTATGATGGTGAATTATAGTTGATTATAATTACTTAATTTTTAAAATAATTTTGAATCCACCTGCTGATAATAATGAGAACTTAAGGTCTTAAAATAAATCTGCCTCTGCTTGCTTGTTTGTACATTTTTCATACCTGATCTTTGAATTGGGGTTCTTCTTGTTTTTTAATAATTTGTAAAGCAACTGATGTCTTTCCAAGGTATAGATCTTTGATGAAATTTTCTAATTTAATAAGGCTATTTGTATTTTGTACTCAAAACATCAGTCAGTTCTTGATCATAGTATTTATTCAGTAATTATCAATTTTGTCTACATTTTCAAATGTGTTGGAAGAAAGTAAGCATATTATTCTTTTGTATTTAAAAAAATCTCAGTGCTTTATAACATCTGAATCATATTTGCTACATATTGCTTATTTTAATGGTGCTTTTAAACAAGAAGTTTTTGGTTTTGCTTTTCAGTTTATTGCTTTCCTTCTTTATTTTCACTTTTTTGTTGTAGTTGTTGTTAATGTTCTTCTACTCTTTGGGATTTACCTTGTTCTTTTTCATGTCCACTGTCCAATTCCTGTTGCTTCTAGAGCCATTTTCCACAAGTCAACCAGCTCTGCCCTCTGTGTCATGGCAACTTCATCATTTGCCATTAAAACTGAATCTTATATTTTGAATGAAAATTCAGAAGGCCTTATTTTGCTTTCAAAATTGCTCTAACATCAAAAAAAATTTATATTGGGTTTTCATGCTGCTTATAAAAATTATAAAGGTTACCTTTCCCCCAGTTTCACAATAAAAAAAGATTTTCCACCCCTATATTTTAGGTGTTGGTCAGAAACTTAGCAAGCCTCTCTACTAAAATCCAGAAAAATAAGCAAGTCTTAATACACACAGGCTCACTGAAATGTCATAATTTTTTTTTATCCCTCACCAGAGGATATGTTTCTGTATTGATTTTTTTTTTTTTTTAGAAAGAGAGGAAGAGAAAAGGAGAGAGAGAGAAACATCAATGTAATGCCTCCCATATGGGATCGAACTTGCTACCTGGGTATATGTCCTCACTGGGAATCAAACTAGCCATCTTTCAGTGCATGGGACAATGCTCCAACTAACTGAACCACATAAGTGAAGGCTGAAATGTCATAATTTTAAACCATATATAAACTTGAAAGTTGTCCTTTTAAACATTGTATAGTCTTCTTTTCTTTCATTCCTACATCTTTTACACATGGTCAATTGTGTCATAAATGCTTCCTTCTTCTCAATTCTGGGTATGTATTTGAAGGTAACATAATTATTATTTGAAGAAGTATCCGCACTCTCATGCTCTTTGCAGCATTATTCACAATAGCCAAGGTCTGGAAGAAAACCCGTGTCTGTGGACAGATGAATGGATCAATAATATGTTATATACGTAACAGAATAACATTCAAGCTTAAAAAAGAGTAATTCTATTATTCACAATAACATCAATGAAACTGTAAGGTATTATGGTAAAATAAATAAGCCAGACAGAGAAAGATAAATACTGCATGGTATCACTTATTGTGGGCTCTAAAACAAACAAACAAACAAACAAACAAACAAATAAACTCTTTCTCCCCAGACATATTTTCTCAGCACTATCTAGCAGTCTCTATCATGAGTCACATCATTTTCTTATATTGTTTTGTACTAGATCACAAACCCATGGTGCTTATGTACTTATAGGCATACTTGGATTATAGTTTAGCATTTTCCCCCCTTTTTATTCATTCCTTCCACTTTTGGCACCAGAACCACATTTTTCCTTTGGAGAAGTTCCTGTGATTCTGGTAAGTTGTCACCTTCCTAACTCCATGACTTAGCCTAGCTAATCACAGTATTTTACATACACTCTATTTTTCTTAAGTACTTATTTATCTATTTAATATATTTTTTTCTCCAAATTTCAGTCTGGTTTTTTGTTGTTGACTTTATCAGCCTGTTCTTATGTTTGTCTAAAGTAATGCACTGCTGAAGTAGCCTGCAGAGGGATGTTTAGGGATTTTAGTTTATTAGCAGAGTAAAGATGATTAGGGAGAGAAACACTAAGTTCTCTATCATCCTGGAGAGACCATGAGGTCTTCCCTTCTGACTGGATGATGCTCCACCCCTTAGAATCTCCCAACCCCACCCTGAGTCTCTCTCAGAGCCCTTGGCACAAATCCCTATGTCACCACCTGCTCTCGCTGGGCCTGCCTTTTTCACAGGGATAAAGCCCCCCCCCCAGCTGGGTTAGGGATTATGTGAGATAAGATTGGTGCTGGTAACATTGTTTGCTATTTTTTTCCATCATCTCACCTCCTGACCATATTGTCCTTGTGTACATGGTTATTTCAAATTTATCTAATTATTTGGGTCCCACTTAGGCTGGTTGACTGGGCAGCTTGGGCCACTCCTCTTCCTGGTTATTTCAGGGTCCTTCCACTCAGAGGGCAGTCAATACTTCAGGATCATGGTGTTTAGAAAAAAAGTGGGCCACAGAGCTGTGGAATTAGACAGGGAGAATAGGAAATGAAGGGAGATCCTTCAAAGTGGTGACATCAGGCTTTTCTCTACCAAGGTACAAGAGGAAGTTGACCAGATGGTCTTAAGAAGAAAGAGGGCAGAAAAGGCAAGTGGAAGCAGCCCATTCTCAGCCAGGCCGTGATCCTTCACTCTGTCTTCACTTCACTTGGGCACACAGAGAATTTTTGCCACCACTTCCAAAACCCCAGGCATTTCTGTGCTCTGTCTGGCTCCTCAGCCCTCAGGTCTTAAGATTGAAAAGAGGATGAGTGGGACCACTATGGCCTAGTGTGCAACACCACCATTCTGTTGCCTCAAGATGTCATCATCAGCCAAATATGTGCTCAGGCCCCACTCTCCCAGGCTTGGAGGAAAGAAAGGGCACTGGTGTGAGATAGAAAGCTAAAAAATGAACACATTCCCAGTCCAGAATCCTTGAGCAAAAGAAGAAAAACCACAGGGGCTCCAGGTGACCTCTTAGTCTCCTTTCTCCTTATCAGGATCAAGAAAGCTCCTTCTTTTGCAAATGGAGAAAGACCTCAGACTCACAAACTTTAGGCTTTCCCCTACGAATAGACAAAGTATCTTGCCTTCTTAGGGACCCTGGGAACCCCAACAGGAAAATTCCCTTCAGGAGTGCTACTACCTGCATGGAACAATCCAAAGAGATTCTGGAGAGGAGACCACAGACAGAAATGTCTTCAAGATTCTCCCACGTGCCCTCCTCTCCAGCTCCTGAATCTAAGCCACTGGAGTGTGGTGGAGAGAGCATCAGATGAATTTAGGGATGTTTTCAGGGGCTGGAAACAAGTAGTGAGATTTCTTTCAGGCTCAAATTCTATTGCCTCTCAAATTCCACAACCTGGATAAGAGAGTGAGTGAGCATTGGTCCTAAGTAATTTTGGCCAGTTGCCCATGCCCTTCTCCTCCAATAGAGTGTAATAAATTTCAGGCTATGTCCCAAATCTGTTCCTCTTCATACCCTCCCATTCCCAGGATCTGGTGTAGAGCAATACAGGTTGATGCAACAAATGCACAAGAATCATAACTGTGATCACATTTTCTCTTCTTTTGTGTTACTAGAGACTGACGATCTTCTCTGCTTCATTCATTCATTCATTCATTCATTCATTTGCTCCCATATGTATGCATACACACACACACACACACACACACACACACACACACTCTTTGTTTCTCCCAGAGAGATGGATTGAGGGGCAGGGAGTAGAGATAGAAGGCATTGTTCTGACCCACCAGCTCCTTTTTGATAAAGGTTCAGTGATACCACAATATTACCAAAGCCCAGCAAGGTGCCTAGACTTTAGGGAAGTACAGTTGACTCTTGAAAATGTGCATCTGAACTATTTGGATCCACTTATAAATTGATTTTTTCCAATTGATCTGGTCAGTTCAACTGACCCTGTGCAATTTAATTGACCCTCACAGCTGAAAACCATATTGTCCAAGGGTCACCTGGTGGTTGAGAATCTAGTATGCATGGATTTGTGACTGCACAATATAAGCATTTTTCATCCTTGCATTATTCAAGGGCCAACTGTACTCACAAGAAGCTTCTGTAATTGAATTGGACCTTCACAATAGCAAGCACTTGTTTGCATGGCAGCTCCTCTTCCTCCTGGAGTCCTGGGGCCCCACAGGTCAACACTCTTGAGACAAAATGCTCCCAAGGAACCAGGTCTAGAAGCCCAGTTTGTCCACACAGAGGTAAAAAACAAAGACATAAAGGAAAGGCGAGGAAGAAGGGAGGCTGAGGGGAAAGGGGAAGGACACACCTGGGGGGCATGGCAGCAGATTGAGGCTTATTTTTTCTGCTTCAGCAGGTTCTGTTCATCTCAGCTCTGTGCCCATGAATCCTGTCTCCGGAAACATCTAAAGAACTTTCTCCACTGGCAGAGAATGAGCCCCTTTATCTTGGGCAGCAGCAACTCCATGTTGTGTCGGGTGAGCTCCTTGCGGGGCTGAGGCCAAGACCAGACCTTGACTGGATTCAGCCTTGGGGCCACATTGGCCTCCCCAATGGCCATCTGACCTCTCTCTATAGAGGTCCCATCTCCTACCTTGGCCCAGACAGGAGTCTAGGGGAGGTGCCCCACAAGACTGCAGTGAAGGTTCTGAGTTCGTTATACTTGGCAGAGCTGGGACTCCTTCACTGGGCTCTTCAGGCAGAAGCTCCTCAGGAGCTGTGCAGACAAACTCCCTCCCTCCTCTCAAATTACCTGAAATTTAAAGAGGCCAAGAGACCTGCGTGCCCTCTGGGGCCTTGTGGAAACTCCTTCACCTTGGTCTCTCTCAGGGCCCCCAGGCCAGTCAAAAAGAGGAAGGTCTTCAAAGAGACTGGAGAGACTTGCCTTGGACTTTGGGACAGCTGGTGACCTTTTATAGACAGACCAGGATGGGTCAGACTAGCCTGAGAGACTCAGGCAGTGAGGGATGAGGGAGGAGTCAGGCAGGCCTTTGAGGATTAAGGGCCCTTCAAGTGAGCAAGTGAGTGAACCCACATTTTTAATAGGGCCTTTCCTGTCACCCTTCCTCCACCCTTTTCTGTGTCTCTCCCGCCTGGGGACCTAGCCTTTCCTGAATCTTCTAGTTTAATCTCTCTTCTGGCCCAAAATAGGTATACAAATAATAAAAATGCTTAGTCTTCTCACAGTCTGTGGGTCAGTAAACTTTTTTTGTGAAGGGCCAAGACAGTAAAGGTAAATATTTCAAGTTCATCAAGCTCAGGCATATAGTCTCTGGCATACATGCTCATTCTCCTTCTTTTATAGCCCTTTAAAGATGTAAAATCCATTCTTAGCTCATGGGCTAAGACACAAAATGGAGCTGTGAGCAGGATTTGACCTCTGGACAGAGTTTGTAGCCTCCCACTCTGGACCTCTAGAGACCTTCCCCAATGTGACATATATATAGTGGGGTGCCAAATAAAATACAGGACACCCAGTTCAATTTGTATTTCAGATAAACAGATAACTTTTTGGTGTAAGTATGTCCCAAGTACTGCAAACACTTTCTCTGGCAATGTCTGGGCCAGCAGCCAAGTCCTGGGCTGCCAGCATAAGGGACGTAACCCACAGGTATAGGTGATAACGGTGTCCAAGCATCTTGAAGGACATTGCCAAATTTTTTGATTTGGACTTCAAGGGCTAATCTCAGGAGACTGCAAACTAATCTAACAAGTGAAGATGAAGGGAGACACCACCACAAGAGGGATAAAAGTGAAACTAAGAACAGTGACACTTGCTATTCACCTTCCTGTGAATGAGCCGTGCTGACAGCTCATGTATTTGGCTTGTTGGCTGTTGATTATTCTGGGGACTTGCTGACTCAAGCTAGTTCAGCAGTCTTCCTTGCAAGACATGTACCCCCCCGGACACTGAGGCTTCTGTGATTCCCAGTGACCAGTAACCACTTCTCTGCAAATAGCCTGCACTGGAGGACATTTGAGACTCTTGGTCTTTCAGTTTGTTAACCCCCAATACTTGTGTGTATGTATTCTGACGTGTTTGTAATTTGGATTAAACCTGCAAGTAATAAAATCTAAGTTGACAACATAGTCACCTGTGTTAGCTCACTGTTGTTACTTGGTGTAGGGAACCTAGAGGGCCAAGTGACCACCGAGGTTCCTGGCCTCAATCAGGAACCCTTGATATTACCTGGGGGTCAGGACATTGAGTGACTTATAGGAAAGACTATACTCACAACCAGATTGCTTGTGACATAGTTTGATAAGAAATTACTGTGTGACCTTGGCCAAGTCACTTCAATTTTAGTTTCCTCATCTGCAGAAATAAGGACTCTTCAGTTCTTAAGTTTCCCTGTTTCTTTTAATACCTCAGCTACCCCACAGCAACACCCTTCAACTTCCACCAGCAGAAACACTGGAACTCAGAAGCGCTTCATATCAGAAAGGTTTCTTTCCTCTCAGGAAATCTGTCTGACTCTGAATCACAGGATCAGATCTCCACCACACAGAGGAGAGGCTGAATGTAGGCAGGCAGGGCATGGGACACGTGGCTTCTGATAACTTTACCCTTATAAATAGCAGAATAATGTGACCTCAGTCATTCTGGCTGAGAAGAGGGTAAAACTCTCTGCTGTGGGGATTCCCAGAACTCTGGACAGCTAGAGTCAGGGCTGAGGACCAGGTTTGTGGTCCAACTGACAAGGAGGGAGTGGACTGGTTCTTGACTCCACTCCTTTCCACTCTGGGGAGTCAGACACTAGGCTCAAGGCGTGTGGGGCCAATAAACCTAGAATAAACACACTGGTTTGTGGCTCAGGAAAGGATATAGCCATTATTCCAAATCAGATCATTGTTATTAAACCCCCAAATCAAAAGAGAAACCTTTTCTGAAAGCATGTGTTCCCTTTGGAAACCCCAGCATTTTCCAGATGCAGCCCTGCCATGCAGCATTTTATCAGCAGTCTCCTCCCAACGTGTCCCCACTTGCACAACAAACTCAGAGAAAGGAAGCAGGATGGTGATAAGAATTCTTTCAAATTCTATTTATTTAGTGCAGGCAGTCACCCAGACACCCCACCACCTGTCATAAAAGCCAAGCAAAATACCAGACTTGATCTAAAAGTCAAGGAATTGTTGACTGCAGACAGAGCAGACAGTGGGGATGGGGGTGACGGAGCAGGGGAAGCAGGCCAGGTCTGAGAGGAGGGGAAAGCATCAAGGAGCAGGACAGCAAAAGAGTAAACACTGGTAGGAGCAGCCTTGGTGAGGGATAGAGGAGCAAGGACTGCAAGGCAGAGGGGCATGAGGGGCTGGGCAGATACCTAAGTAGGATGTAGTCGAAGCTGAGAGGAGTGTGGAGATGCTAAGAGCCAGGGAGCCAGGAGGTGGTGTCTTAGCTGGGTATTAGGGAGGGACTGAAGCCAAACAGTAAGTTCTCCAGATAGCTATTAGACAATTCTGGACCTACTGAGGCAACAAAAGTGGGCAGTCCCTGGTCAGCCACTACAATAATTAATACTAGGAGAGAAAGTTCTAGGCACTATTCTGTACCTGCCCCAGTTCCCCTGCCCCACTGCCCACGCTTTCTGGACATGGTGTCCTCAGTGGGGGCCCTAAGCAGGTGGGACTGTAAATGTCAAGTGTATTTCTGCACATCCACACTGGTCCAGGTATAAGGGCTTTTAATAGAGCATGCTGTGATCTCCTGATGTGGATCTGCTCACTGGCACTGTGAAATCAGAACATCACCCACATGCTATATCTTGCGGCCAGTACTGAGGCTCCTGTCTCCCCTCCCTGACTTGCCCTTTCTCCTGGCCTATCTGAAGTTCCCCAAAACAGCTTAGACATATCTTCAAGATACAGGAAAATCCAGAAACCATTTTGCAGTCGGGGATGGGCCTAAAACCCTTGTGAGTGGACCAGAGTGCTGACAGAAACCCTTGAGCACAGGGCTGTCTACTGCTGTCTACACAGAAGGTGCCAGTGTGGTGTATTTCCGCATATCCATTCTGGTCCAGGTTCTGTGGATGAGGTGTGTGCCCATCATCAAGGGTGGCTAATGGATGTACTAAAATGTTTACTGTCAGAGGCATGCGAAGGCCCATGAGTTAGCATCGCACCAAGGTATCTCTGAGTTCCACTCTGTTGCTCCTTGCCGATGACTTGGTGTAGAGTGTAGCACCCCATCTATGTGGGGTGGGATTTATCCATCTTTTCATACAAGCATTTGAGGGACCAATTGTGGAAGCAGGTCTCTCCAGGAGCCCAGAAGCCCTGGGTTGATATCCTCTGCACTGATGAGATCTGTAACTTCAATCACACAATCTCTCCGAGAATTGGCTTCTTTATCTGGGACCTGAGGAGATTAATCTGGTCCTGTTTACTCCATGGTTTTTGTTAGGATTAAAGATAAGTGACATGAAAAGACTTTATATGCTGTATGGTATCATATGAATGCAGGTCATTTGCTTTATTATCTTTGCTTGGGTGGGAGTATTTGAAATTCAGCACATTCAGGAAATAATTTTCTGATGGAGAAGTTACAGTTGTTCTGTCTTGGGATCCCTGAATCTTGTAATGGAAGAAACATAGACCTTGAGGTCAGATCAATTTGGTTTCAAAGTCAAACTATTAATTGCTAGTTGAGAGATCTTGGGCAAATTAGTCTACTTTGCTGAGCCTGGTTTCCGACTACAGAATAAGCACAGTAATTCACGGTTATGTGACCTTATCTTATGCCAGGCCCTCACCCTCTCTGGGCCTCAGGTGCCTGTTTGGAAAATTAGAATCACAACATAAAATGTGCAGGCTGATGGTGAGAATTCGATGAGATATAGGTGTGGGAAGCATCTGGCCCAAGGCAGGTACACTGTAATAACCCCTGTTCTTATTTCCTTCCTTTCTTTGGCTGCTGTTTTGGGGTCTTTGAGTTATTTTAACAACCAACTTACCCTACCAATGGGCAAATCCCCCATGGGACCAGAGCAGATCCAACCCCAGTCCATTACCACCTGTACAGAGTGGGTTTCTGTGTCATTCATCCCATAGGCCTCACCTGCTTTTCCTTCAAAAGAGACGAACTCTAGCTCTTTGCTCACTGTTGGAGTGAGTAGAGAGGAAATAGGGTGTATGGCATTACCCACACCGAGCTCTGTAACCATGTCAGTCTTGGCCCAGTTTAAGAAGATGCCTCCCAGAAACTATCTGGTGTGTAAACTCCAGTTCATCCCTTGAAGTTCAGCTCAAATGCCATGTTTTCTCTTTTCCTCCCTCTTCACCCATCCTCACCAAGCCAGAATTAGTGCCAGCCTCCTCCTTGCTCCCACCCCCATTTCTCCATGCCCTTGTGTACAGAATAGCACTGACTTACTATTGTCCTTTTACCAACCCATCTTCCCAAAGTGCATATTGTGTTCTTCTTTCTCCCTATCAGAGTACCTGGCCTGGAGTATATGTTAAATTATGTTCTATGGAGCATGATCTCTGCCAAAGTAATTGCAGGCTACTTAGTGGGTGCATTTCTTTGCCTAGGCTCCAAAGTCAAATGTGGATCAGTGTGCAAGA
Organism: Miniopterus schreibersii; assembly: GCF_964146895.1. Classification (NCBI taxonomy): domain Eukaryota; kingdom Metazoa; phylum Chordata; class Mammalia; order Chiroptera; family Miniopteridae; genus Miniopterus; species Miniopterus schreibersii. The sequence continues at coordinate 24,385,463 of NC_138118.1, read as the reverse complement.
GAGGCCCAGAAGGTTTCAGGGGGACAAGGGAAGGTGGCAGGGAAGTGTGTGTGTGTTTGTGTGCATTTGTGGTGTGTTTTGTTCTGAGAAAAAGGTAGGTTTTATCAATCCCCAACCCACACACAGACAATGACTTCTGCCTACAGAGGGTAGAAAGTGAGCAGTAGGTTGGGTGAAGGGGAATGTGTAGTATTTATGTGCAAAAAGGCACCAGTGGCAGAAAAATATCACAGACTGGGAAAAGGTGGGACACTTAAACAACAGACATTAATTTCTCACATTTCTGGAGGTTGAGAAGTCCAAGATCATGGCAGATTTATTTCCCAGTGAGGTTCCTTCCTCTGGCATGCAGACAGCTACCTTCCTGCTGTGTCTTCACATGGCAGAGAGAGAAAGCTCTAGTGTATCTTCCTCTTTATTTGTTTTTAACAGTACTAATCTCATCATGGCAGCTCCAGCCTCATGACCTCTACTAAACATAATTGCCTCCCAAAGGCCCCATTTCCAAATACTATCTACATTAGGGGTTAGAGTTTCAATATCTGATTTTTTTGGAGGAAGAGAAAAAATTCAGTGTATAACTCGATCATCTATCATCATCTACCATCTATCTATCATCTATCTATATCTATCTATCATCTATCTATCATCTATCTATCTATCTATCATCTATCTATCATCTATCATCTATCTATCATCTATCTATCATCATCTACCATCTATTATCTATCATCTATCATCTATCACCATCTATCTATATCTATCTATATCATCTATCTATCTATCTATCTATCTATCTATCTATCTATCTATCTCTATCTATCTATCATCTATCTATCTATCTATATCTATCATCTATCTATCATCTATCTATCATCTATCTATCTATCTATCTATCTATCTATCTATCTATATCTATCATCTATCTATCATCTATCTATCATCTATCTATCATCATCTATCTAATCTATATCTATCTATCTATCTATCTATCTATCTATCTATCATCTATCATCTATCTATCTATATCATCTATCATCTATCTATCTAATCATCTATTATCTGTGTATATATCTATCCTTATGTATAGAATAACAATATGTCTTATAAGTCACTTCCCTACATTATTTTATTTTTCCTTTGAAATCTCTTGCAAGGTAAACGTGTCATAAAAAAAGTACCAAGTTCACTGAGATACTTGAAGGTTGGGTCATCTGTGGTTACCCAGCCAAAACATGCTGGCATAGGAAATTCAACCCACTTTTTCTGTCCTCTCCTCCCTCCCACTTAACTCTATTCCAGCCACATTCTTTTACTAACTACTCCCTGAGGAACTGAAACATCCTTCCTCCCAGACTTTGTGGTGATTATTTCCATTTCCTGGAATGACTTTTCCCTCAGATGTCTTACACCTCCCTCTAGACTGTTCAAATCCCACCTTCCCAGTGAGGCTTACACTGCCCACTGTTTAAAATGAATACCTTGTTTCTTTCACCCCTAAATCTCAATCCTCTATTTATTGCTTTATTCTTCACAGAAATTGTTACTGGTTAACCTAGCAGATAATTTACATGTGTGTGTTGTTTCTTTTCTCCCTTTCAACTAGAATGTAAGCTCCACAAAGTCAAGAATTTTGCCTTTATTAAGTCTAATGGAGACCTAACAGAACTGAAGGATCAGCCAGAACTGGGTCCAATTTTAACCTGCATGATTTAATATTTTAGCAGTTTAAGTTAGAACCAGGCTGGCTATTAAAAAGGACCTTTTCTGATACTTTAAGCAGCATGATAATTCTAAGTGAACATATTTTAAATAATTACAGAGCAGATATGAGCTCTTTCTTAACTTTGTTCCTCCACATTCAAGATCCTAGATGCCAAGTTTATACTCTGCGGGTGAAGTGGAAATGTCTGAGAATGACTGGCCTAAGTCTAAATTAAATAAGACATACACAAAACAATGTAAACATTTAAAAAAAACTAAAACCATAAAGTATGGTTTTCTATGACACATCAGAGATTATCTAGCCTCCAATGAAGTCAGGGAGGTCGGGGAGAAAAGAGAAGTATAGAGGGAAGAGGCAAGGGGGTTCACCTCATCTCTTCCCCCTCTGGACTTTATTTTCTCCTGGATTATCACCTCTTACACCCAAAAAAATATTTCAGGAGTCAACATATACAATCATAAAGTATGGCTACTTACAAATCCCACTCACTGGGATGTAGAAAAATTTTGCATAGCTACATCTGGCTAAACATATCACCATTCCTATGTCAGTTCTTCCTCTACAACTGAGTTCAGGATTAAAGACTCAGGAGAAGAAGCATATTAACAAGAACAAGATTTTATTTATATTCTATATATACATAATCTGAACCCATTGAGGCAAATGGGTGGGGTATCCTGACAGTTCCAAGACCAGAGAAAACAGCCCAGAGCTTCGGTTGGCCAAGTTAACCATCTAGCCAGGTATGACACAGTTGATAGATATATGTAGCAATCTTCTATTCTCCACACTATAACATCTCAGTGGTCTGATAAAAGGTAGTAGTAACAGGGACCTGCCCAGTGTGAGTGGCCAGGGGCAAGGTGTTTGCAACTATCCACCAGAGTGGAGAGGGAGAAGGGCAGGCTGTGTGGCACTGCCGTCAGCCATGACTTCAGGTTTATCCTCCAAGGTCTTTTTACTTTGACACAGTATTCTCCAAGGTGCTCAGATTTTTGTCAACAACAAAGCCAGGCAGCTTAGGAGGTGGGGGCAACTCACCTTGATCCTGCATCAGTGGTGGCAGTGGTGCAAAAGTGGCCTGGAAATTTTGTGTTTGCGGGGCTTCTTGCTGGCAGAAACAGTGGAGAATTGTTCCTTGATGGAGGAATAAAGGCTTTTCACAGAGCATCTCCTTATCGAAAGTTAGTGAACCTGGCAAGCTGGGTGGGTGGCCTTTATCCAGAACTTCTTTTGTGGATCTCTCTGGCAGCAGGGAGCAGCATGGGGTTGGGTCAGAGAGCACTGCTGGTTCTGAATCAAGCTTTAGGGGAGGCAGGACATCTCCGACAGGGCTGTATGAGCTTGTGATGCCTTGGCCTTCAGAAAGGAGCACATGGGAGACATCTGGGCATTCCCACTTAAGCTGTCTTGTGGGTGCTTGGAATTGAGGTCCAGAGGCCCAGGACTGAACTTGAAGGAAGTGAGCACTCCCTTGGTCTTCAGGTGCCTAGACATCATTATGTCATTGGTAGATTCCCACTGCTATGCAGGCTGCTCCCATCACCCTGCCTGTTATTTACCTGATCCTCTTTGTTCTTTGCCATCTCTTTGGGAGCTCTTCTTGGACCTTAACGTTGACCTCCTTTGGGCAAGTAAGTGGGATAGTGCTGGATAGTTTTGGCTTCAAGACCAAGACCAAGAAATCTGTGCCCTAAATAAGGGTTATTGGTGGTTCTCGACAATCCAAATATAATTAAATTATGAGCAAACAGTTTGGGTTTCTTTGGAGGGCCCTTCCAGTTCAGCAAAGGAAGATCTTAAGAAAAAAAGCACTAGTCTTGAGAGGACACTGCCTTCTCGGCTAAATGTAAAGACAAGATGGTAAAGGTGCACAATCCTGGAGGAACAGCCTGTGACCAGGCTTGCAGCAGGTGCGGGAGCAGCTAGGTGATCCCAGCCAGGCAGAGCATCATCACAGTAGATGAAGAAAACCACTGGGTAACGGCCACCTGGCAAAAGAGGGGTAGTGGCAGAATAACAGACAAAACTTAGAAAGCATATTGCCTATCTAGAGCAGTTGTGTGCCAGATGAACCTGACAATGGAGTAGAAACTGGGAGAGATTCTTATTTGCTTCCCATTACTCAAGGTGTAGCATGCACTTAACTAACTTCAGTCAGGAGCTTGTGGTGTCACAAAGAAAGCTGCATCAGGGCGGAACTTGTCGGGGTGGGTTGTGTGAAGAGAGGAAAGAATCAGAAGATGCAGGGTAGGGTGGGCATGCACAAGTCCAATGCATGAAGAGAAGATGGCAAAGGGCAAAGGGTGACGCTTCAATGGCTGGCCAATCTCTTCTGGACTTCCTAGTGCCTGGGACTTTCCCCAATATATTGCAGGTGTTTGGCTCCAGATAGGCTACCATGTGGGCACTGTTCAGGATCATGGAGGCCTTACTTGCCAGAACTCAACCCGACTGGCACCTTCTCAGGGATCTTAAATGCCAAAAATCTTCAAAGTAAAATACATGAAAAGTAACAGAAATGCCCAGGAAAAAAAATCTTTAATACAGCATTTGAAGTACTTTGGATTATAGCTCATGTTTAAATTTGTATATAATTATTGTCTCAACCACTGAAGGCACAGTGCTCCTGCTACTTTTATTAAGCTGAATGACAGTTTAGGAGGGAAGAAAATTACACAATGAACAAAATTATATCACCTGCTAAAAACTGGTGTTCTATCTTGTGTGGCCACAAGAAGACCTGGATTATCAGATTTAAAAGGGACATTCACACTACATATAACAGATTGTCTTATTTATTTTTTCACAATGGGCATACATTTATTCTATCAGTCATTTCAATCACATGGAAATAATAGTCTTTGACTTAAAGAGCGTTAGAACACTAAAGTGCTCAGTTTCATGGAATTCTATAGATAGGTTTTTCTTGACAACATACTATATATTTCAGAGGTTTTCTAACCTCTTTGTTTACTGTTAAGATGTGTGTGCGTGTGTTGTGTGTGCCTGTGTGTGTGTGCATGTGCATGGGTACCCACTCACCACTCACTTTGTCATCTATTCATTTAATTTTATTGAATCCTAAATCAATAATATTTAAAGCACTGAATGATTTGATCACAGAATTTTGGATAAGATAGCTTAGTTTTGTTGTCTAAGAGAAATACTGGGCATATTTACCCAATTCATTCTTTAAGGACAAGCTGGATGGATGTCAATATTAAAAATTAGTTAGAATCACTAGAAATTTAACTAAAAGTAAGAAAGAGTAGAAATGTAAAATAGCAAAAACCAAAGAAAAAGTTCTTAGAAATTAAGTAGTGTGCAGGAAGTCAGGAAGTCACTAACCATCACATGCATGCAGGCTACAACCAAATAATTGGCCAAACATCTATAACACAGGGATCGACGAGTTACTTTAAGTACTCTCTCTTTAGATTTTTGACCTTCTTTTTGCCAGCCATTACGTAAGATTGCTAAGGATTTCTAATTAAAAGGATGGCCCTGGAACTGTGAAATCTATATCCTCTATTATTTTCTATATTATGAAGACTATTTCTCTTAAACATGAACTTTGTTTTAGGATGATAGTAATTTTTATGGTGGAAATTACAAAAATCTAGTGTACTTCAAGAGCTCTTGTTCAAATTACCATCTGAAAGTATATAATCTTAGTATAGAGTCAGAGTGGCATCAAGCAAAAATTTAATGTTATAAAATGAAATTAAAAAATGGTTATTGAACTTAAACAAAAATAGAATTTATTGTTTAATTCAGCAAAAAAATATTTAAGTGTCCTCCATTTATGTGCTTCCATTTCTTTACATTTATGTGCTTATGCAGATAAAACTTGTAAAATTGTAATCAGTAGTTGAAAATTTGAGATAAATAGAAGAACTAGCTGTTTGATGGGGAGCAATTAGACACATGGATTTCAGTAGAGTTATATTTCAGATGTCCTATAGGTAGATAACTTACAACACACACTGGATGTTGTAACTTAGTAAGAAAAAAATGGAAAATGGAAAATGTCTCAATAAATATATACTGAATAAAATTATATACCTTTTTCCCATAAAAAAAGTACATTTTAACATGTTGGTTAAATAAAATATATTATTAAAATTAATACTGGTTTATTGTTCCTGTTTAAATGTGGTTACTAGAAAATTTGAACTTACATATGTGCTCACTTTTGTGTCCTGCAGTATATTTCTATTGAGCAGTACTGGTTTACAGATCTAGGGGATGACAGTGATTTTAGTAGAGATACTCTCAAGTTTACTGCTTTGCAATGGTGCCCAGAATGCATGTTGTCTTTGTCATGAGTAGGACAAACACAAATGGAAAAGATTTTCCATATCAAGGATATACCTATTATTTTATTTAAAATATTCCTTTTAAATAAAATGTTCATTTAAAATATTGATTTTAAGCTTGGCTGGCGTGGCTCAGTGGTTGAGCATTGACCTATGATCCAGGAGATTGAAGTTTGATTCCTGGTCAGGGTACATGCCAGGGTTGCAGGATCGATCCCCAGCAGAGGGCTTGCAGGAGGCAGCCTATCAATGACTCTCTCATCATTGATGTTTCTATCTCTCTCTCCCTCTCTTTTCCTCTCTCTGAAATCAATAAAAACATATTTAAAAACAAAAAATAAATAAAATATTCATTATTTTCATCAAGCTCCTTAGTTAATTTCTCAAGGTGTGTGTATATATACACAAAGTAGTCCTGTGTGCAAGTATGTAGAAAAGTAAATTCACTGAAAATATGCAAGATTTTTAAAAGTGTATTTTATCCATAAAAACATTAAAATGTATTTCTCTTTCTTTTTTAGTAATGTTTCTAAATATTTTTAAGACCACATGAGTGTTTTTATCTTTATCTTCATATTTTTAAAAAATGAAGTTTAAAAGAAAACAAAATTAACTTCTCTTTGGGGCAGTGTGTCTTTCTCTCACAGGGAATATAATGCAAGTTGCTTATAGAGATCTGCACACTCACAACCATGAATATGTTTTATGTGAAACATTTCCCAAAAAGTCCAAAGTAGGCATGTTTCAATCACTTAAGAATAAACCTGATTTTGCTTTTATTTTAACTTTGTCTGAAATTTGAACAAATAGCATAATTTCTATAATTTTGTTTTCAAAGATTAGAAATGGTGTTACCTGTACTGGCATCCCTAATATTAGACTAAACAAACATTTTTTATTTTGAAGAGGCCCTTAAAACATAATATTACAATGGACACCCAGTGCTAAAAATTGGGAGGAGAAAAATTTGTAGCAGGTGCATAGGTATGAATAAAAGCAGGTAAGGAAGTTGGGGTGGGAGACAATTCTGCTGTTCATGTCCCAAGCTAAGCTTTTGTAACAGAGCCACATATGGTCTCTAAAATGCTGAAAAATCTCAGAGGGTAGGTAGGGGTGAATGGGTGGGGAGATATTGACCAAAGAATTTATATGCATATATATAACCCATGGTCACAGATAATAGTGTGGTGAAGGCCTGGGGCAGGGAGTGGGTGGGGCTAGAAGGGGTTAATGGGGGGAAAAGGGGACATCTGTAATATTTTCAACAATAAAGATAAATTTTAAAAAATGCTTTCTGTTTTGTTTTGTGCATGCATTAGTTGCAGGGCTTCTGTCAGGATTGGAGGCCGATGGGGTCACAATGCATAACTAGTCAAGGGAGAAGTCAGGGAAGTGAGGGAAAGGGAAGAGCTGTAACAGATGTAGGGAGCAAGGCAGTGGAGGAGGCTTTGGAGAAGAGATGCTCTGTGGGGGTTTCAAGGGTTGTGCTCAGGGTGCAGGGGCACTAAATTTGTTTGGGACTAGGGAAAGGTCATCACAATTACTGTTTCTCAGAGTGCTAAATTTTCAAATAAATTGTTAAAATGAAACATTAACTACAACAAATTAAAAGTAAAAGCAAACTCTGCATATACTGAAAGTAAAAATTTAAACTAACCTGACACAAGAATACAAAATTCTTTGAAGCTTTTGAAAATATTTGTCCCCTATTTTTTTACAGTTCAACTGAATTAGTTTATTTTTTGTTGTTGTTCAAATTATTACAGATGTCCCTTTTTCTCCCCAATGACCCATTCTACCCTGCCCCACGCCCTCCCCAGTCCCTCCCCCCACCATTGTCCATGTCCTTGGGTTGTGCATATATGCATATAAGTTCTTTAGTTAATTTCTCCCCCTCCACTCACCCACCCCCGTCTATCCCTCTGAGATTTGTCAGTCTAATCTATGGTTCCATGTCATTGAATCTATTCTGTTCATCAGTTTATTAAGTTCTTTAGATTCAACATATAAGTGAGATCATGTGATGTTTGTCTTTCTCTTCCTGGCTTATTTCGCTTAGCATGATATTCTCCAGGTTCTTCCATACTGTCCCAAATGGTATGAGATCCTTCTTGTTTACAGTTGCATAGTATTCCATGGTGTAAATGTCCCACAGTTTTTTTATCCATTCATCTATCAATGGGCACTTGGGCAGTTCCCAGATCTTAGCTATTGAAAATTGCACTGCCATGAACATCGGGGTACATATATTCTTTCTGATTAGTGTTTCAGGATTCTTAGGGTATATTCCTACAACTGTATTATTTTTATTCTTCCTCAACATATGAATCTGAGTCCCAGCTTTAAGCTTGTCCAATTTTCAAACAAGTTTGCTTATCTTGGCCTCAAGCATTAACTACCGACATAAGCAAGTATTATAATAGATATGAATTTGCAACCAAATAACATGAAAAATGCTATTGGAACTATTATTTCAAAGTGCCCAAGTGAGGACTGGAGAAATTTTGCAACATCTCAGATGAGCTTTCAAAAATTCCAATGAAAATGTTCAAGTTCTTTATTGAATTTAATTGGTAATTAAGTATATAAACTAAATAGCTTAGTTCTGGTGCTATTTATCCTTAATTACCTAAACCGTAATACCAATGATTATGAATAAAGTATACATTTTTCAATCAGTAATTGACTAGTATAAGGCAGTGTTATAATTTTAAATTAATACAAGGTATCTCCCCCAAGATATATACATACTTTGAATGATTATAAACTCATTGTTTATTAATATAGAGTTCATTTTCAAAATTAAGTGAGCTATCAGTATTATGCCAATTTTTAAAGTAAAATGTAATGCTATAAGATGATCACTGTTTCAGTAATTGATTTAATGGGCATGGCATTAATATGAAACAAAATGTTATTGGGCCCTAGCTCAGTTGGTTAAAGCATCATCCACATATGCCAAGGTTGCTGGTTCATTCCCCAATCAGGGCACATACAAAAATCAACCAAGGTATTCTAATCAATAAGGCAAGTGGTGCAAGAAGCAAATTTTTCTCCAATCAAACCTGATCCATAAAAAGTATATAATAAAAATTTTGGCAAAACCTTTCATAAAACATAGAGTAGAATGAGAAAGGCGCTGGATCAAAATCTGAGCAATATTATTTTTCCTAAAAGTAGTGGCTTTCGGTAATCATCAAGTACTTATATTCCATATCTGATCTCTTTTTACAGAGACACGGGGAAAGAAAATGCAGAAAGTGGAAATGTGAGATTTATTTCTATTTTAAACTATTCATAAATTTCAATTCCATGAGATTGTGTCTTTGCTTTTTAATAGTTTGGAGAGTAGAGCAACTAGGAGAAAAATTCTGCTCAATTAAGAAAAATTTGCTTTTGCTTAAAGCTTCACCTTAAGTACTTCCTCAGTACTGACACTGAACATGAGTGAAATGACTCTCAGGTTATAGCTGAATATTAAACCACAAAGTTCAATGAAATTCTGCAGCAATTAAATGGTTTTATTTAGAAATCATGGCAGATGTACTTGATAAAATGACACAGGAAAGAACCATATAAAACTGGATGAAAAGGGGTTCCTGAATTTTAACAGACATACAAATCACCCCAGGGATCTTGTTAGAAAATGCAGATTCTGAATCAGTAAGTCTTTGATACTGCTAGAGAGTCTGCAGTCCTAACAAGCCCACAGGTGATGCCAATGCTACAGACTTCATTTTGCATATCAAGGACCTAGTGACATTCAATTATGGGGTGGAGAATAACATGCTATTTATTATGCCTTATAGACATTTTAGAGGGACAAAGTGAAAACTCTTGTGTTAGTCTCTTTCTCCACATATGTGGAAATTCTTATTGCTCATAGGGTTTATTGTAAAAATTATACAAAAAACAATTAAAGTGCCTAACTCAGTATCTGGTGTACACTAAGTACATGATGAATATTGGTTATTATTGTAACTCTGCTTTTGAAATTAGTTTTAATAAAATATCTAATATTAAGTGCATGTTTACTCTGTACTAGATACTGTTCTACATTATACATGCATTATTTAAGAATTCAAAATATTATTAATCTCTATTTTAAGGGTAGGAAAATTAATCATTGAGAGGTTACATAAGGTAAAAATTGAGGGGTCAGGAGTTCAAATCCAGGTAGTTCCACACTAGAGCCAGAAATCCTGAGCTAATACAAAACACCAAACTTTTACATCAGACTCACATGAGTCATTGATTTAACCAGGGTCAAGCTTTACTAAATAATGTCAAGGACACACGAAATTAGAGGACTCATATAAAGTAAAGATATCAAGAACTGCTCCTAAGTTTCTTCTCGTGTTGGGTAAGCTTTCCTGATCCTGAATACATGAAGTTTCTAAATGAGGTTCACAGGATCACCTCAAAGGCTAGACTATAAAATATTTCCATTTTGTATTTCAAAGGTTCTTAACAACCCCTATGTTGTGATATTCTCCGGGAGCCACCCTGGTAGATCTTGAGTAACCCTTCAGGAACATCCTGCTTAGAAACATCAGTTATAGATTCAGAGATAAAGTTGCTTCTCTTGAGCATATATCCTGAGTTTGTTTACCAAAAGGTCAAGTTAACAAGATTAGTCCAGGTGACCTGTTTTTTACCCACCCACTCACCTCCTCAAACTCCACTCTCCAACCAACAGTGAAAGAAAGTAATGGACCCGAGGCCAGATGCTTTAAAACATTTTTCAACCCTTTAACTAATAGGTAATAGAGTCACTGAATTGTAGGCAGCGTATCTGGTGTACTTTGAAAAATTGTCTCCTTAATAAATAATGATAATAAAATTAGAAAATGTACCAGCAGGATGTTCCCTGCTGAAGCAGTGGTTGGTGGCCCACAGAGTGCACAGTACAGGCTTGGGGGAAGTATTTTTTTTCTTTCCCAAAGGGGCCTGTAGAGCCAGTGGCTGAATGACAATATGTATTTACTCTGTGGTATCATGGGGTGTGTGTGTGTGTCAGAGTTCCAGACCCCAGCACACAGAAGTCGAGAGGTATCAAAAGTTTTGTGACAGAGTAGCTTCATGGACTTTCCTGGATGATGGATGAAATGTGGTGCTGCTTTCAAATCATTATCTAAGAAGATCAGTTGAAAGTGGGTATTTAAGTTGTGGAACATCTTATACATGTTCTAAAAACAGATTATTCAGATTCTATAATAATAAGTTGTTCTTTGGAAGCACTATAAATTATGATATCTAATAATGAAGAAGTAGAAGGAAATTCCACAAGACAGAGTGAAGATTAAGGAAGTCAGTTTACATAAATGTTCATTAAGCAACAAGAAAATGTGACTTCCCTGCTACCTTTATTGGAGGAGTTTGATTTCCATGTCTGCTGGCCTGCTGTGAAGTTTCTTACTTCCCTTTTAAAACACCTAGAACCTCAGGTGCAGCAAATTATTTTAGTTAGTCCCATGGGTGTTTCAGACTGATAAACTTATTGTTGGATTCCAAAGAAGCTGTATGTAATGATGGTGTCTTACTACTACAGGCACGAACAAGAAGAAATGGAACAATCCAGAAAATTGTTGCTTTTAAAGACTATTGGATATTATTATAAAGGAGAGCAACAGTGACGGAGGTATAGTAGTAGAAGATTGTCTGATTTTGTCCCAAAACTTGTTAAAAAAACAATTCCAATCAAATATTTTTTAAGGAAGGTTCATATATTCAATGTATGAAACCTTGGTCTGCGCAGAATATAAAGAATTTGCACCCAAGGTACAGCTTGTTCATGTCCTGGAAGCATTACAGCTTGTTTGTGTCCTGGAATTTCCCACCAACCCTCCTGATGTTACCGGTATCTGCCAGGGAGCCTTGTTCTAGCGTGGCTTATTGTGGTAGCTTTGCACTATCCTAATGGCTACTGGAGTTCCTGCCTGTATCCTGACTGAGACCATTAATACTATATCGAAGTTATTCGAGGCTGCCAAGTAAACCAAGAGTACTTTGCTTCTGCAAAGGCCCCTTCAAATCCACCAAGACAGGCAATTGTAGTGCTTCTCACATCTGTGGTTAATGAAAGGCAGCCCTTCGTATTGTACTGTGCTGTTGTCTATTGTTTCCAGTGTTTGTGAAATAAAAACCAAAAGACATGGAGAAATTGTGTCAGTGCTTCTACCTTCCAACATTGATGCAACAGGTAATTCAGTCTCAGCTGGTCAGTTATTATGCCGTTTTGTTTTCTACTGATTCACTTTCAAACTGGTGTGCTGCTGTGGCCCTTGCCCATGCTTTGCAAGAAAACGCCACCCAGAAAGAACAGTTGCTCAGGGTTAAACTTGCTACAAGAATTGGCAACCCTCCAATTTCTTTGTTGCAACAGTGTATCAACATCCTTTCAGAAGGAAGGAAAAATACAGACAAAAGTTGGATTACTAATGTTTTATGCCTGGCTAAGTAACTCTCATTGCAATAACACATTTTCTACACAATTCGGGGGATGTTCCATTTGTTACAGGGGAATTGCAGAAAACTTTGGACAGGAAAAGCAGTTGATCCAAGGCTTGTGTGCCCTTCTGTTGGACATTTTGATTTATTTCAATGAGAATTCACTTTGAGAGCTACATGAAGGAGAAACTCAAACAACTAATAGAGAAGAGGGTTGGCAAAGAACATTTCATAGAGAAACTAGGCTTTATTAGCAAATACGAGTTGCATTCCAGAGCATCTCAGAAACCTCAGCCCAACTTTCTCAGTTTGGAATACATGACATATGGTCATGAGTTTACAAAGCTGGTGAAAGAACTTGAAAGTGTGTTAACAGGCTATTTATAGGTCCAGTGAAGAAAATAAAAAAGAAGAGGAGAAGAAAACTTTAGGGCGGCAAGACAGTGTTGTGACTCAGGACAAAAATGCAATTTGAGAGCAAGATCTGCAACTTGAGGAATTAAAAGAGATTTCTACATTAAAAGATCAAAAGGAAGAGCTCCAGAAAGCAGTCACACAGCAAGTGTCTCAGATTCTGCAACGCAAGGATCAGTATAATCTTCTTAAAATACAGCTAAGAAAAGATAATCAGCATCTAGGTTCTTGCAGTGATGGGGCTCCAAAGAATGGCATTCAACCAAACGAAACAGGTAGGTTGTGAGAAGAGAATTAAAAAGTAATCAAGGACGTTTACAGAGCCAACTGGCTAAAAAGGACTCTGAAAACTTGAAATCTTCTCACACAGCCCTGGGCACAAATGAAGCCACAGGTTCAGCTAGAGATTCTGAACAAATTGCAGAATTAAAACAGGAACTTGCAACTTTAAAATCTCAGTTAAACTCACAATCTATGGAGATCGCCAAACTATAGACAGAAAAGCAGGGGCCGTTACAGAAAACAGAAGCTTTTCCACAATCAGTTCCTGTACCAGGAGAGAGTAAAACTGTAATAGCTGCAAAAACTGCTGATGGAGAAGGAAGATTGTCAGCATCATTATAAAAGACTAAAGAAGTAAAAAATGAAATTAAAGCTCTGTCTGAGGAAAGATTGCTATTAAAGAGCAGCTAGACTCATCTAACACTATCCTTGTCATTTTACGAAATGAGAAAAACCAGCTCGAGGTGAACATTACAGATTCTAAAAAAGAATGAGATGATCTCTTGGTGCTATTGGCTAAGGAGGATCAGAAAATACTGTCATTAAAGAATAAACTCAGGGAACCTGGTTGTCCAGGTGAAGAGGATTCACTTGGCTCCATAGACGGAGAAGGTGAGGGTGAGGGAGATGGAGACGGTGACAAGGACCAGGGCGATACCTAGCTTTAAAATCCCTAGGGATGAGAGAGATTATTTTGCAATTTTAAGTATGGAGCCTGAAGACAGTGCTGTGGTTTGCCTCCACAGAAAATAAAACTTAAAAAAACAAGTGGAAACATCCACTAATATATTGATGTATTTTTTAAATAATGCCGCCCATGTTGAAAACCCTTAAAACTCTAACTTTATGCAGAACACTAATCTTTTATTGAAATTCATTTGAAATGTCCCAAAATATAATTTTAAAGAGCTTCTGTCACCAAAAGTATATGATTTTAAGGAATGTGGTGGCAATGCTAGTTGCTTTAGTTCATTAGTTGCTTACAAAAGTTCATTTATCTATTATTTTCACTTTTCAAAATTTGTGACTTTAAGTATTAACACATTTGATTTAATGTGTATTGGAATCATTGTTTGTAAATTCAGTATGGGAGTTCTTAGTTAATAATTACTATGCTAAGGGATATAAGCCAGTCAGAGAAAGACATAAATCACATGATCTCACTTACACATGGAATCTAGAGCACAAAATAAACTGATGAACAAAATAGGACCAGAGGCATCGATAAATGGAACAGAATGACAGATCTCAGAGGGGAGGAAGGTGGGGACGACAGGATGAAATCAACCAAAGAATATATATGCGTATATGCATAGTCCATGGACACAGATAATGATGTGGTGAAGACCTGGAGGGGGCAGGGTAGGGAGAGGTAAAAGGGGAGATGGAGGACATCTGTAATAGAGACAACAATGAATTTAAAATAAAAGAAGTGAAGTTTCTTAAAGGCAAGAGAGATTGGGCAGGAGGGGGGTGTTATGTCCGAGAATCAGATCCCTTATGCGGTGGAAAGACAATCACTCCAGAGGTGATAATGAAACAGCAAAAGGGACTTTTATTCCAGCTAGCTGGGGTTCGGTCGTAGCCAACGCACTGGAATTCTGACTCGAACCCCAATCTAAATTTCCCACAAGCTTATATAGGGCTACAGTGAGCAAGCAATCATTGTCAGTTACAAAGTTACATGGGTTATAAATTCTTTAGGAAGGGTGGGCTCAGGATGTTTCTCAACCACAGGTGCCTGAAGCTGGAGTGCACCTGGTATTCGTCAAACCCACAGATTTAAGTTAATTCCTGGAACTGCCTCCACCCTCTGCAGTTTACTGAGTCACTCATGTATGCCTTTTGTCCTGCCTCGGGGCCTAGGGGCCTTCCTCTGTCTTGGTGGGTCCTCACAGGGGGCAGGATGGTGAATAATATATATCATCAGCCCTCCACCCAGTGCTACTCCTAAGATAAGCAGGACTGTCTAGAATGGGTGCCTTGACCCCTGATATGGCTGCATTCTGTACCTCAGCAAAGAAACAGAAGGATATTAACACAGTGATAAGGAAAGCATTTGCGAGAAACTTTTGCAATAGTGTGGTTGGTTTTAGTTTTCATCTAAAAGTTAAAAAATTACAAGTTAACCACTCATACAACTCAGATTTAGTGTTGTTCAATTATCATAAAGCATATTATGTTCCTAGTTTTTAAAAAAAACAAACTACGATTTATATAATTTATTGGCATTTTTGCTAAATAGATTTAAGTAAGATAATAGGTTTTTAAAAAGCAAAGGAAGCAATGTGTCAAAATTTAATGTTTTCATATAAAAATAGATATTATGTTTAAAAGAAAATTCAGCAGCAGTATTGGGGATTAATTTATTTATCTGAGGGCTCTCACAGAGAAGTTCAGAAATTATTCAGATGGAAAACAAAACGAAGGGTCAATCACGAGAGCTGAGACAAGGAACGGTTCACAATCAGGGAGAGTGGGGACACACACGTGTACAACAGAGCACAAAATGGGCATTCAAAATAGAATAGCAATAAAGCCCAGATACACAATAAATAGCAGCGATTTGGCTCAGATCTAGGCTCCCTAAAAGATTTTTGATGAATGCAATGGTTAAACCCCTTGCACCTTGCCTGGGTTGGGAAGGCGGAAGGACATAGTTGTTAGCAGCCATCTAAAAGCAAGGTGCCCAAGCTGGGGATAGCAGCAGTTCCAGCAGCAGATTAGACCCAGCAGACCTGAGAGAAACATAAATTGGAGCCATTCCTGAAATTAATCAAAACTGCATCATTTCCAAAGGAAAACATTCTATAAAGTCATTTGTATCATGATTTAAATAGGTAATTCCACTATCTCAAGCAACCACTTTATTTGTACAGTTTAATTTTGCCTAAATTTCTGGCACAATTTGTAAAGCTTGTTCCATCATCACTTCATTTTACCCAAACTGTATCTATTAATGCTCTTTTGCCTGAGTAGAAGTGTGCACTCATCCAAAATGAAACCCTTGAGTTGAAGAACACAGAATGACAGAAAATTGCTCTCAAATATGAGGATTAATTTAAATTTAAGACTTTTGTTCTAAGATGAAGAGAAATGAATGACACAGGATTGATTTTAAAGGCTAATTTTGTCTGGGGGTTTGTCAGGAACTGGCATCAGGGGAGATACGTTTTATTGAGGTTAAAGAAGAGTGAAATTTAGCATTTCCAAGA
Source organism: Miniopterus schreibersii (assembly GCF_964146895.1). Classification (NCBI taxonomy): domain Eukaryota; kingdom Metazoa; phylum Chordata; class Mammalia; order Chiroptera; family Miniopteridae; genus Miniopterus; species Miniopterus schreibersii. The sequence goes on along the minus strand of NC_138118.1, from coordinate 24,369,054 downwards.
ACTGCACAAATACATTTCTTAAAAGTGTAAATTAATAAAATATGTTAAAAAAGTGGTGACAGTTTTCTTTCAAAAGACCTCATAACATCCTGTAGCATATGTCATAATAAAATGCACACATTGCTGTTGCCCCATCACATAAATTGTCATCTCTAATGTCACTGGGGGATGGGTGGAAAAAACATGCACACTTTCTATAGATTTAGTGCACTGACTTGTCTTCCAGGTCCTTCGGCATTTTGTGATAAACTGTACTCACGAGCTCTCTAGAATTTTTTGTTTGTCTGATTGTTTTCTGAAACCGTAACCTAGCAGGTATTTGAAGAGTTTCTATTGTCATTAATGAGGTCACAGTTAATTGCCTCAAACTGAGTCTTCCTGGCAGATCACCCATTTCTCTTCCTGTCACTTTGTGCAAGCCCTTTTGTTTTGCTGAGTGTTAATTTCCCGTGCTCTGAAGGAGGCCACTGTATCTTGCTCTGCAAAACTCACAAATGTGTGAGACACAAAAAGGCAATTGACTGCAAAATATTTTTGAAAAAGGTAAATGTGGTATAAACATAAACTATAGGCATGCCTTATTTCTTGTGCTTCACTTTATTGCACTTCACAGATGTGTTTTTTTACAAATATGAAGGCAAGACCCTCCACCAGCAAAAATATTCCTACTTGCTTTATTGTGATACTTCCTTTATTGCAGTGGTCTGGAACCAAACAGGAAATATCTCCGAGGTATGCCTGTATTATAATTATGAAATCTCTGCTTGGTCCCTGATTATCTTTTTTTATGTTATCTAGACATTTTTACCAATTGCATCCCTCACTACCTTCACTTCAGCCTAACCTTCTGGGCTACTAAGCTAAGAGAACATAATCAGTGCTTTATAGATGTGTACCACCTAGACTTCCAAATTATACACAAGCAGCAGAAGACAAAAGTGAGAGTCTATAAATTCTTCTAATCTGATCTCTTTTTATTTGTCATTGCTCACAGATTTCACTTAGTGCCTATGCATGTCAGCCCATGTTTCTTTTATGGGCAGTTCTAATGCACTGCAAACTCTTATGTATTCCCAGACCAAAATCAAACACACCTTTTCTTAGGGGATGTGAATAGACAACACGACAATGAATGCAAGGGTTTAACCCAGACTTCTCTGGCTTCACATTTATTATTGGCCCATGAAAAGAGGGCTGTGCCAGCACTTTCACTAAGTACACAATTTTATTTTGCTGAATTTCTAACACCTACATACATTGTCCTTTGTTTGATCTAGGTACCGTAACCAATAGAGGACAATAAGAAATCATTCTTTATTTCAGGGAAGTACAATGCGTTCACAATTGCTCCTTAAAAGAAGAGTGTCCACTTATGATACATGCCAGAGGGGGAATGATCAGGCCTCGGAAGCAGTGCCTCCAATTCTGGCTCCACATAGAATCTCCAGAAATCACTGTTAAAGATAAATACTCCCCTCCTCCTCCCTCCCCTCTTCTCCCAGCAAATCAGAACTTCGGAGAGGAGACCAAGAAACTCTATATTAAAACTGACCCTAATGCAGTTGCTTTATAGCCAGGCAATTGAAGATAACTGCCAAGCTATGCATTCAAAACTCTTTATACAATGGATGGTGTTAAAGGTCAGAGGTTAATTGAGCTGCTCAGATCCCCTCAAACACACCATAGCTAACAGAAAACCAGTTTTCTAACATCAACACTTTTTTCTCCATGGGCTGTTTCCATATGACTAAGATGCTTATTGAGATACCATTTTTACCAACGTGCTTGTCCTTGAAAAAATAAAAATATCAAGTATGTCTGTATGAGGTTTCATTTCTATGCTGGTCCTGTCACTTCATCTTTGCTCTTATTTCTGGTCTGTAAAAACAAAGAAGTAAATCTTAACTCAGTAAAGGATGTGGGACATATATGCTACTACAGACATCTGGCTTTATTAGTATGAAAAAACTAATCCTCTACCTAAATGAAAAAATTAAGATTGTTCACAATTGTCATTAACAATGATTTTGGGGTCTCTAGAAGACAAAGGAGAACTAGAGACTGAAAAGCATATACTCATAAAAACTGATACAGGTTTGCATAATTACAGTGAAAATATGTGGCTTTTTGGCAAATTGCCATCCTCCCAACTCAGCTGGTGAGAATTGATTTTACCTCTGCAGGGAAGAATGGGAAAGCTACTAACATTGTTGCCAAAGGAGGTGTAACTGATTTTAAGAAAAGGGTGTAAACCAGTAGAGACATTTTCATTAAATGTAATAAACCAAGTAGGAAACATTTGGGAAAAACTTCAGAACTGCTAGCCTGATCTTTCTGTCCAAGATGGATCATTCAGAGGTCTCTGAAAATAAATTTAGCATGAAGACTCTTAAAAGAAAGAGCCAGAAAGCTAATGACAAGCTCCCCATACTGTCATAGCTGACTGGGAAGTATGCAGACTTGAAGAGAGACATAGCTATCCCAGCTGAAAGTGAAAGCTAAAGAACACTTGACAATTGGCTGAATTTTCAATGTGTCTGAGTGGAAGATAAGAAGCTGCAAAGTGTGGAAAGAAAATAGAGGAGGAGGGCATTTTCCATAGTTTAAGTCTACACCTGCAACAAAATAAAAAGGCAGAAAAATACAGGGGAGAGAAGGGGGAAAAGAGAGAGAAAGGAAAATGAAGTCCAGCTGGTGTGGTTTAGAGGTTAAGCATCGATCTATTATCCAGGAGATCTGGGTTCCATTCCAGTCAGGGCACATGCCTGGCTTTCGGGCTCCATCCCCAGCAGGGGGCCTGCAAGAGGCAGCCAATCAATGACTGTCTCTCATCATTGATGTTTCTATCTCTCTCCCTCCCCCTTTCTCTCTCTGAAATCAATAAAATATATACAATACAATACAATACTAAAATAAAGGAAAAATAAAGAAAAAAACATTCAAAATTCAAAGGATTAAAGACTGTGGCAGATGACAGGAAGCTACACTGATACTCTGCCAGGATCAAACTGGAATTACAACTGAAATAGAGAAAAACCATCCTGAATAATCAACTGGAGCTGAAGACAAGCTGGAGAGCACCCTCATATCCAAGGAAGAAAAGTGGAGATCATATAGAGATTGGTAGGAAGTGCAGAGGAGTGAGAGGGCTGGCTAAGCTCCCACAGCCACAGCTGAAGGTCCTGAGGAATATCTCAGCTGTAGGGGGTTCCCACTGAGGACTTTGGGGCCTAAACCTCAGGCTGGGATACCAAGCCAAGAGCACCAGAACTGAAAAAGGTGTCCACATAACATCTGTCTGTGAAAAGCAGCCAGGTTTCTCTCTGCCAGGGAGAAACAGCTAGAAATGCAGGCACCCTTTTAAAGTGCCAACACACAAAGTTTCATGTACAGCCACTCATCTTGGGCTCCAGAAGAGGGAGGGAAGGGTGGATTGGTGCTGTGTGGGGAGAATCTAAGGTTTTAGGTTCTGGAGATACAGCTCAGAGAGCTCTCCTCTGGATTCTTGTGCTGAGTCATTTCCCCAAACTGCAGAGGATAACTTTCATAGGAAGACATTGACCTTCCAAGTAGCTTTTGCCTGAGGGGGAAGCAATTACCCCACCCTTCTGGAAAACCTCTCCACTTACCCTGTGGAGTTTCTATAGCCTGAGGCTCATTGAGAAAATCAGATTAATCAGCCTGCAGGCAGAGGCAGACCTCAGAGTGAGTTTGAGTCTTTGCCTAAACTGCTTCTGCACCTAGACTTTGGAAAAGCAGACTTTGGCGTGCATCTTAGTTCTTTCCAAATGCAACCACCCCAACAGAGAGAACAACAAGCTAGCCCAGCAGGGGGAATCAGAAGCCATGGGTTGCTGATAACTCCAAACAGGGTACTCAACACTAGTCACAAACAGCATCTGACATTGGCCTGTACCAGAAACCATCCAAAAAGACTGAGTCCTAGCAGTCATATCCAATACATAGAAACAAAACCAAATAGGCAGCCAAAATGGGGAAACAAAATAACAAGCCCCAAATGAAAGAACAAAGAAAGTCTCTAGAAAAAGAGCTAAATGAATGGAGATGATCAATTTATCAGACATAGGGTTCAGAATACTGAATGTAAGGATGCTCAAGAGCATGAAAAAAGATATGAAACTATGAAAAATGACCAGTCAGAAACAAAGAATGGCCTAACAGAAATAAAGAATACATTGAAAGAAATAAACAACAGATTAGAGGAAGTTTAGGACTGAATCAACAAATTAGCACACAGTTTAGAAAAAATCACTCAGAGTTCGAAAAAGAAGAAACAATTAAAAACAGGAGTACAGTCTAAAGCAGCTGCGGGACTACATGAAACATAACAATATTTTCATCATAGGAGTGCCAGAAGAGGTAGAAAGTAAGCAATGTTTAGAATACCTGTTTGAAGAAATAATGGGAGAAAACTTCCTTAACCTGGTCAAGAAAAAAGTCACACAAGCTCAGAAGGCACATAGAGTCCAAAGCAAGAAGAATCCAAAGAGGCCCATGCCCAGAAACATCATAATTAAAATGCAAAAAGTTCAAGGCAAAGAGAGAATATTAAGGACAGTAAGAGAAAAGCAATGTCTCACCTACAAAGGAGCTCCCATATGGCTGTCAGCTCACTTCTCATCAAAAACTCTACAGGCCAGAAGGGAATGGCATGAAGTAGTCAAGGTAATGCAAAACAAGAATCTGAAACCAATACTACTCCATCCAGCAAGGCTATCATTCAAAATAGATGGTGAAATAAAGGGCCCCCAGACAAAAAAGGCTAAAGGAATTTATTGCCACCAAACCAATATTGCAAGAAATGTTAAAGGGACTGCTGTAATAATAAGAATAAATAGAGAAACATAGGCATAAAGAATTAAAATGGCAATAAATAAGGACCTATTAATAATAACCTTAAGGACTTTAAGGGAGAGATCAACAGCTATGCAGTCATAGTCAAGGATTGTAACACCCCACTGACTTCACTAGACAGATCTTCCAGACAAAATGTCAACACAGAAACAGTGACTCTAAATAGCACACTAAATCACACTAAAGTTGTATTTAATTGATATTTATAGAACATTTCACCCCAAAGCTTCAGAATATACATTCCTCTCAAGGGCACATGGGTGATGCTCAAAGATAGACCACATGTTAGTACACAAAATAAATCTCTACAAGTTCAAGAAGATTGAAATCATATCAACATCTCAGATCACAGTGGCATGAAATTAGAAATCAACTATAGTAAAAAGACTCAAAAGCATTCAAACACATGGAAGCTAAATAGCATGTTATTAAACAATGAATGGGTTACCAATAATATCAAGAAAAAATAAAAAACTTCCTGGAAACAAAGGAAAATGAACACACAACACCACCAAATCTATGAGACACAACAAAAGCAGTCTTAAGAGGGGAATTCATAGCACTACAGGCTTACCTCAAAAAGGAAGAAACATTTTTAGTTATCTCTCTAATCCTACAACTTAAAGAATTAAAAAGCTCCCCTTTGAAGCCGTCCTGACCAGGGCTTTTGTTTGCTGGGAGTTTTTTTTATGCTACTTTGATTTCATCAGTTGTTATTAGCCTATTCAGGTTTTCTGATTCTTTTTGATTCAGTTTTACATGACCTCACTCATATGTGGAATCTAATAAACAAAATAGACTGAGGAACAAAATAGATCCAGAGACATAGAAGCATGGAACACACTGATGAATCTCAGTGGGAAAGTGGGGGTGGGAGAGTAGGTGGGGAGAGATTAATGAAAGAATTTATATGCATATGTGCATAACCCATGGACACAGACAATAGTGTGGTGAAGGCCTGGGGTGGGGGGAGGAGCAGATACAGGGTGGAGGGGACCAATGGGGGAAATATGGGGGAATATCTGTAATACTTTCAACAATAAAGATAAATTAAAAAAACATTCAAAATTTAATTCTGCTACAATATTCCACTTAAAATTTACATTTTCAACAAAATAGTTTGATACATGCAAAAAAAAAAAAAAAAAGAGAAGTGTGACTTATATTCAGGAACAGCATTTAATAGAAACTGCAATTGGACAAGATATTGGAGTTAGTATTCTTTTGAGTGCCTGTATATATATGGACACACACACACACTTAAATAGAGAGAGAGCTGAAAAGAACTAAAACTCAATGAACATTCACAAACTCACTAGAACAGTTCAACAACAGATTTGAGAACAAATCAATAAATGAAGATAAATCAATAGAGATTATAAAATCTAAGGAAATAAATAAAAAAATGAAGAAACTATGCAGAACATTAAATATTGTGGGACTACTTCAAGTATAGCAACATAATTTACAATGAAAGGATGAGATAGAGAAGGGAAAGGGAAGCTAATATTTAAAGAAATAGTGTTTAAAACCTTTTGAAATTAGCTGTAAAACATTAATCTGACCAATCAAGAAACTTGATGAACTCCAAGTAGAATCACACAAAGAGATCAGTATTTAATAGAAAATGTTTGAGCTCCTAAAAGACAAAAATAAGAGAAAATCTTAAAATCAATGGGAGAGAGTGATCCATTGGGATATGTCAGAGTAAGAAGTTCCAGAAAGTCATCCTATCAGCAAAAAAAACCTATCAACCAGGTAATAATTATCTAAAGAAATAATATCCAGAAACTTCCAAAATTTGATAAAAATCACAAATGTATACATCCAAGAATCTCAACAAATTCCAAGCAAATACATTGAAACATATTTACACAGAATTCCATTATAATCAATAGATAAATGAATGAACAAATTGTGGTAAACTTACAAAGAAAGTATTCAGTAATAAAAATATAAAAAGCACTGATAAATGCTAATACTTGGATAACCATGAAAACATTATGCTAATAGAAAGAAGCCAGATATAAAACTTAGATATTACATGATTTTTCTTATATGATTTTTCCATTATATACAAATTTGTATCAATTTCAAGGTTAGTATAAAATAGGGACAAGATGACTGGAGACTACATAATGGGAAAAATATATTTTAATGGTTGATAATTTTCTTGCATAACACTGTAAAAGGTCTAAATATCACATAAGACTTTTTCAAGCAATATATATAGGTCACACTCTCATTTTTTATATGTCTCAAAATTTTTGTTTAAAACTGAATTACAAAATAATAATTACATAATTTATATTATATAGAGATGTAATATATATGACAATAATTTAACTTCTCTAAAGCTAATTGGAGCAAATGTGATACATTTCATCAGAATTAAATCAGCATTAATTTGAAGTAGATTGTGATAAATTGAGATTTACATTTTAATCCTTAGAACATTATAGGCTAATATAATTATGAACATAGATGACAAAATACTCATCAGATTATTAACAAATTGGATCCAGCAACATATTAAAAAGATTATTCAGCATGACCAAGTGAGATTTATCCCAGGGATGCAAGGCTGTGATACATCGCGGAAACAAAATAAAATATAAAAATCATATGATCATAACAATAGATGCTGAAAAACCATACCACAAAATCCAGCACCATTTTTTTAATTGTTGAGAGAATTACAGATGTCCCCCATTCTCCACTAATTATCCCTCTTTACCAATCTCCCTCACCACCCCAGGCTCCCACCTGTCCATTGTCTGTGTCCATGGGCTGTTCATATATGCTTATAAGTTCTTTGGTTAATCTCTTCACACTCTCTTTTTTCCCACCTTCCCTGTGAATATGTCAGTCTGTTCAATGCCTCCATGTCTGTTGTCCTATCTTGTTCAATAAATCTCTTTTGTTCCTTAGATTCCACATATAAGTGAGATCATGTGATATTTGTCTTTCTCAAAAACACCAATCAGAAAGAATATATGCACTCCTATGCTCATAGCAGTACTATTTACAATAGCTAAGATCTGGAAACAGCCCAAGTGCCCATCAGTAGATGAGTGGATAAAAAAGCTGTGGGACACTTACATCATGGAATACTATGCAGCTGTAAAAAAGAAGAATCTCTTACCCTTTGGGACATCATGGATGGACCTGGAGAATATTATATTAAGAGAAATAATCCAGCACCAATTTTTGATACAAACTCTCAGCAAAGTGGTAAAAAAGGGATCATACCACAACATAATAAAAGTCATATATGATAAACATACAGCCAACATCATATTCAATGGGCAATACTAAAAGTGTTTCCCCTAAGAACAAGAACAAGACAGGGATGTCTGCTTTCATCACTCTTATTCAACACACTGATCAGACAAGTAGATAACATAAAAGACATACAAATTGGAAAGAGGAAGTAAAGCTATCATTATTTGTATATGACATGATATTGTACTTAGAAAACCCTAAAGACTCCAGCAAAAAAAAAAAAAATCTAGATTTAATAAATGAATTTGGAAAAGTAACAGTATAAAACAATCAACATCCAGAAATTGATGGCATTTTTATACACCAAAAATGAACTCTGAGAAACAGAAACTAAAAAAACAAAAAACTCATTTACCAACAACAAAAAACATACCTTGGAATAAACTTAACCAAGGAGGTAAAAGGCCTATATTCTGAAAATTCCAGGACATTGAAAAAAGAAATAGAGGAAGAAACAAATGAATGGAAGAATATACCCTGTTAATGGATTGAAAAGATTAATATCATTAACATGTTCATACTACCCAAAACAATCTATAGATTCAATGCAATCCCTATTAAAATACCAACAGGATATTTCATGGACCTAGAAAACATACTCAAAAAATTTATATGGAACCAAAAAAGACCTGAATAGCCACAGCAATCTTGAGAAAGAACAAAGTAGGAGGGATCACAAAACTGGATATCATATTATACTACAAAGCTATTGTAATCAAAACAGTCTGTTAATGGCACAAAAACAGACATATACATCAACAGAACAGTCCAGAGACCTCAGAAATCTACCCAAGCCATTAGGCTCAATTAATATTTGACAAAGAAGTCAGGAGCTTACAAAGGAGTAAAGATAGTCTCTTCAATAAATGGTGCTGGGAAAATTGGACAAGTACATGCATAAAAATGAAACTGGAACACTAATTTACAACATACAGAAGAATAAACTCAAAATAAACAAAATACTTAACTGTAGACAGTTAAACCATAAAAATCTTAGAAGAAACCCCAGGTGGCAAAATCTCAGACATCTCTAGTAGCAATATGCTTGCCAATACATCTCCTAGGGCAAGGGAAACAAAGGAGAATATATACAAATGGGACTACATCAAACTAAAGAGCTTCTGCACAGCAAAAGAACCATCAACAAAATGAAAAGGGAGCCCACTCTACATAAGAACATATTTGCTAATAATACATCTGATAAGGGGTTAGTTTCCTAAATATATGAAGAACTCATACCACTTAACAAAAGGAAGACAATCCAATTAAAAAATGGGTAAAGGACCTAAATAGACATTTCTCCAGAGAGGACATACAGAAGGCCAAGAGACATATGTGAAAATGCTCAATGTCGATAATCATCAGAGAGATGCAAATTAAAACCACAATGAAATATCACTTCACACCTGTCAGAATGGCTGCCATCAACAAATCAACAAATGACACATGCTGGCCAGGATATGGAGAAAGGGGAACCCTGGTACACCGCTGGTGGGAATGCAGATTGGTGCAGTCACTTTGGAAAATAGTATGGAATTTCCTCAAAAAGTTAAAAATTGAACTGCCATTTGACCCAGTGGTTCTACTTCTAAGAATATGTCCTAAGAATCCCTAAACATTAATCAGAAAGAATATATGCACCCTTATGTTCGTACACAGTTATTTACAATAGCTAAATCTGGAAACAACCCAAGTGCCTATCAGTAGATAGATGGATAAAAAATCATTTACACAATGGAATACTGTGCAGCTGTAAAAATAAAGGATTTCTTACCCTTTGAGACAGATGGAGGGGCCTGGAGAGTATTACCCTAAACAAAATAAGCTAGTCAGAAAAAGACAAGTATCAAATGATCTTACTCATTTGTTGAATCTAATGAACAAAATAAACCAATGAACAAAACAGATCCAGAGACAAAGAAGCATGGAACAGACTGAAGGATCACAGAGGGAAGGCAGGGGTGGGTGCGTCAGGAGGGAGAAATTAACCAAAGAACTTAAATGTATATATGCATAACCCATGGACACAGACAAGAGTGCAGTGAAGGCCTGACGTTGGGTGAGGTCGGGGGGTCCATGGAGAAAAATGGGGAACAACTGTAATACTTTCAACAATAAAGATAAATTTAAAAAAATTGATATTCACTAAAATTAGTATCAGTACATTATACTGAATATATATACTGAATATCCTAATTTTTATTAGTATAGTCTAAATATTCAAAGGAAAATGGAATGTATACATTCTAGTGCTTTAAATTTGTGTACAATTATCTATTTCAAAATAAACCCATAGATATTTGATTACTAGGACAAAGCTTTTTCCATGTTGTTTTCCAAATGCTATAGTATATGTCAATTTATAATTATGCCTACACTTTCCTTAAGCCTTACTATTTATTTACCTGAATCATCAGTTTATATATTAAGTAGAATGATATTCTTTAAATTTACACTTCTTTGATTTCCATGAGAGAATAACATTTTCCCCTGTTTGTTCACCATTTTTTATATAAAATACTATTTTCATTTAATCTTTCTAATTACCATTTAGAATTCTAATGTTTCCTCGTAAACTAAATGAACTATTTATATAGAATATATAGTACTTGGGTATATTTTGTGTACTATTAATATTTTCACTTAATTTTATCTTAGTTATGTTATATTCCATGATTCACTGAAGTTTTGCAAATTTATGAAATAGAGTCTTACAATCTTTCTGTGATAGTCCTTTCCTTCAAAGTCGAATAATTTTTTTCACATTACAGTTCTCACAAATATATATTTAACTTTCAGATAGCTTTTAGAATTAGATTTTTATTTTACATTTAACTCTATACTTTCTATCAGCCTGTAAACCTGTTCAATTATCTTCTTGAAAAATGTAACTACATCTGGATTAATTCCCTATAATATAAAAGATTATACAGCTTGAAGTGAGAGTTTCCTGTGAAATTTCTAGGCAAAATCTATAAAATATTTTAAGCATAAAGATTAAATGGAAGAGATTTATAGACACTCCAGAAATAAAGAAAAATACAGGAAAATATTGATGAACCGACTACATTAAAGTTAGGTACCTCTATCCATCAAAAAATATAACAAAAATGTAAAAAAAATTTGAAAAAGACAATAGAAATGCCTATAACAAAGAAATCCAAGTATATAAACACTTTTATAAATAATTAAGTACAAGATAAATGAAAGTGAAAAAAAAATGAATCAAATCAACGGCTTGTAAATGTTTAAGCGTGTGCTAATCCTGAGTAAGAGTCAGGAGAATTCTTATATTTTCTAAATTAAATAAGAATAGCATTTTTTGAAAAGATGAGAAATATTCATATTTTAGGATGCTTTTAGTAACAAAGATGAACAGAAAACCCAAGCTGGAAAAAGTAAATAGGGAATGTAGGGCCAGGTTACTCTATAATGAGCAGATAAAAAGGATTTACTTGACTTTTGGTCTGATATTGTATCAGCCTCTGGGAGATCCTCTACACATTGTTTACTTTTATATGCTAGTTTTTTACTGGGATTGGAAAAAAATGAATTTATTGTCTCACAACATTTTAAAGTTTCATAGTCTTCCACTATGCCATCCAGGAAACAAAGTATACACTCCTATAATTTCTAACAAACAACTTTAGCTTTTATGACTTGGAATAACCCTAGGGACAATTCTATGGCTGGGGATTTCTATTCACTGATGGACTTAGGTCTGGACAAATCAAGTCATTGGGACAATGGGAGGTGATTTCTACAGTGCTCTCCCTGGAGATGGGTTGAGGTTAATGTCAACCTATCTGGATGGTAGCCATATGATATTGGGGAGGGGTGCATTAAAATTAATTTTCACTGCAGAATAGCTTACAAAATTAAAAAAAAAAAATCCAGGAGAATCAAATTTAGCAAGGATGGAAGGTATGTCAGCTCTGGTATAAAAATTAACACATAGTTTGATCAGACAGGGAAGATAGGATGGAAAAATCAGTTCAAATAATTATATTGGTCTTAATGTAACTTTACTGAAGTTTGAAGCTTGAGAGGTTGAACATTTGATTAGCTTCTCCTGGGGTGCAGAAATACTGATTTTCCAAGCAAGCCAACTGCTTTTTGCTGACCAATACTTTAAGACTTGATATAATAGGAAAGGATAGAATCCAAAACCAAATCCAGGGAATCTGTTAGAAGAAGAGAAATGCATCCTGACTTGCAAAACCATCAGAGGCTGATTGCTATATTTACTTCTGTTATTTCTGTATAACTTAGTATTCCTTGCTTTGTCTAAGAAAGTATTGTCTTGCAAAAAGCATTTAAAATCATTTCAACACAAATAGTTACACAATGTTCTATATCAATTATATCTCAATAAAAGTGACTGAAGGGGAGTAAATAGATCCAAGCTTTAATCTATGGAGCCAGCAGTATCAGATATGATGTATCAGCCATAAAATTAATTTTAAAATTAATAATTTTAAATTTTCTTTTTTAAAAATTTTATTTTTATTTATCGTTGACACTATTACAGGTGTCCCCCACTGCCTCCCTTTACCCACCTCCACCCAGCCCCACCCCCCTCCCTCTGGCCATAATTACACTATTGTCTGTGTCTATGGGTTCTTTGGCTAATCTCTTCACCTTCTTTCATCTAGACCCCACCATCCCTCTCCCTTCTGACCTGTCAGTCTGCTTCATGTATTCATATGGCTGGCTCTGTTTTATTTATTGGTTTATTTTGTTTATCGGATTCCATATATAAGTGAGGTCATATTCCTTTTAGTTCAATTTTTAATCACATTCTGTAGTGATCTGATGGTAGTCTCACCAAAAAATATGCCCACATCTCAATCCCTGGAACCTGTGAATCTTGCTATAATTAAATAAAGTGTCTTTTCCGCTGTAACTAAGTTAAGGAATTTGAGATAAGGAGATTATCTTGTATTATCCAGGTGAACCCTAAATCCAATGACAAGCCACTTTATAAGGAACACAAAGAGAAGACAAACAAAATAGGTGATGTGAGAACAGAGGCTGAAATTGGAGTATTTGGTCGCAAAAGAAGCCAGCACACACCAGAAGTGGTAAGAGGCATGGAACAGATTTTCTATAGAGCCTCTGTAAGGAGGGCAGCCTTTCCCATATCTTGATTTTGGACACAGGCCTCCAGAACTATGAGAAAATAAATTTCTAATATTTGAAGTCACTAGGTTTGTGGTAATTTGTTACAGGAGCCCTAGAAAACTATACATATTAAAAACACCAGAGCTCTGGCCAGGTAGCTCAGTTGTTTGCAGTGTTGTCCTGTATACCAAAAGGTTGCAGGTTCAAGTCTTAGTCAGGGCACATACCTAGGTTGCAGGTTCAATCCCCAGTTGGGGCACCTCTGGGAGACAACAGATTGATGTTTCTCTCTCAAATTGATATTTCTATCTCTCTCTCTCCATTCCTCTCTCAAATCAATAAAAACATCCTCAGATGAGGATATATATATATATATATATAATCAGAAAATCTGTTGGGGCCCTGGAGGGATAACTCAGTTGGTTAAATATGTCTTTTTTATAAGGATATCAGGCATAATGACTTTAGGGTCCACTCTGCTGATTTCATTTTAACTTGATTAGCTCTGTAATTGATTTTCTATTTTCTTTTTTCTAATTCTAAACTAATTAAAGTCACATTCTGAGGTAGTAGGGGTTAGAACTTCAACATATGTTTGATGAAACCAATTCAACACATAACATTTTATAAAATATAACACAAAAAAGGAAATATACATATGCATATCTGTAAATCTTCAGCATCTATGAAAAGGCATATCTTTTTACTCAACAATTGTAACACTAGAATTTAGAGTTAAGATAAACTCAAACAAGGATGTTATTTTAGCATTCATTCATTTGAGATGTATAATACCTGAAATATCAATTCCAGCATTAGGAATAAGATTAAAAAATGATAGCACTTCAATATTTTAAGGGTTTTTAAAATATATTATGATGTACTATAGGTAAATTTGTGGAATACTATGCAGATTTTATAGAGAATAAGGTCAAAGATGGAAAATTTGGAAGATAATAAAGTAAAAATAAAAATCAAGTTCTAAACTGCCAAATGTAATACTCCTGCAATGTATAAATGTATATTGTATATGCCTGGAAAGTGATCACAATACTGTTATTCACATTTTTAATGTGATTACTTCTGGGGAGTGGGAAACAACTGGCTGAGATAAGAGATATGATGGAGTACATGTTAGCATTTTACTCTTACCTTTTGATATATTTTTAATTTTGACTCGACTTCATTCTTTTTTGATGTGATATAATTGATTTCTTTTATAATAAATGTAATTTACCACTAAATTGAGAGAAGAAAAAGATAACTAATAGAGATTTCTGCTTTCACTTGAATATCTCTTAAAATAAAAATTCAATGGATTTTTGTTAATGAAAATGTTTCTATTTCTTATAAAATCACTAGAGAATATATAGCTTGCTCCCTATATCCCAAGGAATATTTTTTCCTAAGTGATTTAGTTGTGCACTCTCAACTTATATCAATCACATATTCATCCAATAATTCTTGAGTTCCTTCCATGTTCTGGGTTTTGTGTTCTTGAGATAAGGGGGGAAAAATTCAACCAAACAAAAAAACAACTGGCAAGAAGCAAATGACCATGTCCTCATAGAATTCATATTCCTCTGAAGAGAAATAAAATATATAAATTTTTCTATCATCTATCTATCATCTATCTATCTCTATCTATCTCTATCTATCTATCATCTATCTATCTATCTATCATCTATCTATCTATCTATCTATCTATCTATCTATCTATCTATCATCTATCTATCTATCATCATCTATCTATCTATCATCTATCTATCTATCATCTATCTATCTATCTATCTATCATCTATCTATCTATCTATCTATCTATCTATCTATCTATCATCTATCTATCATCTATCTATCATCTATCTATCTATCTATCTATCTATATCATCTATCTATCTATATCTATCATCATCTATCTATCATCTATCATCTATCTATCATCTATCTATATATATCATCTATCTATCTATCTATCTATCTATCTATCTATCTATCTATCTATCTATCTATCATCTATCTATCTATCTATCTATCATCTATCTATCATCTATCTATCATCTATCTATCTATCTATCATCTATCTATCTATCTATCTATCTATCTATCTATCATCTATCTATCTATCTATATCTATCTATCTATCTATCATCTATCTATCATCTATCTATCTATCTATCTATCTATCTATCTATCTATCTATCTATCATCTATCTATCTATCTATCATCTATTATCTATCATCTATCTATCTATATCATCTATCTATCTATATCTATCTATCATCTATCTATCTATCTATCATCTATCTAATCTATCTATCTATCATCTATCATCTATCTATCATCTATCTATCTATATCATCTATCTATCATCTATCTATATCTATCTATCATCATCATCTATCTATCATCTATCATCTATTATCTATATCTATCTATCTATATCTATCTATCATCTTTCTATCTATGTCTACCTATCATCTATCTATATCTATCTATCATCTATCTATCATCATCTATCTATCATCTATCATCTATCTATCTATATCTATCTATCTATCTATCTATCTATCTATATCTATCTATCTATCTATCATCTATCATCTATCTATCTATCATCTATCTATCTATCATCTATCTATCTATCTATCTATCTATCATCATCTATCTATCTATCTATATCTATCATCTATCTATCATCTATCTATCTATCATCTATCTATCTATCTATCTATCTATCTATCTATCTATCTATCTATCATCTATCTATCATCTATCTATCTATCATCTATCTATCTATCTATCTATCTATCTATCTATCTATCTATCTATCTATCTATCTATCTATCATCTATCATCTATCTATCTATCATCTATCTATCATCTATCTATCTATCATCTATCATCTATCTATCATCTATCTATCTATATCTATCATCTATCTATCTATATCTATCTATCATCATCTGTCATCATCTATATCTATTTATCTATCATCTAACTATTGATCATCTTTCTATCTATCAATCTATCATCATCTATATCAATTATCTATCATCAATTGTATATTGCTAAGTACTATGAAAAAACAAAGGGCATTTTCATTTCCTTCCTGAGACAGTGATATTTAAGAAAAAGAGATATGAGTGATTGAGCCAAATGACTATCTGAGGAAAGAGTATTCTAGGCAAAAGAAACAGCAAGTGGCAAGTGCTAAGACCATTTGGAGAGGTGTGGGTAATCTATTTGAGGAACAGCATAGAGATCTGGATAAACTAAAGCAGAATGAACAAGTATTAGGAAATAATGTCAGAGCAATATTTTTCAGAAGGCTATATTAGTTGCCCTTTAAAATTGTAACTAATAAATGAGACTATATTTAAATATTAAATAACAATAATTAATTATTATTATTAAATAATATTATAGTAATGATAATATCATATTTAACACTCTCCAATTAAGTCCTGACTAATTACCCTATCCTACCTTTTCTTAAAGAAGAGGTTCTCTCATCTCCTTCATGAAAGATTTTTCAGTGTTGACACATTACTACCACTACTACCCCCAATACTAAAATTAATATTATTAATTCCTGTAAACATAAGGTTAACCTATTAGTGAACAATTATCTTATATTCAGAATAAAATCTATAAATTTCACTGGGATAGTTTCCTCAAGAATCTATATTTAATCTTTTGAATTCATCATGGGGATTCTAATTAAACTGGCTAGTAGAGATAAGCACAATATAAATTCTAAAATGAATCCTAAAGGAACAGGTTACCCTGGAACTACAGAGTAAAATTTCAAATTCGCTCTTTGTATTAAAATACAAAAGAGATAATATACAATAGTGTTGAAAATTATCCACTTTTTGAAATCCATTTTAACAAGGACTTGAAAAGTAAATCGGATTAAAAACACACACAATAATTTCTATGCTTGTGTAACATAGTCTGTTTCTTGGAGATAATATTTTGATTCAATTATGTCTGCAAGCACCATAACTTCTATTGATGAACATGGATTGACATAGTAGTTTAAACCTATAATGAACTAAATGTTACAAAGAAGGCAATTTTCCTCTTCATTTAGCTTAATTTACTCTAGTTGTAAATAGCATTGAGTACCATGATTACAGAATAAATCTCACTGTAGGATCAATTACTATAGTGTAGAATAAAACTTGAGTTGTTTTGTAATTATATCCACTGAGTATTCTATTTTAATTTAAAATAGCTTTTGCAAAAATACTGGAACCTTAATGGACGATGTACAAGATTATATTTGAGCCATTTAACATGTAATAATTAAAAATATTAAAAGTTGTTATTTTTCTACACTCTGGTTAATTTTCTAAATGTATATACCTAAACAGATGCTTTCTGGATTGAATATATAATCTGCCTGTTGGATGTTAGAAAAATGTGTTTCTCAAAATTAAAATGCATATTTTTTGTATTTCTGAATTTTAACAACTTTTTTCTCTTTATGAGAAAGATTAAAAATACCATATAATAACTTTTGTCATTATTAAATATAATTGAAATATACTCTTCCAAAAAAGGTGATGTAATTTAAACATCAATTTAATTTTAAAGAAATATCTCTTTCACTTATAAATGTGAATTTATAAATTTGTATATACATATTTATGAGTTTGTACATATGTACTCACTTAAATCAGTGATTCTCAAACTTTTTGTTTCCAAATTCATTCCAAAAATAAATATTGTAGATGACAAAGAACTCTGGGTTATAGATCTTATATCTGTAAATATTTACCATTAGAAATTAAAACTGAGCCATTTTAAAGTAAAATAATATGCATGCATACATGTCAACAGCCATCAGAGAAGTGACCTAATTACATTGTCATGTAACTTCTGGAAAACTCTACTGTTCATTCATGAGAATATGAAGTTCAGAGACTGAAATGACCTTGGAGTTGCCACACCACAACTTGAAAATGTCTGCATGGCATTAATGTAAACAACCATTTCATTAGATTATAATTTAACTTTGAATATGAATAATGCATTTCTACCAGTTGTGATAGGCTGCAATATATCTTATGACATTTCAGGTAATATTTCTCCTTTTATAATAGCACTAAGAACATGATTCATTGCTTTTAAATTTTTTGTTCTTTGATGAATGAATATAACGGAATCAAGATTATGGAAAACAAATGTTTAAGGTGGGGAGGAGTAGCTTTTGTGTAAAAAAGATACAATTTGACACTCCCAAGATATTTTATATCTTAAGTTCAATTGCCAAACAGGGATTTGTAAGTGGTACCATTATTATTAGTTTTTCTAAATGGTTCCAATCCATGCCTACAAGTGTTTGTTGATGCTAGCATCCACATAAATATTTCATTTTAGCAAAAAAAAGGCTTCATATTTTAAAATGTGATTATTAATATTATATATAAAATAATGAAATACTGTTAATCACTAGTTCATTGGATAAAATGCTAAATAGTTTGTGGGCAACAGAAAAAGATTATTACCTATATATAGATTAGGTAGGGAAATGATGATAGATGATAGATAGATGATAGATAGATGATGATAGATGATAGATTAGATAGATAGATGATAGATGATAGATAGATAGAGAGATGATAGATTAGATAGATAGATGATAGATGATATAGATAGATAGATAGATAGATAGATAGATAGATAGATAGATAGATAGATAGATGATAGATAGATAGATGATAGATAGATGATAGATAGATGATAGATAGATAGATAGATGATAGATAGATGATAGATGATAGATTGATAGATAGATAGATGATAGATGATAGATGATAGATAGATAGATAGATGATAGATGATAGATAGATAGATAGATAGATAGATAGATAGATAGATAGATGATAGATAGATGATAGATAGATAGATGATAGATAGATGATAGATAGATAGATGATAGATAGATGATAGATAGATAGATATAGATAGATAGATGATAGATAATAGAGAGATGATAGATAGGTAGTAGATAGATGATAGACAGAAATATGGATAGAAGAGAATTGATACTTTTATACTAACATGTAAGTAGAAAAATCACATGCCTTAAGGCATTTAAGAAAAAATATTCTATTTACCATTGATGTTTTAAGTAGTTGCTACTAGATTAAGAATGGGATACATTAAATGCTTGATTTTTTAATATTAAGAGGAAAAAAGTCCCTACTTTCTGGAAAAATAAAGTTATGAAATTCCTAAGGATTTAATATGATTTTTATTATAATTCATCATTTATTATAATTTCCTTTGCAGGAAAGTTAGAGTTGTCAAATTTACTGATTTTAAGGATTAAAAAATTAGTTATAGAAAGGGAAACACATGAATTATGAAAACATTTAAAAGGGACATAATGAATTAGTTTGGGGGATAAATGAGCAATGACAGGAAGTAATGTTTCAAATAGAATCTGAGACATGACTGAACAGTAGCCAGAATACAGGTGGAAGGGTCTTTCTGACAGAGGAAAAGGCTGGTATCAGAGGGCATACTCAAAACCCAAGGAGATTCACAATATCTAGAGTGAGTGAGTGTAAAAAAAGTGATATGAGATAATGCTGCACAAGTGACACATTCTAGATTCTTAAGTGGCGCATATTTGTCTATCTCTGTATATCTCCCTCTCTCTCTGTAGAGAAACTATGTAGAGAAGCTTCTCCTCACATGACAAAAAATTACGGTTGTTTTTAAATGTCAAGGAGATATTATTAACAGTTAAAGATATGAAATTTAAAGGAGCACTCTTTGGGCAAACCAACTCATAAGCTATGTGACATAATATTGCTATTACCAATATTGTCAGGATTATTATTTTTACTATGTCCATAGTCTTAATTCAACTGCAATTTATACAAGTATTTTTTTTTGGGGGGGGGGAGAGTTGAGAGGATATTGATTAGGGAATTAAGAAAGATATATTAGCTTATGAATTATAATAAAAATAATATTAAGTCCTTGGGAATTTCATAACTTTGTTTTTCCAGAAAGCAGGGCTTTTTTCCCTCTTAAGACTGAAAAATCAAATATAGTTTTTACTCACTAATGTTAAGACAACATACTTATAAAGGTTGTTAATGCCACTTCTGTCATACACATAGTCACAAATCTTCTTTATAAAATATTTATATCTGTAATTATCTACCTTGACATTTTAATCTAAAGAAAAATATATAAAAATAAAATGGTAACATACTATCATTCCATGTGAATAAATGTCAGGTAGACTCCTGAACAACTACTAGGGCACACTTCCTTATAAGAGTGGTGATTACAGAGTTGTAAAATTATGATTCTCTTGTTCCTAGTTTATGTTTATTTTCATTGTAATACATTATTGGTTGTAGTTATTTGTCAATCTTGAGCTTTGCCACCAGGAAAGCAATAAAACAACTTTTATTCTTTCCATAAATAAAGTATTTGAAATGAAGTAATTTAAAATATAATCCCCATGAAACTTTAGAATAAATGGTGGCATAAGGGCCTCTGAAAATTCTCTCATAAAAGCAATGATAAAACTGACAACTTCAAAGGGCAGAATCAACTCTTTTAGAAATCTGGAAATTAGCCAAAGGTTTGTGTGCAGCAGTTCAGGGAGTGTATATTAAGGGGTGCTGGGAAGGGGGAAGCTGGGTCTTGATACTCACAGAGAACTTCATGATGTTGTAATTTGCCTATTGCTATATTATCCTGTGAAGCCCTACAGTAGATTTAAAACCAATAGGCCACACTCATGCTGAAACCAAAGAGCCTGGCAGCTTCTAGAGGAGACAAAATGGGATTATAGTTTCTTTGATCTTCATACCTAAAAATTGTTATTATTTGACCAATCTGGTGGTTCTCTGTAAAAGTCCACTTGCAAGTCTGTCCATTTGAACTGACTTGGAGCTTCCCTAGAGGAAAAATCTTTTCTCCAGGGGTAATTGTCAGAAAACAATTATAGGGCATTGATTAACTTTGGTTGGTTTCGAGTCTTTGCCAAGCTCAAACATATTCCTGGGAAGCTGCAAAGCCACACACATGAAGAGGTCTGTGTCTATGCCCAAGATAAACTTGAGACAGCCTTAAGTTCTCACGTTGCCTGACCCTGAGGCTCTGCTCAAGCAGGAAATAAAGGCAGGATTGTTACCTGACTGGCTGAATGTTGAAGGAATGCCCCAGCACACACAGAGTCCTTCATAAGAGATTATGAGACATAGATTCCAGGCATTTAAGGAAATAAAAGTGCAATCACTAGTTGACAACTAAGCTGAGCAGAGACTTCAGTGGCTAAATATAGCAAAGAATATAGACTTTACAGAATTATTCAGAAAATATATTAAACAAACCCTAGAGAGGATTGGGGATCTGATTTCCACAACTGCTGCATTATAGTATTTAAAATTTTTAAATCTCAGGAAAAATTTTAAAACATGCAAAGAAGTTGAAAATGAGCAGTTTAAAAGACATGGTTGCCCGGCTGGGTGTGGCTCAGCAGTTGAGCGTCAACCTAGGATACAGCCGATCGGGGTTCGATTCCCGGTCAAGGCATATGCCTGGGGTGCGGGCTCAATCTCCAGTCAGGAGCGTGCAGGAGGCAGCCGATCAATGACTCTCTCATCATTGATGTTTCTCTCTCTCTCCCTGTCCTTTCCTCTCTGAAATCAATAAATATATATTAAAAAAAAAAAAAAAGACGTGGTCTTTATTTTCTAGAACAGTGAATTTCAACCAATGTGCCACACCACAATGGTGTGCCTCAAGAATTTTTAAAGCATGCAGTTCCTGACTATTAAGTCAGGGGCACTGACCTCTTTTCCCTTAGATTGTCAAAAAAAAAAAAAAATTACCACAGCCAATACAACAATAGGTGTCCAGTGTGAATGAATCAAAATTATACCTAGTTTTTTGTCAAATTCCCAATATATATATATTTTGTGTGTGTGTGCTACACAATTTTAATAACTAGTTTTTGTGTGCAACCCATTCTCACTTTTTGTATCTTCCCTGTCTTTAAATAAAATGTGCTTTCTTGTTTCATTTTCATAAAACTTAGTAAAATCCAAAATAACCAGCTATTTAGGACTGTTCACTAATTGTTTTATAATATAAAATATTAGATTTTGAGTCTCATTTCATATCTGCAAGTAAATATTTATAATGTTTTAATTATCTTTTTTGTTGAAAGTATTACAAATGTCCCATTTTTTTTGTCCATTGAATCCATCCATCCTGCACCACCCCATGCCTTCACCACACAATTGTCTATGTCTATAAATTATGCATACATGCATATAAGTTTTTAGGTGATTCTCTCCCCACCCATCCATCCTTGCCTTCCCTCTGAAATTAGTCAGTCTGCTCCATGTTTCTATGTCTCTGTATCTATTTTGTTCATTGGTTTATTTTGTTCATTAGTTTCCGCATATGAATAAGATAATGTGATATTTGTCTTTCTCTGACTGGCTTATTACACTTAGCATAATACTCTCCAGGTCCCATCATGCTTTCTCAAAGGGTAAGGATCCTTCTTTTTAACAGCTGCATAGTATATTAAATGATGTAAATGTCAGAGAAGATGATCGATATGAATTCAGTCTTCTTGACCTTGTAGAGACTTGTTTTGTATCCTAACATGTGGTCTATCTTTGAGAATGTCCCATGTACACTTGAGTAGAATGTATATTCTGTAGATTTGGGGTAAAAAGTTTTATAAATGTCAATTAAATCCATCTGATGTGTCATTGTTTCCTTGTTGATTTTTTGTCTGGAATATCTATCCAGTAAAGTCAGTGGGGTGTTAAAATCCCTTACTATGACTGTATTGGTGTCTATCTCTCCTTTAAGGACCTCCAGAAGTTGTTGGGGGTTTTTTTGTTTTGTTTATTTTTCAGCCTGTGTGAGTTTTGTTCTGAGGTGAGTCTCTTGTAGATAATGTATATTTGGGTCGTGTTTTCTTATCCATTCAGCTACTCCATGTCTTTTGATTGGAGCATTTAATCCATTTACATTTAAGATTATTGATAGGTACTTATATATTGTTATTGTATTTCTTTATGCCTATGTTTCTCTTTCTCTCAATTTCCACTTCTTATTACTATAATCCCTTTAACATTTCTTGAAATGCTGGTTGGGTGATGATAAACTCCGTTAGCTTTTATTTTTTTGTCTTGGAAACTCTTTATTTCACCATCTATTTTGAATGATATCCTTGCTAGATAGAGTAGTATTGGTTTCAGATCCTTGCTTTTCATTAAGTTGAATAATTCATGCCATTCCCTTCTGGCGTGCAGAGTTTCTGATGAGAAATCAACTGACAGCCTTATGGGAGCTCCTTTGTAGGTAACAGATTGCTTTTCTCTTGCTGCTTTTAAGATTCTCTCTTTGCCTTGAATTTTTGACATTTTAATTATGATGTGTCTGACAGTGGGTCTCCTTCTGTTCTTGCTTGGGACTCCCTGTGCCTCCTGAACTTGTGTGACTTTCTCCTTGACAAGGTTAGGGAAGTTTTCTGCCATTATTTCTTCAAACAGGTTCTCTAACCTTTGCTTGCTTTTGACCTCTTCTGGCACTCCTATGATATGAATATTGTAACATTTCATGTTGTCCTCTAGCTCCCACAGATTGTCCTCCTGTTTTTAATGTTCTTTTTTTTGTTCTTTATGGTTCTCTGATTGAGTGATTTTTTCTACCCTGTTTTCTAATTTGCTGATCTGATCCTCAGCTTCTCCATATCTACTGTTTATTCCCTCCAATGTTTTATTATTATTATTATTTCTACTCTGACATTCTTAATTTCCTTCATAGTTTCCATTTCTTTTCTCATGCTCTTGAGTATCCATATAATCAATATTCTGAACTCTTTATCTGATAGATTGCTTATTTTCATTTCATTTAGCTTTTCTTATGGAGAATTCTTTTGTTCTTTCATTTGGACATGTTTCTTTGTATTAGGTAGATCTGCTAGGACTCCCACTCTTTTGGATGGCTCCTGGTACAGGTCAATGCCAGATGCTGTTTGTGACTGGCCTTGAGTATGCTGTTTGAAGCTTTTGGCACTCCACAACTTGTGTTCCCCTCTGCTGAGGCTGGATGTATTTGGAAAGGACCAAGATATGCACCAAGATCTGCTTTTCCAAATATTGGGAACAGAAGCAAATTAGGCAAAGACTCAAAGCACCAAGTGGCTGATTGTTATTCTGCTTCTTAATAAGCCTCATGTTGTAGAAACTCCACAAGGTGGGGTGAGAGGTTTTCCATGGGTGGGGCAATTGCTTCACCCCCAGGCAAAAGCTCCTTGGACTGTAAATATCTGCCTCTGAAAGGTCCTCTGCTGTATGGGGAAATGACTCAGCACAGGAACCCAGATAGCTCTCCTCTCAGGTCTATTCCCAAGCCAGGAGCCCTAGATTCTCTCACAGAGCCTTATTCCACTCTGCCCTCTCCCTGCAGCTGGAGCCAAAAGTGAGTGGCTGCACATGAAACTTTGTGAACTGTCCCTTTAAGAGGGTGCCTGTATTTTCAGCCATCTCTCCTTGGCAGACAGAAACCTTGCTGCTTTTCACAGCCTTATGTTATGCGGGGACCTTTCTCAGTTCTGGTGCTCTGGGCTGGGAAACCCAGATTGGGGCGTAGGCCCCAGAGTTCTCAGTGGGAAAATCCCACAGCTAAAATATCCTTCTGGAACTTTAGCTGCTGCCTGTTGAAATGCTGCAAGCCTTCTTGCACATCAGCACTTCTGACCAGACTCATTGTGGTCTCCTCTGTGTGTCCTTGATTATGAGGGTGCTCTCCAGCTAGTCTTTAGTTGATTATTCAGGATGGTTTTTCTATAGTTTAGTTGTAAATCCATTTTGGTCCTTGGAGAGTGTTCACTGTAGCTTCCACTCAATCCACTGCCATGTTGGAATCCTCTGCAAGTAAATTTTTTAATGGAACTTATTAGGATATCATTGGTTAACACAATTATGTAGGTTTCAGGTGTAGAATTCTATAATACATCATCTGTATATTGCATTGTGTGTTCACCATCCCAAATCAAGTCTACTTCCATTACTATTCATGCCACTTTTGCCCACTTCTACCTCCTCCACTATCCTTTTTCTCTCATAAACATCATACTGTTCTCTGTATGTATGAGTCTGTTTCTATTTTGTTTGTTAGCTTTTGTTCATTAGATTTGGCATACAAGTGAAATCATATGGTACTTGTCTTTTACTTACTTATTTCACTTAGCATAATACTCTCTAGGTCTATCCATGCTGTCTCAAATGGTAAGATTTCCTACTTTTTACGACTAATATTCCATTTTGTAAATGTACCACAGCTTTTTTATCCACGTATCTACTGATGGGCTGCTTCCAAATCTTGACTATTTTAAATAATGCTGCAATGAACATAGGGGTGCATGTATTCTTTCAAATTAGTATTTTGGATTTCTTCAGATATATTCAAAGACCTGGATTCACTGGGTCATAAGGCAGTTTCATTTTTAATTTTTTAAGGTAACTCCATATTGCTTTCCATAGTGGCTTCACCAATCTGCATTCTCACAAAAAGTGTGTGAGTGTTCTCTTTTCTCTATATCCTCATCAGCACTTGTTGTCTGTATTTGTTGGTGGTAGCCATTCTGGAAGGTGTGAGGTGATACCTCATTGTAGTTTTAATTTGCATCCCTTTGATGATTAGTTATGTTGAGCATTTTTTCATAATTCCACTGGCCATGTATAAGTCCTTCCTGGAGAAGTCACTATTCAGGTCTTCTGTCAATCCTTTAATTGGGTTGTTTGTATGTGTGTTTTTAAATTTATCTTTATTGTTGAAAGTATTACAGATGTCCAGATGTCCCCTTTTCCCCCCCATCCACCCCCCTTCCCCATCCACCCCCTCCACCCCCTTCCCAGGCCTTCCCCTCACTTTTTTCTATCCATAGGCTATGCATATATGCATGTAAGTCCATTAGTTAATCTATTCCCACCTCCCATCCACTTCCTTCTGAAATACATCAGTCTGCTGCGTGCTTCAATGTCTCTGGATCTTTATCAGTTTATTTTGTGCATTACATTCCACATATAAGTGAGATTATGTGATACTTGTCTTTCTCTGACTAGCTTATTTTGTTTTGCATAATATCCTCCAGGTTCCTCCATGATGTCTCAAAGGGTAAGATATACTCTTTTTTTACAGCTACATAGTATTCCATGATATAAATGTACCACAGGTTTTTAATCTAGTCATCTTAATGATGGGCACTTGGGCTATTTTCAGATCTTAGCTATTGTAAATAACACTGCTATGAACATAGGGGCATATATATTCTTTCTAATTGGTGTTTCAGGATTCTTAAGATATACCCCTAGAAGTGGGGTCACTGGGTCAAATGGTAGTTTCATTTTTAGTTTTTTCAGGAAATGCCACTGTTTTCCATAGTTGTTGTACCAGTCTGCATTCCCACCAACAGTATACTAGGGTTTTTTTTCTTTATATTTTTGTCAGCACTTGTTTGTTAATTTATTGATGATAGCCATTCTGGAAGCTGTGATGTAATACCTCATTGTTGTTTTAATTTGCATCTCTCTGATGATTAGTAAGGTTGAGTATTTTTTCATGTCTCTTGGTCTTATGTTTGTCCACTTTTGAGAAGTGTCTATTCAGGTATTCTGCACATTTCTTAACTGGATTGTTTGTCTTCCTTTTGTTGAGTTGTATGAGTTCTTTATATGTTTTGAGAATTAACTCCTTATTAGATGTATTATTGTCAAACATGTTCTCCCATATAGTGGTTTCTCTTTTCATTTTGATGATTTCTTTTGCTGTGCAGAAGCTTTTTAGTTTGATGTACTCTCATTTGTTTATTTTTCCCTTTGTTTCTATTGCCCTATGCAATGTATCAGTGAAAATTTTGTTCCATGATATGTCTGATATTTTGCTGCCTATGTTTTTTTCTAGGATTTTAATGGTTTTATGACTTACTTTTAACTCATGAATTCATGCCAACAAACTGGACAACCTGGATAAATTGGGCAAATTCTTAGAAAAATATAATCTTCCAAAACTAAATCAGGAGAAGCAAAAAACCTGAATAGGCCAACAACAACTGATGAAATTGAGGCAGTAACAAAACAAACAAACAAACAAACAAAAACTCCTAGCAAACAAAAACCCTGGTCTGGACTGCTTAACGAGGGAGTTTTACCAAATATTCAAAGAAGAACTAACACCTATCTTCCTCAAACTATTCCAAAAGTATCGAAGAAGAAAGAACACTTCTAAGATCTTCTTATGAGACCAGCATTGTCCGAATTTCAAAAGCATATAAAGACACCACACAGAAAGAGAATTACCGTCCAATATCTCTGATGAACATAGATACTAAAATCCTCAACAAAATCTTAGAAATTGGATTCAGCAATATATTAAAAAGATGATACTCCTCCTGGCCAGTCTGATACAGTGGTTGAGCATTGAGCTATGAACCAGGAGTCACAGTTCTCACCATGACCAAGTGGGATTTATTCCAGGGATGCAAGGCTGGTACAATATTTGCAAATCAATAAATATGATACATCATAGAAAAAACTGAAAAGATTGTTTGTGTTCAGTATTATAAATTCTTAATAAATTTTGGATATTTGCTTCTCATTAGACTTATAAATGGACATGTTATCCAACTCAGGGGGTCAGCCTTCATTTTGTTGATTTTCTTTGCTGTGCAAAAAATTTGTAGTTTGATGTAGTCTCATTTTGTCCCCCCTTGCCCAATGAGATATATCAAAAAAAAAATATTGCTATAAGAAATGTCTAAGACCTACTGCCTATGTTTTCTTCCAGGAATTTATGGTTTTGAGTCTAACATTTAAGTCTTTAATCCATTTAATTTTATTTTTGTGTATGGTGAAAGAAGGTTGCTTAGCTTTATTTTTTTGCACATATTTGTGCTATTTTCCCAACACCATTTATTGAATAGATTAGCTTTATCCCATTGTATGTTCTTGCCTCCTACGTCAAACATTAATTGACCACAAATGTGTGGATGTACCTTTGGGCTCTCCAATTTCTATATATGCGTGGTACTTGCAAGTACCATGCTGCTTTTATTACTATGGCCTTTTTTATTATTACAGCCTTGTAGTACAGTTTGATATCAGGTAGCATGATTCCTCCAACTTTGTTCTTTTTTCTCAAGATTGCTGTGGCTATTTGGGATCTTTTGCAGTTTAATATAAATTTTTGGAATATTTGTTCTAGTTCTGTGAAATAACTGATTGGTATCTTGATAGGAATTCCATTGACTCTCTAGATTGCTTTGGGTAGTATAAACATTTTAATGATGTTAATTCTTCCTATCTATAAACATGGTATATATTTGCACTTATTTGTATCTTCAGTTTTTTTCTTCAGTGTCTTATAATTTCCTGAGTACAGGTCTTTCAAATCCTCAGTTAAATTCATTCCTGGGTAATTCTTTATTTTTATTATTATTTTTTATTTTTTTATCCTCACCTGAGGATATGTTTATAGATTTTGAGAGATGAGAGAGAGAGAGAGAAAGAAAGAGAGGGAGAGAGATTAATTGGTTGCCTCCCATAAGTATCTTGACCAGGGATCTAACTTGCAATCTAGGTATGTGACCTGTTAGGGAATGGAACCTGCAATTTTTTGATGTACAGGAAAAGCTCCAACCAACTGAAACACCTGGCCAGGGCTACGTATTTTATTTTTTTAATACAATTTCAAATCCAATTGTTTTCTTAATTTCCCTCTCTAACAGTTAATTATTGTTGTATAAAAATGTAACTGACTTCTGAATATTTATTTTGTATCCTGCTGCTTTTTCTGTCTTCACTTATAAGTTCTAGCAGTTTTTTGGTGGAATCCTTAGGCTTATCTGTATATAGTACCATGTCATCTGTTACTAAGGACAGTTTTAATTCTTCCTTTCTAATTTTGATGACACTTATTTTTACTTCTTGTCTGAATTCTGTGACTAGGCTAAGACTACCAGCACTATGTTGAATAAGAGTGGTGAAAGCAGACATCCATGTCTTGTTAGCAATATTAAGAAAAATGTTTGTAGTTTTGTCCATTGAGTATGATATTGGGTGTGGGTTTGTGATACATGGCCTTTATTTTGTTGAAGTATATTCTCTTTATTCTCACTTAGCAGAGAGTTTTAATCAAAAATGGGTGCTGAACTTTATCAAATGCATTTTCTGTATTAATTGATATGATCATGAGATTTTTATCATTCATTTTGTTTACATGGTGTATTACTGAGTTGTGAATATTGCACCAACTTTGCATTCTTGTAATAAATCCCACTTGATCATGGTGTGTGATGTTTTTAATAGTTTGCTGATCCAATATGCTAATATTTTGTTGAGGAATTTAGCATCTATATTCATCAGGAATGTTTGCCTATACTTTTCTTTCTTTGTAGTGTTTCTTTATTTGATTTTGGAATTAGGATGATGCTGGCCTCATAAAATGTGCTTGGGAGCCTTCCCTCTTGAATTTTTAGGAATAT
This sequence comes from Miniopterus schreibersii, assembly GCF_964146895.1. Classification (NCBI taxonomy): domain Eukaryota; kingdom Metazoa; phylum Chordata; class Mammalia; order Chiroptera; family Miniopteridae; genus Miniopterus; species Miniopterus schreibersii. The sequence goes on along the minus strand of NC_138118.1, from coordinate 24,339,220 downwards.
TTTGAGAAGTACAGGTGTTAGTTCTTCTTTGTTTGGTAAAATTCACATGTGAAGCCATCCTGTCAAAAATTTTGTTTTTTCGGAATATTTTTACCACTGTTGCAGTTTCATTGGCTGTAATGTGTATATGTAAGTTTTCTGTTTCTTGTTGATTCAGTCTTAGAATATTGTATGATTTTAGGAATTTATCCATTTTGTCCAGACTGTCCAGTTTGGTGGCATATAGTTCATATATATATACATTATATACTTATATGTATATATACACATATATATTATATACATATATTTATACACACACACACACACACACATATTAATCCTCACTTGAGAATATTTTTTCCATTGTTTTTCAGAGAAGGTGGAAGGGAGAGAAAGAGAAAGAGAAAGAGAGAGAGAAACACCAGTGTGAGAGAAACACACCAATCCATTGACTCCCACACATGCCCCGACCAGGGCCAAGGATTAAGCCTGCATCTGATGTACATGCCCTTTGGCTGGAATCGAACCTGAGACTCTTCAGTCCTTGGACTGACACTCTAATCACTGAGCCAAACTGGCTAGGGCCATATTTTCTTACCATCCATTTACTTTTTTTGTATGAGTTGTTGCTTCTCTTTCATAGGTGATTTTATTTATTTGAGTCCTTTTTTTACTTTTTTTAAGTGTCAAACTTTTTTACCTTTAAAATAAAGCAGCTCTTGGTTTCATTAATCTTTTGTATTGTTTTTGTTATATTCTATTTCTGTTGAGAAATTAGCTAACAGTCTTATGAGAGCACCCTTGTAGGTAACTAATTGTCTTTCTCCTGCTGCTTTTAAGATTCTCCCTTTGTCTTCAACCTTTGCCATTTTGATTATGATGTGTCTGGCTGTAGTTCTCTTTGGGTTCATTTTGTTTGGAACTCTGTGCTTCCTAGACTTGTATGTCTATTTTCTTTACCAGGTTAGCAACATTTTTAGTCATTATTTCTTCAAATATATTCTCAATTCCTTGCTCTTTCTCTTTTCCTTCTGTAACCCATATGATGGTAATGTTATCACACTTTATATTGTCTCAAATGTCCCTTAATTTGTTCTAACATAATCTGCTTTTTGTTTTTTTCCCTGCTCCAATTGGGTGTTTACTGCTACCTTGTCTTCCAAATTGTTAATTTTATTTGCTGATTCATCCAACCTACTGTTTATTCCTTCTAATTATATTCTTTGTTTCAAATATTATAGTTTTGTTTCTTTATATATATATATATATATATATATATATATATATATATATATATATATAGTTTTTATGCCTTTTTCATACTATTATAGTTCTCACTAAGTTTCTTGAGCACCCTTAACCATTTTTTTGAACTCCATATCTGGTAAGTTGCTTGCCTCCTTTTCATTTAGCTCTTTATTTGAAGATTTCTCATATTCTTTTATTTAAGGCATATTTATTTGTCTCTTCATTTTGGCTGTCTCTTTGTGTGTGTTATTATGTATTAAGTAGATATGCTACGACTCCTGGTCTTTGTAGGGTGACTTTGTGTAGTAAGTATTCTGTGGAACACAGTGGCACTGAATCCTTGATCACCTGAGGCGGTTGTTCCAGGAATATACTTTGTGTGTGTTATGTGAGCTCTCCTATTGTAGTTGAGTCTTGATTGATATTGGCCCATTTGTGTGCTGGTCAACCTCAGGCTGCCTGAATTTGAGGCTCAACCCCTACCACAGTGTATGTGCTGCTGGGCAGGTTCTGACCACATGAATCAGAATTCACTTCAGCAGGGTCTGGTGCCTGCCAAAATATCCCTTTAGATATGCTCCTTGTGAAGCTTATTGGATCTTGCTCTGACATTGTCTAAGCTTCGCACTGGGTCTGTCAGTTCTGGGGTCTCTTGGGAGGACACCTGTTGCAGGCCATAGTCAGACAGGACTGTGACTGATTCTGGGCAACCTGTTTGGAACTACACAGCAATCTACAGTGTGTGACTACCTCTGCTGGCTGTGATTGTGCATGTGAAGGACCAAGTTAAGGTTTTACAAGCACTGGGCCTAGGTGCAGATCAGTTAGTCTCAAAGCACACCCAGATCTGCCTCTACCTCCCTCTGCTTTCCAGCTTCCTGTTAGACTCAGTCACTGAAAAAGCCTCTGGTGGTACTCGAGTTACGTAAGGTCAGTTCTCAGTGAGTCACTTGGTAGGGGTTAATGGTGTTTACCAGATTGATACAGACTTATACTCAGTGCCAGTGCTAGGGTTGTGGTCACTCAGCAAATGCCCTAAATCATCCAAAGTCTAGCTGCTTTTTGCTGGGTGCTCACAACCCTTTGTGGTGAGGTGGGATCTCAGGGAGTTGTCAGGGTGAGGTCAGGAGTTTTTGACAGGTTCAAACATATCAAGATTTTGTCATGTGAATGGAGGGTTCTGCACCAGTCAGGCATGTGAGCAGAAAATTCTCCCCCATCCTAAAGCTGTACAACTCAGTGTGTCCCATGTTCTGCCAGGAGCCAAATCTGAGCAGGATGAAACTGCCAGGAGTCAAGAGAGTGGGCCTAGTGAATCTCCTGTGAGGTAAAATTCTGGCCAGGATTGGTGTAAGGTGGGGGCAGTGGTTCTTTCCTCAGAGCCACACAACTCAGTCTATACCAGATTCTACTCAGATTTTGGCAGGACAGAGTCACCAGGAGTCAGGAGGATTGTACCACTGGGAGCCCAGAAAGTGGAGCTAACAAATTTCCAGGGAAGGGGAAGCACCAGTCAGGTTATCAGGAAAGCTGGAAGAATGCTTCCCCTCACCCCAAAGCCATACCACTCAGTTACTGAAAAATCTTGAGTCTGTCCAGACCTCCATGCCTGAGCCTAGGCAGCTGACTCCTCAACATTACAGAAGCTTTGCAAGGTGGAGCTACTGGGGGTCCAAAGTGTGGGCATATTCAATTCTACCAGGCTGATGCCATATGGAGGGGAGTGCTCCACCCAAGAAAGATGGTATTTGGGGTAGGGGAGAGTGACTTAACATAGGGATCTTGGAAGCTGTCCATTTAGCTCTCTCCACAGAGCCAAAAATCAGAGTGTCTCCTTATGTGACCCTAGTTTACTCCACCCTCTCGTTGTTGGAGCCCAGGTTGAGTGGATGAAAACAAAGTTTTGTGCATTGGCCCTTTAAGAAGGCACTTTACCCCCAGCAGACTACTCTCCCTGGAAGGCAGATTGCCTACTGATTTTTGCAGTCAGATGTTATGTCAACACCCCTTCCTGGTTTTCATGCTCTGGGCTGGGAAATCCAGATTGAGGTTGAGGCCCCACACTTCTCAGGGGAAACCTTAGCAACTCACATATTCCTTCAGCATCTTAGCCATTGCCAGTGGGAGCTGGGCCAGCCCATTTTGTGTCTTCACCCTTCCTACCAGTCTCAATGTTACTTCTGTAAATCCTTGGTTACTAGGCTTTTGTTTAGCTAATCTTCAATTGGTCATTCAGGTTGATTGTTTTGTATTTTACTTGTAATTCCAATTTTGTCCCAGGAGCAGGTGAGTGTAGCTTCCACCTTCTCTGTTGCCATCTTGGATTGACTGCAAGTAAATTTTAATCTATCATCCTCCCATTACTTTTTTGTGTAGGGTTATATATAATAGGGCAGGATTATTTTTTTGTTTTGATTATAGAAAATAATTAAACCAAACATTTCAAAAAATTTAAAATTTTATATGCAAATATAAATCAATATTATTGTAAAACTATGGTGGTTAAAAATTGATTTGTATGATATCTGGTTTTATGAACATGTTTACAGCCAAAATGTTAACATGTTGAGAATATCGTTAGTTGAGTCATTCACTGTGTTACCTGGTACGTAGAATAGAGGCACATCTGATTATCTCTACATTAGATAGTAATTAGAACATTTTTAAGACATATGAGTTTCTATTTTATAAGATAGCAAAGATAAATGCATGCTCTTCAATTTAGAACTCTATCATTGCAGTAGTTTTTCATTTATTGTAGGACATAAAATCATGTTATTTTAATATGTGAATATTTGAAATTTGTGAAAGGCTACTAAATCCCATGTCTTCCCATATCTGCCTCTTTCTTAAATTCCTTCAGCAATACTTTATTATTTTCATGTAACATGGTTTAGAAGACCCTTTGAGACCTGACTCCTCCTTCAACATGTCAGCTTCTTAACATGATTATTTATGTCCTACATAGAAATTAAATTTAATAGAAATATTTTATAGATTAAAACATTAATTCTAAAATTAAAGTGCTAATTAGATATGAAAAGCAACAATAGCAACAACAACAAAAGCACAAAGTTGCTAAACATTTGCATCTGTATGTGCTATATATAACTCATCTCAGCAGGTTTGACGTTTAATCTTTTGCACCTCCCCCATAAAATTTACTTTTCTTAATGTATTTCTGATTTCAGTGAATGATACTATTTGCAACCCTGTAGTTGAAGCCAGAAATATGATTCTCATTCTTAATTCCTCCCTCTTTCTCAGATCTCACTTTAAGTCAGCTAAAACTCCCATTTTATATTTCCTAGTTATAATTCTAAAGCACCCTCTTCTCTTCTTCCCTACTGCTATCACCTGGGGCCAGTTCCTCCTTATGTGAAAGCTTCTTGGTTAAGTTCTCAGTCTTCAATTTTGTCCCTGTCTATTGCATTTCCACAACAGCAGTAAGTTATTCTAAGGAAAGGTGCTGTTTATAGGAGAATGGCTATGTAAGATTGGCTTATATTTTCAAGATGTTTGATAACAAGAGGACATAGTATGACGCTGCATTTGTATTATGTTTGTATTAACGGTCAGAAAACATTAAATATTCTTCCCAAGAATGGAGGAGAATATTTGAAATTTGTGAAAGGCTACTAAATCCCATGTCTTCCCATATCTGCCTCTTTCTTAAATTCCTTCAGCAATACTTTATTATCTTCATGTAACATGGTTTAGAAGACCCTTTGAGACCTGACTCCTCCTTCAACATGTCAGCTTCTTAACATGATTATTTCTGTGCTTGCTCTACTTGTATTGGCGAAATATAGCCACTTGCATCACTGAATATAATACAGCCTTTGATATTGTCTTCTTTCTGTCTAAAACGTACTTCTACACCTCCAATTTTGTTAATTTCTCAGTGACTGTTGGGGGTGTTGTATATAATGGTCAAGGAAGCAAACACTGACATCAAACTAGGTGAGACAGGATTTCAAATTTAACATTAAACTTGCTGTGTGAGCTTTACTAAATCCTTACATTTACTCATATATAGGAAGACCTTAGATTAAGATGATCGCAAAACATTCCAACAACAAATAATTTTGTACATTTTTGATGATATGAACTACTTAAATGTCTGTTTATAATTCTTTCAAATTTCATATTATATAAATTCATATTTTAACATAACTTCACTACTGAATTTTTTCGTACATATATTTATTATAAAACTATATGAGTAATCCTTATAATTGCCAAAATGCCCCATGAAGCCACATCTGACAATTCACTTTCCTGAGCATATCATTATTTTGTCTGTGCTTTGAAGTCTTTTATGGTACAGCTCTTTTAAAATTTATATGTGATGTTGTCATTGGAAAATTTATTTGAAGTCCCAATATATATTTGTTTAATATCTGGATAGTAAGTCTTTATTCCATTATATTTCCAAAGTAAAACTACTTGTACTATTGAAGTTAATGATTACTATACATTGATAAAAATTGTCATTTAATACCTTGAGAAATAATATTAATTTTTATTTAAACTTCTTGCTAAACAAATAAGAAAGTAATCCAATGCTGTTTTTATTTTCCCATTTCACACAAAAAAATCTTACAATAAAATTAATTCATTGAGCACTCTATTACATAAGACTTAATAAAAAACAATATATGGTGATTTCTTAGTTTTCTCAGAGAATATTTTGGAAAAGAAAAAGTATTGTCTTACAATTGATTATATATATTATTGAGATATGCTGAGACTTATGTTTTTAATATATATATAAAGAAATATTATTTAATTTATATGATTCTTATGAACTTTAAATAAAATATTAAAATCATTTTACATATTTCCTGGGAAAGAATAAGTCCTAACTGAAAATTAATCACTTATCTTGATGTTGCTACTATTGTTTTTAGCATTTAAAAGATATATATTATTATTTTTATGACCTAGTATTATCTGAGAAGCCATGCTAGATATGACCATAACTATTTAGTGATCCTCTATGTTTAAGCATAGCATCTTACCTATTGATCATAACAGTTGATGTTTAATCACATATAATTCACATGGATTACATTTCAAACACATCTTCAAGCAGTCTTGGTTGAAAGTTTTATCCCATAAGGTAGCAAATAATAGATAGATATAAATAATAAATAAATAAATAAATAAATAAATAAATAAATAAATAAATAAATAAAGTATTTGTATTTATTGAAGGAAGTGGATGAGAATCATAGAAATTATCTTGTTCAGCACAGTGCTTTCCAGTCATAAATACATACAATAAGAATCAATTTCATTTTCCCCCCTTTTACTTGGTTAAAAATGTTTAATGAGAGTTTAGAGTTTATTCTGTGTAAGTCTATGTGACAGTCATTAGGTACCCAGCTATCTGGTGCTCTGGTTCCTATCTTCATGGATGTGCAATCCATAATGGACAATAACTAAAAAAACACAAATATCTAATTTAGAAAATATTTCTAATTAATGAATGGCAGACTTTATACTATGCACTCTTTCTAAAATCACTTATTTTTCAATTACAGTTGACATACAATATTATATTAGTTTCAGGTGTAGAACTCAGTGATTAGACATATAACTTGCTAAGTGATCATCCCAATAAATCTCATACCTATCTGACAACATACATAGCTATTAGAGTATTATTGACTATATTCCCTGTGCTGCACTTTACATCCCCATGACTATTATGTAACTACCAATCTGTGCTTTTTAATCCCTTCACTTTTTTGCCCATTCCCCCAACCTCCTCTCATCTGGCAACAGTCAAAATGTTCTCTGTATTTATGAGTTTGTTTCTTTTCTCCTTGTTTATTTTGATTTTTAGATTCAATTGTTGATAGATATGTATTTATTGCCATTTTATTATTACTTTTTTATCTATTTTTTTCTTCTTCTTAAAGAAAAGCCTTTGACATTTCATGTAATACTGGTTTGGTGATGATGAACTCATTTAGCTTTTTCTTGTCTGGCAAGCTCTTTATCTGTCTTTCTATTCTAAATGATAGCTTTGCTGGGCAGAAGGGAGTAGCAAGAAATATTCAAAGTGGTGAAAAGCAAGACCCTACAACCAAAATTACACTATACACTCTTAACAGAACCCTAATACTCAGTAAATTGAATCTAAATTTATATGCATATCACATATTTATAATAAACTAAACATATATAAGTACTATCTACAATAAATATGTGTAAGGGCACACATGCACCAACACCTAAGCTACTAGCTGTGTGCTGAACTTTAGCTATAGTCTCCATAATTTTGTCAGGAATAGCAAAAGAAGATAAGGCTAATTAGGACGATCAATTACAGAAAATGGAGGTTGAGAAAGAGATAAAAATTTTGGTCTACCATAGTCACATAGCTCTGCTTGATTACCACTCTGAAGAAAAGTACTGATGAAAGAATATGAATAAAGTTGTAAGAATTTGGAGATAAATAGTCTAATGGTGAAAGAAAAATCAAAGAAAATATCTGATAGTTGAGGCCTCTCCACATCTGAACTGGAAAGGACTCCAAGATATCCTGTTTTCCTATACACTGTACTTAGTTTAGAGAATGAACTAAAATCAAGGGCTTAATCTGGAGCTTGAGGAACAGCAAGTACATTGATTCATAAGCTGTTGCAAAGACCAAGTGGTATATGTTAATGATTGACTAGAACTGTAGCAGTAGAAAAGATGGGAAATTGTTGGATTTGAGATACATTTTTAAAGTAGAGCCAACAATTTGTGATGACAGTTTAAAGTGGTGTATGAAAAGATGAGACGCCAAGTTATTTAGCTTAAGTAACTGGCTCTGTTCTGATACGAGTGAGATGGGTAGCATAGGCTGCTAATTGTCTACCCAATATACATTCTACCATTTTATCTCAGTAATGTACCCTCACATTTTAATGTTTGGAAGAATATGTGGGGAGCATGGTCTGAGAAATCTGACCTTTATCAGCATCTTCTTGGTGAAAATAAACAGGACTGAAGTTAAGCAGGACCACACAACAGAATGATGAACTGCACCAACACCTGAACAACCTGCCAAACTCTAGTCTAGCTTCATAGAATTTTTCTCTGAACTTCCCTGTTCCAAGGATCTGTTTTTAAACATAAAATGATTATTTTCACCTTTACCCCAACCCCCTACAGCAGTCTGGATATAATCATTTTAAAATTTTTTGTGTGATTCCTTCTAATTGTTTTTATTCCAATTTTTCTCATAAATATAATGTTGACTAGTCCATTGTTAAGTGCCCAGTACTGTTCATACTCTTTTGCAACTTGTGTTTTTTCTTAAGTAATCTAGAAAGATTTCTAGTTAGATAGCTAGATGGCTAGATAGATACATAATCTGTTAGCTCTGTGCCATTTTAGTGAATCACTACATGGTTATTTTAATATAATACATTATTTATTGAATTGTTCATTAACCATCAGACACTAAAATGTAATTTCAGTGACTATTTTATTTATATGCTATATTTTGTAAATATAGATTCATGGAAGTTGAAGCTTGGAGTCAAAGGGTACATTTTTTAACTAAATAAAAACTGACACTTGCTAACCAATAAAAATTGACACAAATCTTTTCCCATCAAGTGTTTTAACATAATTCTTGTCCACTCATGTAGAGAAAAACTGGTCTTAAGCTTTTAAAATATTTTGCTTCTCTGATTAGAAAAAAAAAAAAAAAAAGATTGTTTATTTGTATTTCCTTAGCTTCTATTGATGTTAAGCATCTTTTCACTTGTTTCTCAGTCTTTTGTAATTCTCCTGTGAACTCACTGTTGACTTAAATTGTCCTTTAATCTTTGTTGTTTTTTAACTTGAAATAATTTATTCCTGTTCTATTATGGAATCATTTTTCTTTTGGAGCTTCCAAGAAGCCCCTACTTCAGACTTTTTATGTATGCACTTTTAAAACAGCAAAGCTAGAAAAAATAGAGAAAATAAAGTTTCCTTCATTTCTTATCATTGAAAATTTGTGAATCTTACAACTTGTAAAACCAAAGAGAAGATGACTATTCTGGCCTCTGTGAAGAAACAAACAAACAAAGAAAAATAAACCACTAACAATCATTGGATATTACTGAAAACAGATTCCCTTCATATCTAATGTTGTAAAAGAAAAAAATGACATAGTAGTGCCTTAGTGCCTTATATAGCTTATGAAATTCTAAATGAGGTAATACATTAAGAAAATTACTGTATTTACTGGATTCTTAGAAACACAAAAGAACATAGTCTTCCAGAGATAACAGATTTATAACCATATTTTTTATTACTGCTCATAATAATACTTTTTTTTAAAAATGGGTAATGTTTTTCTGAAAAGCAATGGAATACTTTAATTTAATTTTAATTCAATTCTAAAATCAAGTTTTTCTGATTGGGAGGTTAACCCTTTTATTTAAAATATAGTGTAAAAATGTAGTACTTTCTTTAAAACTTCAAATTGTGAATGCTACATGAAAAAACATAGTTGAGGCCACAGTAATATCTACCTTAATAAGAAAACTTCAATTCATTTCCTAGGTAAAGAATATTTAGTTATGACTTTGTGAATTGGTGACTTCAGTTGTGTGCTATGCAGATTATATGTGTATATGTTATTATATATGATGGTTTATTTATTATATATAATATTTTAAATGCCATAATAAATGTAATACATAACACTACTGACAAAGCATGCTTAATAAAATTAAGTGATTCCTTTAATAAGGCAAATGTATACATACAAATTCTAGGTATGTCTTATGATTATATGCAGTTATAAATAATAACATATATAACAGTTCCTTTTCCAGCCACAAAAAAACTTGTTTATTTTTCTAATTCAGGTTATGGTGTATGAAACTGCTCATTGTCTTTATATATTAAGACTTTCACTTTCCTCTGGCCATGAGTATGGATTTGAATAATGCAATATTTCCCCATGACCACGGACAAAATATTCCACATCTTTTTTCTCTCACCTGATGATATTTTTTTCCATTGCTTTTCAAAGACAGTAGAAGGGGGAGAAAGAGAGAGAGAGAAACATCAATGTGAGAGAGACACACTGGTTGGTTGCTTCCCACACACTCCCTGGCTGGGGCAGGGATCAAGCCTGCAACTGAGGTATGTGCTCTTGGCTGAAATCAAACCTCAGACCCTTTAGTTACAGGCTGACACTCTAACCTAGGAGACAAACTGAAAAGGGCAAAACATTCACATCTTAATTTAGCTCTCAGTGTATTACTAAATTTAGGCTTCTTTGAGAATACATTTTAAATATATATGAAATTTGAATAGGAGAATGTGCCTAAGTGGTATAGTTAAAAAATTGGGGAGAAAATTATTAAAAATTAAGAACAGAGTCTGTCAATTCAGATATATTTTTGTGATTGATTCATTTTAAATTTATTTTTCTAATAATGTACACTGATTTTATTCATTGCACCAAGTATTCATTTAGATTTTTCAATATGGAAACTCAAGTCTTAAGTTTTGAGAAATATCACACATATTTACACATTAATAAAACTTGAATTAGTTTTAAATATTTTTTCTAATCACTTTCTTTTTTCTCTTTCAGAGACCTCAATTATTTGGAGGGTGTATATTCCTGACTTACTCTAGGTTTAGTGCTTTTTTCTCCTCCTACTTAATGTTATTGTCTTTTTTTCTTTTTCTTTTCTGGAGATTATCTTAATTTGTATAACCAAGACTTTTATTGAGGCTTTCATTTCTGCCATCTTGTTTTTAATGTGCAAAAGCTTTTTTAAAAAATAATTGTTTCTGTGTACAGTGCATGATTTCACAGTAAATTTTTAATGAAAATATTACTTTTTTTGGTTGTCTTTTACCTTTTAATTTTTTAAAAAATATATCTTTATTGATTTCAGAGAGAGGAAATGAGAGGGAGAGAGAGAGATAGAAACATCAATGATGAGAGAGTCATTGATCGAGCCCACAACCCGGGCATGTGCCCTGACCGGGAATCGAACCCTGATAGCCTGGATCCTAGGTCAACGCTCAACCGCTGAGCCATGCCTGGCCGGGCACCTTTTAATTTTCATTATACTTAAGAGTTTCTTATCCTTCAAGTTCTATCTGTCTGTTATAGAATCTGCGTTTTCATGTTAAAGGCTATCCTCAGAAGCATGATGATACTTTGTTGTCCATTCCTATTTAGGATAGGGAGAAACATGTCTATTTAAAAGCTTTATATATGAGTGTCAAACTTTTCAATTACAGGCTTTACAGTTGGATCTTTCAACTGTTTTTGAAGAATACCACTTAAGATAGTTTAAGTTATTACACAGTAAAAAAACACCACCACAGAATTTCAGGATTTTAAAGCAACTGCATGCCTGTTACATATTAGAGGGGCCTCTGCCCCCTGTCATTCTAACTCTGTGATAACACTAGCTAATGCTTCCTCCTCTGGGATATCTCTGGGCAAGGAAGCAGGAAGCAGAGAACACAAAGAGAATCACCACTGGCTTTTAAATGCTTTCATAGCAGATTAAAGACATCATTTCTGCCAACATGCTCTGTGTGTCTCACAACCACAACTAACTTTGAGGAGATAGGAAAGGAAATTGTAGTCCTTTTCATGCATGGAGTAAAGAAGGTATCAGAAATACTGGTGAGCAGGAGTAATGTCTTCCACCATTACTCCATATCCCTTTGTTTTCATTCCTCTTATCTTTTTAGATTACCTACGAAACAACCCTCTTATCATTCTCCTTAATCACACATATTTACAAATTAATAAAATTTTTGAATACAAAATTTAAAAGAAATAATAAACCTACATTAAACAATGATTACTAATATTCCCATATTCTGACATTGAAAATTCTAATTTTATTATTTTTAATAAAAATTAAAGTTCAGGTATCAAGTAAACTAATAAAAATTCAGAATATTAAAACTTATTCTTTAAGGTAAAATATTATGCTTCTTTGCTCAGTGTCATAAAGCAACACATACGACTAACAAAAATCTGTAAAAACACACACAGCACACACTTTTTTCCCCCTTGGATATTTACAGATTTTGAAAGTCACTTCTTTCCAGGCAATTAATTAAGGAGATTTGGACATACTTTCATGAAATGTGTTTAATTGATCTTGATCCTGATATTGATTCATTTTCAGGATAGTAGAGATGATGGATAGAATACCAAATGTTATAATATTATTCTATTGGATTTCAGATTTTAAGTAGATAAAAAAATAGGGATGCTATGGTAAACAGAAGAGTTATATGGTCTGGATTATGGTTTAACAGTATCAGTTGGCTGGTTTATAGAGAGTAGACTGAAGAATAACAATTATGGGAGTGTAGAAATATGTTAGGAAGCTATTGAAATTATGCAGGAGAGAAATGATAGTGACTTGAAAGTGAATGGTGTTTGTGTTGATAAGTAGCCAAATTCTAGACAGATGTTGAAGTTTGCTTCACAAAGATTTGAGGCTCGATTTAGATGAGAAAATGAAAGAAGTCTACAAATTTCTAAGGTTTCTGTTCTAATCATAGGAAGAAAGGATTTCCATTTATTGTAGCTGGTTAGAGTGAAGGAATACATTTAAGGAAAGAGAATCAGGAGCAGATGTCTAATATAGAATTAGATTAGAATGGAGTTCAGGGGGAGTTAGGGACAAGAAATATGCATTTGGGAGACATCAGCATAATAAGCCTATTTTACCTACAGAGTAAATGGAAAAGAACATTTCTACAATAATGTAGTTGGAAGAACATATTTGTAGGAAGGTGATAAGGAATCAGGAAAGAAGATATATTATGAAGAGAGTTTTGTGTAAAAATTAAATCTGAACCATCAAAAAATTGATAAATTGGATGGCTCCTAAGATACTCTCTAATATTGATTTCTTATTGAATGAGTTCTTTAGTAAATAAAGGATAATAAATTAATGTTTATATATTTATGTCAGTTTTATATCTCATCCCCAGTTTTGAGTGAGCACAAATAACACTGAACATAATTCAAATTTTACCACTTACCTTCACTATCTTTTTTTCTCCTTACTTTTCCTTCCAAAGTGAAAGTGATATCTAGATGAGAAAGATGGAAAAGTTTGGGATTCTGAGAGATTCAATGGGTGAAAACACTCCACCACAATACTCACACCTGCTATCTTTTTATTTTTGCAGCAAGACTATGTCTTGTCTGATCTTAGTGATGAAATACATAAGATAGATAAAAAATAATTATGGGCAAATATTTCTCAAATCATTTCTAAATTAGATGTATGAATTTCAATGTACACTGGTAGTCATAATAAAAGTAGAAATTTATCTAAATCTTTTGAATAATTCCAGTCAATTTCCAATGATTATTTGTAATATAGATGAGCAGGACAATAAATATGACAGACAATTGTTTCAACCTTTTAAATTTATTTATTTATTTTTTAAATTTATTGGGGAGACATTGGTCAAAAAATCATATCGGTTTCAAGTGTACAATTATATTATATATTATCTGCATATTGCCTTGTATGCCCACCACCCAAAGTCAAATCTTCGTCCATCCCTATATAGTTGACTACCTTTACCCTACAGCCCCCCTACCCACCTTCTGTCTGGGAACCACAAAACTGCTGTCTGTGTCTATGAGTTTTTGTGTGTTTTGCTTGTTAGTTTATTTGTTGCTTTCAGTTTATATCTCACATATGAGTGAAATCATATATGGTTCTTGACTTTTTCTGTCTGATTTATTTTGCTTAGCATAATATTCTCAAGATCCATCCTTGTAAGTACCATCTTTATGATTACATGTAATCTTCTTTATCCAATCATTTACTGAAGAGCACTTCTGTTGTTTCAGTGTCTTGGCCACCATGAATAATGCAGCAATGAACATAGGAGTGCATATATTTTTGAAAATAAATGTTTTCAAAATTTTAGGAAATATTCAGAAGAGGGGTTACTGGATCATATGATAACTCTATTCTTAATTTTTTGAGGAAACTCTGTGTCTTCCATAGTAGCTGTAGCAGTTTATATCCCCACCAGCAGTGAATGAAGGCTCCTTTTTCTCCACAACCTCTCCAATACTTGTTATTAGTTATTATTTGTCTTGTTTATAATAGCCATTCTAGCACGTGTGTGGTGGCATCTTATAGTAGTTTTAATTTGCATATCCCTAATGGCTAGTGAAGTTGAGCATCTTTTTTATATATCTGTTGGTCATTTGTATGACCACTTGGGAGAACTGTCTGTTTAGGTCCTATGCCTATTTTTGTTTGGTGTTGAGTTGTATGAGTTCTTTATGTATTTTGGATATTAACCCCTTGTTGAAACTTTTGTTTGCAAATATCTTCTCCCATATAGTTGGTTGTCTTTTTGCTTTATTGGTGGTTTCTTTTGGTGTGCAGAAGCTTTTTAGTTCAAGATAGTCACAGTCATTTATATTTACCTTTAATTCCTTTGCATTTGCAGTCAAGTTCATAAAATCCTAAGACTAAGGTTCGTATGTTTAGTACTTATGTCTTATTTCATGTAATATATTGTTTCAGGTCTTATATTTAGACTTTTGATCTATTTTGAGTTAATTTTTTTATATGGGGGCAAACAGTCTAGTTTCATTACATTGCATGTGGCTTTCCAATTTTCCCAGGACTATTTATTGAAGAGTCTTTCTTTTCTCCATTGCATGTTTTTGGCTCCTTTGTCAAAAATTATTTGCCCATATACATGTGGATTTATTTCTGGGCTCTCAGTTCTGTTCCATTGATCTGTGTGTCTGTTTATCTGCCAACACCATGCTGTTTTTTTTTGTTTTGTTTTGTTTTGTTTTTTATATCTTTATTGGTTTCAGAGAGAGGAAAGGAGAGGGAGAGAGAGAGATAGAAACATCAATGATGAGAGAGTCATTGATCGAACCCACAACCCGGGCATGTGCCCTGACCGGGAATCGAACCCCGATCGCCTGGATCCTAGGTCCATGCTCAACCGCTCAACCACGCCTGGCCGGGCACCATGCTGTTTTGATTATTGTAGCTCTGTAGTATAATTTGAAGTCAGATAGTGTGATACCTCCATCTTTGTTCTTTTTTTCTCAGGATTGCTTTTCTACTTGGGTTTTTTTTGTGGTTTCATACAAATCTGATGATATTTTGTTCTATTTTTTAAAAATTGTTATTTAGATTTTGATGGGGACTATGTTAAATGTGTACTGCTTTGGGTAGTATGGCCATTTTAACTAGGTTGATTCTTCCAATCCATGAACATGAAATACTTTTCCATTTCTTTGTGTCTTTTTCAACCTCTTTTAATAACGCTTTGTAGTTTTCAGTGTATAGGTCCTTCATATGCTTTGTTAACTTTATTCCTAGGTGTTTTATTTTTTTTGTTTATAGATGACATAATTCTTTATATAGGACTCTGTAAAACACTATTAGAAAAAATAAACAAATATATGAAAGTTGCAGAATACAAAATCAATGTACAAAATTCTATTGCATTCCTGTATAATAAAAATGAAATTGTCTTGCCTGACTGGCATAGCTCAGTGGTTGAGCATTGACCCATGAACCAGAAGGTTATGATTTGATTCTCAGTCAGGGCACATCAATAGGTTGTGGGCTTGATCCCCAGTAGGTGGTGTGCAGGAGGCAACCGATCAATGACTTTCATCATTGATATTTCTATTTCTCTTTCCCCCTCCCTTCCTCTCTCTGAAATCAATAAAAACATATTTCTTAAAAAATGAAATTGTCCTAATTTTAGTATAATTTAGAATGCATAAATACAATTGCGATATAAAATCCATTTGATATCTCAGTAATAGATCTGAAAGTCATATGTTTCCTTTATACTCATGTAGTAAAATTTATGTCCATTTTAATAAGAAAAGATCTATTTTGAAAGGGTTCTCTTAATCAGTTTAAAAATCTTCTTTATATATTCAAAACATTCCATAAAATCTGAAATTGTTTTCTGAAACCTAAAAATACTTTGCTTAGCACCTTGAACATAAGTTTCTGAATTGTTGAGGACTAGAGCAATATAAGTTAAGTAAAAATGTAACCTGCTCTATAAAGCCAATGTTTTGAAAGTGATTTTAAGCACTTTTATAATTGTCAAATCTGAAAGATACATAAATCCAAAGTGAAAATTTGTACAGATTTTTCTGTACAATGATACATACATTTAAAATGGAAATTTGAACACAGTCTTGGCCAGGGTGTGTGTGTGTGTGTGTGTGTGTGTGTGTGTGTGTGTGTGCGCGCGCGCGCGCGTGTGTGTGATTTAAAAGGTAGACTTTATTCTATTTGGCTTGATCTCTCAACTTGAAATTGTCTAATATCCTGGGCTCTGTAATGACACAGATGTCTGTTTTATATCTTTGAGCCTATAGTTAACAACACTGTATTGTACACTTAGAAATTAGTTGATAGCGCTCATATTAAGTGTTCTTACCACAATTAAAAAAATAATATTTGGAGTAATCTTGTTGACAATTATCAGACACTATCCAAGGAGAAGTGGACTTTATTTATTTTTTTATTGAAGATCTTAGCTTGTAGATTTCCCTGCTCACCTTGACCAATTCAATTAAATGAAGTCATTGTTTTATGTGTTTTTATTTTTTATTTTTATTTAAATATGGAAGCTCTTTTTAAAAACCTTATATTTATTACAGGTTTATTTTGTAAAATTCTTCAGGTTAAATATATTATTTAGATATATACTTTTATAAGTTCTCCTAAGTCACACTTCAAATGTTAATTAAGTTATAGTTTTACTTTCCTTTGTACTTTCTTATGTCTCAAATATCGGACTTATCCTTGTCTTTATCTACATTTTAACTACTAATAATTTACTTTCATTTGTAATTCCTACTATACAATAAGATTGTAGTTGCATATAACAAAATATACCCTAAGTAGATGCATTTTTTCTAAAATGTAATTTTTAATTACATAAAATAGAATATAATGTAAGAAAATGTATTTTCCCTAAAATGTACCAATCGCATAGAACAAATATATCCCAGTTATTTTGTGAAGACTATAATATATGTGTATATATATATAAATGTGTATGTATAAATGTATGCATTATACATATATAAATAGTGTGTATATATAGACAAGTATGTGTGTGTGTGTGTGTGTTATATACACATTCATTCACTCATGTTTTATTCCCAGTAACAGCAATAACTCCATTTACAGGTGAAAAGAGACAAAAGATGCAAAGCTCTTAGAAGAAAGTCAGAAAAGAGGAAGTGCATAATTAATGTTTACAGATTTTCAATACAATGTTTACATTAACATTTAAATATTCAATCACATAACAGTTCACAACTGAGAAATTTTAAGTAAAAACATTTGGAAAGATAATTAAAAATGATAATTAACATTTTAACTTTTAATAATGCTATTAAAATTGGCATTCTAAGAGAAGTAGTGACAATATTGATATGATTTGTAGTGATCCCTGAACATTCTGATTATTTCAATTCAGTACTCTTACCCCAACCAAGGATTACCAACAATGCTTACCTTAAACACATATTCACAGGGCAATAGAATATCAACTTTGATAAGAAAATCCACACTGTATGTCTACATACAATAGAATGACCCCTCAACCGGTTTATTTCAAAATTTAGTAAAAAACAAAAATCAGTCCAAAATTGGTTTTTGTTTTGTTTATTTTTTTAAACCAGTAGTCGATTATTTGAACCTTTGCATCACTATTATTTGGAAACCAAATGTCTCCTATGTTCAAATCTTGGCCCTGCAACTTGTAACTATGGACCAGCCACATTGTCTTTCTTCGTCCTTCTCATTATTAATTCTGCAATAATAGCAGAGTCTGGAGTTAAACTGCCTCAGTGTAAATCTAAGCTTTGCCATTTAGTTTTTGTGTACCCTTAAACATTTTTCTGAAGTTTTTGTTCTTCAGTTTCTTGCTCTTAGGACCTTACACATAGAGTTCTTAAGAAAGATATCCCCAAAGGTCACTACAGATCAGGTACAGAAATAACTTACCTCAAGGAACATATGTGAAGTCCATGCATATATGAAAGGTTGAAAGCTTTTTCTCTAAGTTGAGGAAAAGACAAGGGTGCCCACTCACTACACTCATTCAACATAATATTGGAAGCCCCGACTGGAGTAATCAAGCAAAATAATGAAATAAAAGGCATCCAAATTAGAAAATAAAATTGTCATTATTTACAGATGAGATGATTTTATATAGAGAAAATTCTAAAGACTGAACCAAAAAATTGTTGGAATTAATCAACAAATTCAATAAAGTTGCAGGATATAAAACAAATATACAGAAATCAGTTGCATTTTTATAAACTAGCAATGAAAACAAATGAAAATGAAATAAAATAATTATCTCACACTAGCATCCAAAACAATAAAATATGAATAAATTTAACCAGAGAAATAAAAGACCTACACAATGAGAACTACAAGACTTTGAGAAAATAAATTGAAAAAGACACAAATAAACGAAAATATATCCCATGTTCATGGATAAGAAATTAATATTGTTAAAATCTCTATACTATAGACTACAAAGCCAACTATAGATCTATTGCAGTCCCTATTAAAATTGTAATGTCATTTGACTTTGGTTGGTGGGCACACAATGCAGTATTCAGATCATGTATCATAGAAATATACACTTGAAACTTATAAAAACTTATTAACCAATGCCACTTCAATAAATTTAAAAAAAGGAAAGAAAAAATGCAGTGCCATTTTTTACAGAAATAGAAACAAATCCTAGAATTTGCATGGAAGCACAGAAGATCCTGAATAACCAAGGCAATCCCGAAAAGAAGAATAAAGCCAGTGGCATCACATTTCCTGACTTCAAACTATAGTACAATGATATAATCATTAAAACATTATGGTAGTAGCATAAAAATAAATGCATAGATCAATGGAGCAATATCAAGAGCCAAGAAATAAACCCATGTGCATATAGTCAACTAATATTTTACAAAGCGTCAAAAATAAAAACTCAATGGAGAAAAGACAGTTTCTTCAATAAATGATGTTGGAAAAACTGGATAGTCACATGTAAAAAAATACTAAAAGTTATGTTTCAGATTGCATTGAACTTCATGGGAAAAATGAAAACCATATTATGTGGTACAATTTTAAACCTTTCAGGACTTTTTATGTTTTAATTGTTGCAATGAAGGAAAATACCTGTACTGGGACTTTGTGTTTTGATTTAAAATGGTCTTTACTATTAAAAGAATTTATTATAAATAAAATACATTTTTAAAAAGTTACTGTTTAATACTAAGTACTGGAAGCATTACATATTGCTAATTATTTTAAGAACTTTTAAAAATTTATATTTAAACATTTAATGTAATGTCTCTTTTAATGTTTCAAATAACTATGAAACATTTTGTTTTTTGATACTTCATTGAATAAAAAATGTATTTGTTTCATAGTTTGTTCTTCACATATTATATATTTCTTAGAAAACAATAGAATTCACTATGTGTTATACAAGCTAGTGAAGATTGGATGCATGAAACTATTCAAATATATGCTCACCTTTCCCTGTATTCATTAAAATCTACTGTGATCTTAATTATTTCCTTCCTTCTACTTCCTTGGGGTTTTCTTGCTGCTCTCTTTCTAATTCTTTTAGTTGTCATGTTAAATGGTTTAGTAGAGCTTTTTCTTGTTTCTTTAAGTATGCCTGTACTGCTGTGAACTTTCCTATCAGGATCGCTTTCACTGTGTTCCATAGACTATGGGTTGTCAGTTCATTTTCAGTTTTTTGGAAGTTTTTGATTTTTTTCTTTGATCTCATTGTTTAGTAACATGCTATTTAACTTCTATTTTTTTGAATGTTTCTGAGTTTTTCACCGTGGTTGATTTCTAGTTCCATGGCATTGGGATCTCAGGAGATGCTTGATATGATTTCAGTCTTCTTGAATGTGTAGAGACTTGGTTTGTGTTCTAATACATGGTCTATTTTTGAGAATGTTCATGTGCCCTTGAGAAGAATGTGTATCCTGTTTCTTTGGGATGAATTATTCTGTAAATGGCAATTAAATCCATTAGGTCTAGTATGTCATTTAAGGCCTCTATTTCCTGTTGATTTTTTGTCTTTATTATCTGTCCAATGATGCCAGGGTGGTGTTAAAGTCCCCCACTATGATGGTTTTGTTGTTAATCTCCCCCTTAAATCCACCAATTTCTATTTTTTTTATAGATATTTAGGTGCTCCTATATTGGGTTTATATATTTATAGGGGTAGTTTCCTCCTGTTGAATTGATCCCTTTAGTATTATATAGTGACTTTATGGTCTCTTGTTATGGTCTTTATCTTGAATTTTATTTTGTCGTAAATAAGTATGACTATTCCAGCTTGTTCCCCCCCCCCCCCCCATTTGCATGGAATATGTTTTTCCATCTCTTCACTTTCAGCCTGTGTGAATCTTTTGCTCTCAGGTGGGTCTCTTGTAGACAGCAGATATATGGAACCGGTTTTCTTATCTATTCAGTTACCCTATGTCTTTTGATTGAAGCATTTATTCCATTTACATTAAGGATACTATTGATATATACTTATTTAGTGCCATTTTCCCCTTTATGCCAATGTAACTTTCTCTCAATATTTCTTACTCTTTTTAAAGCAGTACTTTTAGCATTATTGCAATGCTGATTTGGTGGTATTGAAATCCTTTAGCCTTCTTTTGTCTGGGAAGCTCTTTATTTCACCTTCAACTTTAAATGATAGCCTTGCTGGCTGAAGCAGTCTTGGTTGCATGTTCTTATTTTTCATTACTTGGAGAAATTCATGACACTCCCTTCTGGCCTGAAGTGTTTCTGCTGAGAAATCAGCTGTCAGCCTTATGGAGTTCCCTTGTAGGTCACTGCTTGTCTCTCTCTTGCAGCCCTTAATATTTTCTCTTTGTCCTTGACATTTCCCATTTTAATTATGATGTGTCTTGAAGTGGGTCTCATAGGGTTCCTCTTGTTTGGAACCGTCTGTTCTTCCTGAACTTGTGTGACTCTCTATTTCACCAGCTTAGGAATTATTTTTGTCATTATTTTCTCCACCAGGTTCTCTATTCCTTGCTCACTTTCCTCCGCTTCTGACATCCTTATCATGCAAATGTTTCACTTCATGTTGTCCCAAATTTACCTTAATCTATCCTCTTGCTTTTTAAATGTTTTTTTCTTTTTGCTGTTCTGACTTTTTTTTTTTCTGCCTTACCTATTAATGCACTTATTCTATCCTCTGCTTCATTGAGCCTGCTTTTAATTCTTTCCAGTATATACTTGATATCAGATATATTATTCTTCATTTCTGTGTGGTTCTTATTTATCGTATCTATTACTTTTTTAATGCTTTTGCTAAGTTCCTGGACCTTCCAATTATGTGTCTTGTGGTTCTCATTAATTTCTTTAAGCATATTTATAACCATTACTCTGAACTTTATTTCTGAGAACTTACTTAACTCCATCTCAGCAAGGTCTTTTTCTGGTGATTTTTCCTTTTCTTTTGTTTGTGCCTTGTTTCTTTGCCTCCTTATTTAGTGACTCTTAGTGTTTGTATCTCTATATTAGATATATTTGCTGTCTCCCAGTCTTGTAGGGTGGGATTTTGTAGCCTATGTCCAGTGGTATCCAGAAGTGTGGTTTTCTTGTACTTCTGAGCTATTTGCTCTAGGCGTGTCCCTTTTGTGGGCGTCCCTTTTGTGGATTGTATGGGCTCTCTAGATTGTTGTTGATCAGTTCTTGGGAGGACTATCCTCTCAGGTTGTTCAACTGTGATGCTTATCCACAATCATGTTGTGTGAGCTGTTATACAGGTGTTGTGAGGGCCAACCAACACATTGCCAAACTGTCTGGAAACGAACAGTAACTTACAAAATCTCTTGACAATCACAATGAAAACAACCCGTGAGAATGTAGAATTAGGAGAGCGAAGTGAGGACATCAGTGCTAAAACAAAAAAGAAAGAGAAATGTATATTATTGCAAATAGTAAAAACAAATAAATACATACATAAATACATAAATAATAATAATAAAATATATTAAAATAAAAAGTAAAAAATAGAGAAACTTCTGAGATAAATGGGGTAGAGAAAAGATTCTGAAAGGAAAGAAGGGTGGACAAATATAAAGGTAGAGAGTAGGAATAAGAAAATGGTTGAAAAATAAAAAATAAAATAAAATAAAAAGGCAAACCCAAACAAATAAAAAGACAGGAAAACAGATAATAAAAGGAGAGAAAAATAAAATAAAGTTATTCCAATGGAACAAGAAGAGATAGAGAGGTAAAGCAAGGGCAAGGAAGGAGGCCAATAAGAGATGTGGAGGAAACAATAGAGAAAAGCAATAAATTTATTGGTTATAATGATAGCATCCCAGCAATAAAGCAGAATATTAAAAACATCTTGATAACAGCACAGAAAACAAAGCAAAAAAAACCCCATAAAGCCAGGTCAGGCGTGGCTCAGTGGTTGAGAATTGACCTAGGATCCAGGCGATCGGGGTTCCATTCCAGGTCAGGGCACATGCCCGGGTTGTGGGCTTGATCAATGACTCTCTCATCATTGATGTTTCTATCTCTCTCTCTCCCTCTCCTTTCCTCTCTCTGAAATCAATAAAGATATATTTAAAAAACAAAACAAAAACAAACCCATAAAAACAAGAAAAACAAAAGAAACAAGCAAAAACAAAACAAAAACCAAGCAAAACAAGACAAAACAAATCCTAAAAAATTAATTAAAAACATTTTAAAAAAAATTATTTTCCCTCTTTTTTCTAGGGAAAAAAAAAGTCAACCAGGTGGGTTTTGTCTGGGCAGCTTATGTTGTCTGAAGCTCACTGTTTTTATGCTTGTTTCTGGTCTCCTGGGAGGTACATGTGTGTCACCCAATGTCAGGAACTGTCTAGGTTTGGCTCTGGTGTCCTTTGGTAGTTGGCTTCTTGGAGGCTCTCTGTGGAACACCTCTATCTGTCAGCTTTTGCCTCCACCTTGTGGTTGCCTGGTCTTACTCCAGAGCCTTCTGAAGAGTCTTAAGGGTGCAGGCCAGCTAGTGTAGCTTGAGATATTGCTCTCCTTACCTAGAGATTTCACTGCCAGGCACTCAGTGTGGGTAAGTTAGCCTCTGCTTTAAAGCCAACTCCTCAGTCTCTACCATATTCTACAATTCTAGTTCCCCATACAATGGCCTGCTACAGGTTCAGATTGAATTTAGTGTGTTGCCTTTTTTGTACGAACAATTTCAGAGGTCTGGGCTTGTGGGTTTGGTTAAAAAAGATTCTGTTGTGCACGTTACCTGCCCAGCCCCCAGCAAGGGTTTTAAGCTTTTCCTCCAGTTCCCAAATAATAGTCCCTGAGAGTCTTATTCTTGTATTGTCATTCTGTGAGTTGTTGTCCCTTCCCCCTCAGGACTGTGCCCTTCAAGAGAGATCTGGGGCTTCAGTGAGCTTTCCTGTTGGGGGTGATGCTCTTAGCCTGTGGAGAGGTAGGTGTGTTCTGCCCCTCCTTTCCCAGATCTGGTTGGCTGATCTCACAGGACACTCAGTTCAAACTCTCCACAATGCAGATACAGGTCCCAACTCTCTAGTCTACCTCCCCAATGCAAGCCAGGAAGGTGAGTGCCCATTCAGTAATCAAAAATGGAGAAAGTAATAAACAGGTAGAGAACTTGTCCTGTGAGGTCCTGGGGCTTCCAAGACTTGGAACCAAGCAAGAGGGGTCACAACATCAGTCCTACACAGGTCCCCTGCACAAGGGATCTCAGTAAAGCTGGGGCAGCTCCTTGGGGGCTGTCCTGGCTCTCTTCAGAGCAGATCAAAAATTTCGCATTCACCTCACTAGCAGTTCTGTTGGCTGGAGTACCAATCTGCCCAGCTGTTATCTCTGGACCATCTCTCTGATGGCAGGAGTGCTCTCTTCCCCTTCCTCATTTAGCACAGTTAAAATGCTTTCTGGGGTTCTACACAATGCCTTATAGGAAAGCAGAAGGTCCCTCTAAGTCACTGCTAAGTGCAGCCATCTTGCCCCTTTCTATTCAGAAGCCACTACCTGCCTATAGCCTTGCCTGTGGTTAGCACCCAGGGTGAAAGTCTCCTGCCCTGGCTGCTGCCAATAAGCATGATTTTTCACTGGGAAGGTGTGGTCCTTTCCTCACAGGCACACTGTTCTCCTGGCTCCCTCTGTCCACCATGCCTGGGCTCTCCTTCCCTTCTCCTCCACTCCAGGTTTGAGATCCCAGCTTTTGGATGGCAGTCCACAATCCCAAGGGGAGGGGGCTTTGCAGCCTCTAACCCTTGGGCCTTGCAGCTGATCACTGTCCTCAGGAGGGCCTCCCCCTTTCTATGCCTCCCCCTCTCTTACCAGAAGCTATAATGTTTTTTCAGTGCTCTTTACTAAAAATTTGTCCAATCAGGTATATTTCTTTTGTTTTTCCAAGCTGGCTAAGCAGTGTTTTAGCTGTAAATCCAGCCCATGACTGGAATCAAGGGCACGCTGCTTCTTTTCAGAGTGCCACTATCTTTCCTCCTCTGGAAATCATATCTTTAAAGATCAATTATAAAGTGTGGTGCAGGTATAAATTATCTATAATATACAGTGGTACAAATATAAGAAGTCACTTAACAATTTGTACCAAATTCAATATTATACCTGTAATAACATTGTCAGTTACACTCAAACATACTTTCTTTATTGATGTAGATAAGGTATTATTGCAGGAATCATATGCCTACATAAGAATATAGTATGAAATATGAGTCAAGATTTGGAAACACTGTACTAAAGAAAAGGTTTAAGAAAAAATTATTTCTTCAAAAGTAGCCCCCAGATATACTTTGGTTTGACAGTAAGGGAGCTTTAGAGTTTATTGAGCAGATATTATATATTATACATTTGAACAGGTAATGCTACATTGAGCTATTTTATTCAATACTTTGAAAATCTGAGGAGGTAGCAATTATTATCCTCATTTTAAGCACAAAAATATGTGTTGAAAGGGTGAATTCTATTTATCATTACAAAGCTAAGAAATACAGATACAGGATTAAAAATTAGGCACCGTGATGCTCTTTCATATATATACTTGAGAACACCCACAATTGCAAACACACAATTCTTGCTTTAAACCAAAATGTATATAATCTTGGATAAGTAAAATGGAACTTCTTTGAGGAGCTATTCATTAAATTTATGTTTATTTGACACTACTCCAGTTGGGTTATGTTTTATCCAAAGAAAGTTGTGGGAGAGCATATAGAGGATGGTTAATTCTAGTCCCCTTTATTTCATATGTTTCAGACTCTCAAATTTGTTTACATAACATCCACAACCATACATCCACATACGTCATGTACCCCATACCTCCCCAAAACCCCCCAATACCCATAAACCCCACACTCACCTACAAACCCTGCTTAGCCAACATCCCAGCTCTGATCTCAAGTTTTTAGACTTTAATTCCTTACATGGTAAGTAACAGAACAGTGTCTCTCCTTAGACCACAGTTCTTCACATACTGGGGCCTTCCAGTGGTAATATGAGGTGGAAAGCCAGGATCTGAGAGTTTGAAAATGTTATCTAAATAGGCAAGAGCCAGTCCTCAGCAGTCTAAGTCAGGGAGTCAGAGCACACACTGACAATCCTTTTCAGTGTGTGAAAATGAAATGAAAAAAATACTTCCTGAAAATTGTATTCCCTATATGCGGCCTTGATTTCTCCATTAGACTTTATTTTCACTCCATCTTCAACACATATGATCTGAATCTCACGTTCTCACTTTAAGTTCCAGTGACTCACAAAGTGTCAAAAAAATTGTATCACCAACCCCCCGGAATCTTCTATGAATCTCTTTATTCTTTTGGTGGGTCTTAACATAATGGCACAGTTTTTTCTTTTCTTGACCACAAGCCTGTCTTCTAAATACAGCATAAAATATTGTATTGCTCCATATTCCATGACAAGTGCTATAGTAATTTGGGTGTCTTAGTCCTCTAAGCCTAGACACCCTACATAGTCGCATAGCTCTCTATGAGGCTCACACAGTGTTGAGCATGGGTTAACACTACTGGGTTCCCCTGAGAAAGTACGACGGAGTCTCTTCTCCTCTCTGATTTTCTAAAAAAAAAATTGGATTTGCTAACATTTTCCTTATCCTTCATCACACTTGATGTTACAGAGAATAGAGTCAACTTTTTAGAAATAATTCTTACATTTATTTCTCTCAGCCTCCTATTTTGTCACTGCTCTATTTAAAATTATTAAAATTTTTTCCCTTTCTGCTAGGTTTGGGTTTAGTTGGCTCTCCTTTTTTAGTTCTTTAAGGTATAAAGTTAGATTATTGACTTGAGATCTTTTCCTTTTAAACATAGACATTTATAGCTCTCAATTTTTCGGTGAGCACTGCATTTGCTGTATTCTATAAGCTTTGATGTGTTTCATTTTAATTTTCATTCATTGCTAAGTGTTTTCTAATTTGCCTTATAATATCTTCTATGGCACATTGGTTGTTTAATAGTGTATTTTTAATCTCATTTTGTGAATTTTCTTGTATTCCAATTATTGATTTTATAGCTTTATTCCATTGTATTTGGAAAAGATACTTTGTATAATTTCAAATATTTTAAATGTATTGGGACTTGTTTTATAGCCTCATATATGCTCTATCTTAGAGGATTTTCCATGTGCACTTAAGAAGAAGAAAGTGTATCTGCTTTGTATCAAATTTTCTATTTGTCTGTTGTATCTAATTGCTATATAATGTTCTTTAACTGCTGATTTCCATTTTGATCTTGGGACTAAATGTTCCATTCACTTTTTAAAATTTGTCTTTACTGTTGAAAGTTTTCCAGATGTCCCCTCATTGACCCCCTCCATCCTTCCCCCACCCCTTGTGGTAATAGGTGACCTAATAGAACAGAATATTTCTCTCTTCAATTCTGTCAATATTTGCTTCATATATTTTGAGTCTTTTGCTCTCATCTTTAGGTGGTATATTGTATGTTTTCATTATAATATTTTGCCCCAGGTGTTTGAGAGTAGTTTGTCTTCCAGTGTTTTTGAATAATAGCATAGCCTGAGTTTCAAGTTAGGGGAAAACAAAACAAAACAAAAAAACAGGTTAGAATTTTTACATAACTTCTTCAGAGAGCCCTGAGTTATATTAGATAAGGCATACACAATAATTTGTAAATAAGTTTTCCTTTACTTTGGTGGGAGTGTAGGTCACCACAACTTCAAGACTGCCCCACACCACTGGGGAAATGGAAACTTTTATAATGTTTTGAAATTCTTCTTTAATTGATTTAGTCTTTGTTTATTTGCTATAATCCCTTGACACTTCTCCAGAGTTAACATAGTTCTGACAATTTACACTTGTTATTTGATGTTTCTATGAGGGTATGAGAACCTGGAGCTGCCTTTTTGTCATTTTTCCTTTTGTTAGGCACTTTGTTATCTTTAATACAGAAGGTAAATCTTTGTATTCTAATAAAAATTTTCCTGAAAAAATTGGTTTCATAACTTAGTAAAATCTGAATTGCATTGGCTTAGCCACTGACTCACAGAAGCCAAGTACACAAATATTGTATACAAGGAAGTTTGAGACCTCAGAAAACGATTCCATAGAAAACAATTGGTAATAACGTTTGTCTGAGATACTTGGAAAGCCATTTCCCAATGTGATGTTTACTGGTTTTGATTTCTTTTTACATCAACTAAAGCAGTAATAAGAGGTTGCTTGAAAAGGCAACCTTAGGAAGAATCAATATTGTGGTCACAGAATTTCTAAAGAAACTTCCATTAAAGTTTTTTCTATGACAATGGGAGCCAGCTCCTAGAAAAAATTATCTAACAGTTATTATCTTTCCAAGCAAGTCTATGGACTCAAGTGAGTATCCATTTATTTTTATGTTATAAAATTAACCCATCTATTAATGAAAGGGATAAATTTCATCATTAAAAACTACTGTTTAATATTATCTTTGTCTGACATATTATTAAATACTGGCTGATGGAATTTTATTTAATACTTATTATATACCTGGCTAGATACCTATTAAGACAATTTTATTGTTAAAAAAGACACAAGCCTGACATGTAATAGCTTATGATTGATAAAACCCAAAGGCAAACTGAAATAAACACAAAACTGATGCATATGTGCATAGCATTTGGACATATTCCCTAATATCTATTTCAATGTGACTAGGAAAGATAGTAGATGTAGGAGAGATTCTTTTAGAGTCCAGATTAAGAGCTACAAAATGGAATAATCGTGGAACTTACTATAATGACAGGAGAGTATTTATCCTTCCATAGGACAGTGATTGTTTTGTTTGGTTTGTTTACAGTCAAAGAATGCTGAGGACTAAAGGAAGTGGCAAAGAGTTTAGAAAATCATGTCTGTATGTGTGTGCACATGCTTGTGTGGTTACTTCTTTAACTGTATCTAAAATTATTAGTAATAATGACAGTAATTTTTTATACTATTTCAACAACCAACTTTAAGAGCAGTGTGTGTTACCATTCCATTTCCTGATACATTGCAAATGGAATATTACTCTTAATTAATATATTTACTCTTAAACATCTGTTAATCATGTGGGT